>NW_024541275.1:0-572910 GCF_016758755.1 Suillus discolor | reverse complement strand
GATACTTGACAATCCGCCGGAGCACTCAGTGTTGTCCACAGTGAAAATATCCTGGAACCAGAGTTTCGTGTCTTTCTTCGAAAACCAGTCAACGACACCGCGTTTTCCCATGTGCTCTCCCTCCATGACTTCTATGTAATCCCCGATTTCAATAGAGTCTAGCTTGGGGGGGTTGAAGTACTGCTGCATTGGCAGCCATGATTGTACTGTGTGCTTCAAGAGATGCCAATCTAAGTAGTATCTTGACACTTCGACCTATACATGCCAAGACTTAGACCGTCAAATATTAAATTGCACAAAAAAATTACCTGTTCGTTTGTAGTATCTTGACAAACTTGAAATGTGTCCCCGTGCATTTCGATGATGTGTCCTTGCAAACCCAAGTAGGAACCGGCCACCACTCTTACAGTATCTCCGACTTGAAAGACACGTTCTACGTCCTGAAGACGAACTGTCATCTCTTTCGAACGTTCATCCAAGGCGGATTGCAAACTCAGGGTCCCAAGAGTATGGTCAGTCGATGTCACCTGACCAAGCTCACCATGAAGAGAGCCCTTGACAACCCTGGCCCAATCTCCTATGCGCAGGAACTGCAATGAATATGCGGCCAGAGTTGCTTGGATGAAGGGTTTGTTCCATCCAGAGTCCAGGTGGAGCCGAATGTTGTCAGCGTGAGGTGATGCGATATGTTCTAGTCGATCACAGTGAAAGGTTTTTAAAAGGAGACCCATGTAGTAGCTCTCGCCCTTATATTTCCATCTGACTACTTCATCATCCTGAATGATGTCGGAAACTGTCGTGTTATTCGGGAGGCAGGACCACTCAATCAGCGCTTGAGATCCCCGAGGCATGGAATAGGGGAAGCGGCGTGCAACAACAAGTACCGCAACGACACTATTTGGTAAATGCTCGAACACTTGTGCCACATTGCCCCTGTACTCGCCGCTCTTGATCCTCAACCACGCTGGGTTGGGAAGCTCAAATTGTGTGCGTTCGACTGCTTCACGTTCCTCCTCCGCGATGCGAGTATAATCTTTCACGGCTAGATGAAGTGAGGAGGGCAGAGATTCTGCGATTGTTTTGGGGCTATCCGCCACCATGTAAAGCTGGCCAGCAAGCCAAGCTGAAATGGTAACGGCAAATCCCTTCTTTCGAAGGTGTTCAGCGATATATTCTGTGGTAGTTCCTATGATACAGTGAGTAAGGTGTAATGTGAATAAAATAAAATAAAATACTTTGAACATGCAGCAGATACATCCTGCCATGTTGAAGGGCTCCGTAGATAGGATGATCCTGGCGATCTTGAGAGGAGATTGAGGAATTGTCTTCGAACCTAGAAGCCATGTTGTCGAAGGCTGCAGCAACCTCTCTTTGGCTGACGGTCCTGGCAAGTGTATGGCCTTCAGCAACTGAACAGACCGCCTGTCACTATCCTCATCTTCGTCATTCTCTTCGGCCTGATTGGCAATAAACTTGCATGCAGCCTACATGGATTTAATTTATAAATATATTAGTCAAAACATTAACTTACTTTAGATATCATATGTGATTTTTGGACGCATGATCTTGACAAGGCACTGTCCGTTCTTGATGCAGGCATGCCAACAGA
This sequence comes from Suillus discolor, assembly GCF_016758755.1. Lineage (NCBI taxonomy): Eukaryota > Fungi > Basidiomycota > Agaricomycetes > Boletales > Suillaceae > Suillus > Suillus discolor. Next base: position 571,301 of record NW_024541275.1, on the reverse strand, counting down.
AGAGTTTTCTGCTGGATCTAGTATATGCCTTTTCCACAATATTGTCAAGTTTCTTAAGGACGCTGCATCATCTGCGTCACCAGAGAACAACAGACGTTGGGGTTCCTCCCAGTTATCTGCTGAGTATTGATTGCTGAGGTATGCTACAAGAGCATCGTCCATCTCGGATAATGACATAGACGTAGTGAGGAACCGTCGAAGAATCTCCCATGCATTGTTGTCATGCAGTGCCAATGGTACTGCCTGATTCCCTGTAGAACTTATGAATAATGATTTTAACGTCGAGAATATTGAGTCATGACTTACCTTGAAGATCAATCTTGCAGTGCCGCTTTTGGGGCGGTTCATCACCACCGGATCTGGTGCGTTTGGACTTGGACATGATTCTGTGTGTCGTGATCAATTCATAGTTACAGCGAGCTTAATACTTAAACTTTGACAAACTTTGTTCTTTGGTAGTCTATTTGATAGTCTATGGTAATATCTATTGACTATCGTATCGTATTGGAGTTCGAGATTGTAGTGGTAGAAGAAAGAAGACCTGTTAATGCGCAAGGTGAGTATTTATAGTGAATCACTATTGTAGATTATCTAATACTTACAGAGACGGACACCACATTGTGATTGTGGACCAGTACATTGTTGGGCTTGCTAGTGGACCAGAGGGACCAGCGACGAAAGATTGGCACCTGAGCATATATTGTTCTGTCGAAATGAAGTCTTCTATAGACGGTGTCGCGGCGAAAACATGTAAAAAAGTTAAGTCTTCCCACCCACTAGTATGATCATTAGAGTATGTTCGTAATGCACCACCAGCCAAAGCTGGAGACTGCACAAATCACAAGTACTACCGTCTACTCGATTACATTTGAGCTAAATATAACTATGCATATTTGTGAAACTTGGAGTCGGAAAGGACTTCGGGACGCAAAGAGCACAGCTGATATACTGAATACATATTCAGACCCAGCCGGCAATACGCGATTAGCCATGCCATGACAAAATAGGAAAATGTAATACATTACATCATCGTGGGGTAGCCACAGTCAGCGGAGTTTGATTTCAAAAGTCAGTCACTATATAAACTCTGCTCACTTCATCATTTTCTTCTTTCCAACCTCCATCATCCCATCGCCACATAGTACATAGTACATAGCACACAGTATAGATTTATATGAATAATCAATGTATGTTACTGTAGTATTACATTTATAGTGTAGTGCGGTGTACACACCACACTTAAATGACAAGTCGCGCACTTTTAACAAGTTCTTGTCAGAGATGAATTACGCACGCAGTGATATGTGTGACGTGCACATCAAAATGATGGTAAGATGCCTCCTGCACCCTAGATTATTAATATCTCTGACTTGTCCTTCTTTCCGTAAAGGATCAATGGCCACCTCTGAATTTGACAACATGAAGCTTATGCATGTAAATTAACGGCATTTTCCTTTTTTCACATCCTGACCGCTGCCTCTGAGAAAGAAGTTTGATTTGGGGCCTGGCCATGGGCAGCTGCGACGAACTTGGATGATTGATTGGACTGCACGCTTGTGATTCAGATGAGTTAACAACACCAAACAAAGCAAGGTCATCGCTGGCAATGGCGCCTAGTAAACAAAACAGTCTCAAACATCAAAACTTTGTCGGGTATCGATGTTAACTATAACGGTGCATGTGTTTGACTTCCAAATTCATCAGAATGAAACTGATCCTAATGCTAGCTAGCCACATTTAGTCATATTGACGTAACACTGATGCTACTGGAGTCTGGCGTCCTTAATCATAGGAACAAAGTGTTTGCCAGTCAGTCCCTGGTTTAGAGATGAGCCTAGACATTTTGTGCTGCTACTTCAAACACGTGCCTCTGAGAGGATAATATGCAGCAGGTACACAAGCTCTTCTAAAAAATTTCTCGATGTTCACTAATGACAGATCAGCCAACCATCAACTATATCACGCTCGGTAGACAACTGACTCACGCAGGTAGCCACAAGTGCTAGTTTTGCATTTGGCTATGTATTGTCCTTGACATGGGCCTCTCCTTCGTCGGATTATTGATACCTCTATGTATAGTGTTGCCGTGGTTCCAGCTAATGCTGGCAGTAGCCGGTTCTAATTCACCGGCTTGACTGGAACTGCAAAGCCAGATCTGCTTACATAATGATGGCACAGTCTGGCTAATGTAACTGAAATAAGCGCTGTAAGCCGGCTCAAGTCAACTTATGATAGTGTAAATTCACAAAGGTCAGGAAATATCAAAATCATGGGATGTTGGGTTTGAACTGGACAAATATGAAATGCGGGTGCGAGAGGTATCAGAAAGGGAGGAGTATGAAGGATATGTTCTGGCGAGGAAGAATGTGTAGGTATTGAGGGTATTAATGGAATTTTATTTGACCGACGCAAGTGAGCCTTGCGTGAGACCATTAGAGAGGTAGGGCTAGTTGTTGATGGGACACGTTGGGCATAGTCTGCAATGCGATGCAAGGTATAGAAGTCAGGTATATGGAAGATGATGGGTGAAGGCTCAGGGTTGGTTATAAGATGCGATGACATTGCGGATAATAATTTCGGAGGCACGATGGTAGATATGCTGCGTTTGGAACAAAATTATGAACCACAGTTCTTCAAAAGTGAATTAAAACGAACTTTAATGGATGCGTGGTAGACGTCTTGATGGGAATGTTCAGATACATGAGTGCAGTAAATGTTACATATGCAAGATGATGTGTACCATAAGAACCACGAGGTGGTACATCATAAATGCAAAGTAGGACAAGGTAAGAACAAAGCGTAAAAGGCGTGTATGCACATTATAATGTCAATTCATGGCTTCAGAGATTTTGCTTGCGAAGAAGGTCCTGCTCCAGTTTTGTCCATTGAGTATCTAACCTTGTGAATGTGTGGATGAGTATTGGGTTGTGATGATTGAGGCTTCCATGCCCGAATAACGACGAACGACGCGTATGGTGAGTCATAGTGGGCGTGACCGCCACCAATGCGGGAGAAACCTGAATTGAAGTGTTGGGGAGGTGTGCTAATGGATGTGTGGTCGTATGAGCTGCGGGGACCTGGACCTGAGAATGGCTGCCATGCATCCATTATGTGACCACTTTCTGCATCATCATCGCTGTGCTCTCTGTAAGGCTGCAAAGCATGCTCAAGTCGCAATACTGATGGTGGGGGCCCACCAGAATGATGAGAGGAGCTGGAACCTTTGTCTTTCTGCGCGAAAGATGCGTTGGGAGGCACATAGGGAGATGAATCACATGCAGCGAAAGAGTCTCGAGCCATGGGTGAATGTCGTACTTCCGTGGCTTTGTAGTGTCTTCATTCGCGACCACCTCTCTGTGGCCCGTAACATCTGAGAAGAGAAAGCACACCGATCAATCCACTATCGACTGGCCGTCTGGACAGGAAGAGCAAGCCTGAGAAAAGCTGAGAATTCTGGCGGTAGTGATTGTAGAGTGGAACTAACGCAAGGAGAGTATGTGTTTCATCGTATAATTTGGTTGTTGAGGTCCGGCTTAGCCGCAGGAGCAGAAGAGAAGGAGCGATTACAGAGAAGAGTGCGAATGAGAGAGCACCAAGGGCTACTGAAGACGCTGAGCTTCCTGTTGAAAATTTGTAGCACGAGAATATGGTGACAGGTAAATGAAAAAGGACGAGAATGCGCACAAGGTTTCCTATGAGCACGCTAGAGTGAAAAGAGCTGACTTCCGGTCGAAATAAGTGTCTCCTGAGTAAAGTATAGTTGTGGCCAATCCAGTTGATGATCTGCTCTCATCTCCACTTGTGTCGAGCATGTCCTTACTGCCCGCTGAAAGCTGCGGCATATGACCCTTGCTCGCTGTGTTTGTAAGCAAAGCAGAACTTGATAAACTGCCTGATGGCCGTTGTGAGAATATCCAATCTACCATCCATAGGAACAGACTGAGAAAGATTGTCCCAGCTATAATGGCCAAGAACAGGGTTAAGCAGATCGCAAAGAGATCTTGGGGTTGTACTCCAACACTCCAAGCAAAGGATTGCATCCCAGTTGTAGTGTTCGGTGGAAGTAGGAAAATTGTGTTCGGAATTGACTGGTCAATGTAGATAACAGAAGTTGGATCGGCCAACTGATCGGCGAAGTCTGATGGTGGATTATATGGTTGGACATTCAGTGGATTCCAGTGCATGGAATGTGCGTTCAATGTGATGTCTACAGACCATTAGCAGTTCGTACGGCACTATTCAGATCTAAACCTACTATACGTCAGCGATGCCCAGGCAGTTTGCGAAAGTAGGGGATCTGAAATTCATGAGCACGTGTGGTGTATCTCAAATTCTGAATTGCTACTCACAAATAAAGGGCGGCCACTGGACAGCAACCATAGCTAGGGCTGCACACCACTGTGTGTGAAAGATGATGTCACGCAATGATGGGGAGCCTGATGAACCATGAGCATCGCAAAAATACGAACAGAACATGTAAAATCACTTACAAAATCTCATCAATGCAGGTGATGTTGAAAAACGCTCACCGCTGATGGCACTAGCAAGAATGAACCCAGTACTCTCAAACTGGTGCCAGATGCCCGGACCAGGTCTACTAAAGCCCCGACTCCAAGCAGATATGATCTGAGCAAACCCAACAATGAGCCAATAAGTTGCTGCAAGAGCAATTGTTGCCCAGAATATGATGTGGGCATTGCCATACGGCGAATCAAGTGGTCCAGGATGAAGTGGTGTGGTTGTAACGCTAAGGCATAATATTTCGTTTCCAGATGGGTCGACAACTCGGAGTTCTGTGTCCATAGTTGTCAAAGAATTCTGGGTATTAAATGGTATGGGTGCAGAGAGTGCAAATTGCCCTGCAGGTATGGGACAATATGTGGAATCTCCACCGAGAGATGGCAGAGGAGAAGGTGAGCGTAATGTATCGCACAAAGCAGAGTTATTACTAAAGGTATTCATGGTGATCATTGTGGCTTCCGTGAAGAGGGTAGCTTGGAGGGAAGAACATGAGTTATGCCGCTAAAGCACACGAGCAAGTATGCATACAAAGGCTGGTGCTGTTACCTCCACTAACATGGGAGTCGGGGAGTACACAGCTAGAGTCGCAACACTGTCACATGACCGGGAAAACGTGGTACTTTTTCCTTGAGTGGTGATGTCACTCAAAAAAAAGTGCCATGTGGCTTGCATCATGTGATGAGCATACCCATCGCTTCGTTGTTTACCGGAGCTGCTCCAATCATGTCTGCGAGTGGGTGGTGATGGGGTTCTTCAAACACACTGGTCTTTATGTGAAATACTCAGGCATGTATGACATTGACACGTGACTGTTAAGAAGATGACAAGGTTGTAAACACAAAAGCAGGGCAGCAAGACTAGTAGAGACGAGTGACTGATGAGGCAAAGGAGGAAGACTGAGACCGAAGACTAAGGTGAAATACATGCTGATTAAGCTGTGGAAAGGGAGGGAGATGAGCGAAGGATGTAAGGCGCCAGTAGGTAAACAATACAAATGATGAGCAAGAAGTAGTTATAGCGATGCATAGATGATGGCAGCATCCTCAACATCATCGCACTCTTGGTCTGCGATAGCTTTGAGGAGTGCTTCGTGTGTGGAACTGCCGGATGAAGCTTTGCTAATGTTAGATGCGAAAACCTCGCCAGGCTCCACATCACGTAGCACTTCATATTCCATGTCTCGCTGTGATGCTGCCCACCCTTTGGTGAAGTTGAGCCTATCTTTTTTCAGCATAAACTTGATGATCTGTAGCGCTTCCATCAGCACGGGGCTAAGGCGGTTCCATTTTTGCATGTCAGTCTCACTACTCGATGAGAACACGTGCTCACAGGGGACAGTGGATGCTTGTATCGGGAGATAGTCCAAGGCAATTGCAAAGACTGTCGGAAACATCCCCTGAGAGGCCTGGTCAACATTCCATGGTCAATGACAAACAATGTAGCTCGAGGAGATACAAGGCTCTTACCGTCCAAAACGAGAGAATATTTGTGCCTTTGGGGCTGCGAGTAGCTGTACTGTACGTATTGAACTCCTGTTCGACTGTTTGGGCACCCCCGCTGTGATCTGATGGCATGTCTATGTCAGGAAGGCCGTAGAGGTGTGAACCTAGCGTGCTTGGCTTTTGTACTGCCCCTACAGAGGGTGCAGAACCAGAGGCCAGGGTCCCTCTCTTGGCATGCATCTAGATGATACATTCAATGTTGCGCTGTTATTGGCAAAAGACATACGTACAAGTTTCATGATAAATTTTTTGGCGTCATTAGTTCGCTGTTGACCCCAATGGCGTTCCATCCACAACATCCGTGAAGCAGGATCGATGACTAAAAGTAACAATGAGAATCAGACTTCTGTTAAAATATGCAGAACTGACACATAGAGACCGCATAAGCATTGGTGGCGCCCATCCAATCATCATATTTACCCGCCCACAGCAAGCCTATGCTAATCAGAGGCGCAAAGTGCGGGAAGTGGTTCGCTATGTGATTCCATCCCTCGATCAATCTTTCAAAGGTCGGAACTGCGCCACTCAATGTTGGAGTACTTTCACTTGACATTGCTTGTTGAGCAGCGTGCGGTACCTAATATCAGACAGTGAGACAGATTGTAGATTTAGAATACATTAGCACTGACCTCCAAAATCACTTCGAGATCCTGCAGAAAGTGCCATTCCATCGGAGTCAATCTCTTGTCAGCGATCAGGTGTTGATTTGGGTTCTGAAAGAACATATCCACAGCCTAGGCTACCGTTAGTCTGTGATAGATGTTAGTGGGGTGGAGGCTTACCTGGCGAAGGGTACATAAGCGGTTCAACATGACATAGACCAAGTCCCAACATGTCGGCTCATCATGGAGGAGTTGTACGACAGGCAGCCGGGTGGGGGAACCTGTGTGGTCTAGGAACCATTTATTGTTGTTACCCGTGGTAATGGTGATCATGAAACTGTCACGGCGCTGGATCGATGCATGGACTGTGCGCACAAGTGCTCTAGCTCGATCAAGGGCTTTGCCTGCTAGGGCTTGGACATATGCTGCCTTGTTGATGGTCTCACCACTGACTACCCATGTCTCCGACACATCTGAAAAGTCAGCAATTGAGTACTCGTCGATAATGTGTTTCACGCATATGTTGATAATATGGGGGAAGCACGGAATCCGGTGCTCAACAGGATTGAATTCTATCCCGCGTTCCTCCAGTAGATGTGAGTACTCTTGCATGGAAGTGTGATTGTTGCCAGAATTGTCCAGGGTAAAATGTCCAGACTAAATGGAGTCAGATCATGTCACCAGTAAAACTAAGCATGAACCTTCTCTGTCACTTTGACACGATCAAGGAGGCCCAATATTGATTGGGCTAGGCAATCTCCTGCATGACTCCCTGGTGTGTGGTTGAAAGCGATCAGTACTGCTTTCAAGACGAGCACGGAAGTTTTCGCATCTTTGGCAATCCAGTGAGCTGTTATCGCCATGAAAGGGCGAAGGTTGGAGTCTGACCACAGGTCAGACGTGAATGAAATCTTTCCCTGCGCCATCTGAAAGATATAAGATACTTTTCACGACTTTAGACAACTGTACTTACCGCAAGGTCCCTTTTTAAGGCCTCGAAGTACTCATCAAAGGCCTCAAGGATCAACTCATGAAATTTTGTGCGATGGTAGATATCGCTCTCGTTCAATTCTGGGCATAGAAGGCGAATCAACCGACGAAACTCAGGACACTCAATGATGTTGATTGCCTGAAGGTGTTATCAATAATAGCGCATAGAAATTAAACAGCAACTCACCTGATCGTCGGCAACAACAAACCTCACCAGTTGTCAATGCATCTCGTCAAGGGTGAAGTTAGGAATTTCATCCTCCAGAGTTCCTGGCTGTCCAGTTCTGAGCAGCGCATCACTATGACTAGGAACATCTCCGAGTGAATCAATTGTGCGAGTCGGATCTCTGAGCCTTTCACGTATTGCTATGATGGTCCATCCTTCATCAAGAAGAGCGTTTAAAGGCTTCATCTGTATGGGCCAGCCCTGGCGCCCTGCCTCCTCCAAGTAAATGAGGGTATGATGATTGTATACATGGTGACGAGGGCCTGTATTGCTCGTGGTGGTTTTGTACGTTGTAACTTTGTACGTCGGGTCAAGTTCATGCAACTGCCTAGTGAATGATGTAAGAAAGAACACAGGAATCACAGAGATGATGCTCACTCGCAAGGTATGCAGGTATTGCGCCCAGTAACTTCATTCAGCCAGAAAAAGAAATGGAAATCATCAGCACCTTTGGCCTTTTTTGTTAGACTACCGGTGTCCAAGAGAGTAGTTTGAGTGGGATGGACAGTATGTGTGGCTGTCTGAAGTGGGCTAGGGCCTGCAGGAGCCCTAATGGTAGGTTCAGGCGGGCCATACTCTTCATCATCATCATCACCAGAGACATTGTCGAGGTCAAAATATTCCCCTTCATCCACTGTAGGTTGAGAAGGGCTGAAGTCTCGATATCTATGAGGGAGCTGGCGTTTTCGATTAGGGTTTGTAAGTGCATTCGCTGTGACGACAGTGCAGATGGCGACAGTAGCGGGGATGGGGATAATGGTAGCAGGGGTGGGAATAACACCAATGGGGACAGGAATAACACCAGCAGGGACGGGAATAACATCAGTGGGAATGGGGATAACATCAATGGGGACAGGAATAACACCAGCGTGGATGAGCACAGTGGGAGCAGGTGTGGTGGTTGTCTTGGATGCACGCCGACGAGGTGCCATGTTGGTAAGAGCAGCAATGCAGATATAACAACATATTTGCCTGTTTTTATAAGCCTGTGTCAGGAGAGACACCGCAAAATGCCAATAGATTAAAGCTAACCTTGAAAAAATGTGTTCATCCATGAAGTCGATTGGCTAATTGGCAATTGAGTATCACAATCCAATAAGGTTCACCTAGCGAAAGAGCAACAACACATTTCATGGAATATCCCCCCACACAGCATGCGATGAAGTCATCCAACAAAAGGGCAGTGACACATTTAGTGGAGAGTCCCCAATAGCTTCCGGTGCCCTAGACATGATGGCAAGTACTGATCTGGGCGATCTCGTATCTGAAGCTTAATAAGTTTAACACTCGATGACTCATTAAACAGCCACAATCGTGGATGAGTGTGCATGTATATGGATCCCTCTGTATGTTGAAGGGAGTGTTGAGATAAAACATAAGAGGGCACGCCGTAGGAGTCGAGACTTGAGAGTGTCTGATTCAGGAATGACAATTTTTCTATGATAGCTATTCATACATACAGCTAGTTCTAGTCTTGGCAACAATATATCATACACATGTATGTACAGGTAGTAAACATTCAATAGATTCATCTCACGACATGTTCCTTGTTGCAGTGTGGAGTGGAAGTGGTTGCAGGTAGTGGCCCAGGGCTATTACATGGGTGGAGGCTTCAGGAAAAACAGGATCATCAGTTTACAAATTGGAAGATGAAAAGGAATTACGCACACACAAGTTGATCTGCGAGGAGGGTTTGCCTTCATTGGATGTGGTTGCACTGCCTCGGCCACCACCTGTTCATTGGAGAATGCAGGGGTATGAATGATAGGATCGGGCTGGCCAAAATCCAAAAGGCATGTAGCTGGCGTTGGCGATGTGTCAGAAATACCGTGGAGTAATGAATGTAGATAGTCATAGTCAGGATCCTCCGAGAATGCAAGTGAGCGTGTGTAAATTAGAAGACTTGTGAACTCGACGGGAATTCCGTGACATAAGACTTCAACAGTAGTATTTACTTTGCACTCAAGCATGGAAGAATTGGAGAGCTTTTCGTGATCGCTGGTTAACCATGGGAGGGAGCCATGCAAGAAATATATCAGCGTATATGTGAGGGACTCGAGATCGTCACGATGACCTGGCTCAACTCCTAAGTGACTGTTGATTGAGACGAATGCAGGTGTGCCGGTGAGACAACGACCTTGGCGAAATGGTATATGGGCTCTGGTTGAAGTATTGCAGTACTCCTTCGAAATACCAAAGTCAATTATGAAGGCGGTGTGCTTCAAATCGTCGAGACCAACTAAGATATTCTGGGGTTTGATGTCACCATGAATGAAATTGTGTGAGTGGATGGATTCGAGACGTGAGAGCTGGAAAAATGGAGTTAGCTCTCTGCAATGGCCTTTCACAAAGTGGCTGACCAACTGGTTTCCTAGATTCACAACGTTAGGAAGGCTGAATCTTCGATCATGCAACGATGGCCCGAGGAGATCAAGAACCAAAGCATGGTATGTTGATTCTCTGCCAAACCAAAAGACATGAGGGATCCCAACCCCGCCTGCGAGTTGTTTCAGAATCTTGTATTCATTGCACACAGAGGACAAGCGGTTGATGATAGGTTTGAGTTTGACAGCAACTGAATCATCCTTGATGAAGTTTTGTGTGTGGTACACAACAGCTAAGTGAAGCCCAGATGGTGAATATAGTCACTATGTGAATGACATAGTCACGTACCATATGAGCCAGACCCCAGAACATTTCCCAGCCTAAATCTGCCATCGACTCGAGTAGGGACCTTATTCATGGTATGAAATAATGTAGAGTAGATCCAAGAGTCAAGCAGGAAGTTGGAGGAAGTATTAATTCCATGTTTTACAAGCAGTTCAACCGGCTTGAACCAGCTGAAGGCCAGTTCAAGCCGTAGTTTGGCTTTAGTCGGTTCTTGCGGCTGACTAACAGAATGAACCAGTTTACATGGCAAATTGGTGGCTTAGTTCACTACAATGACCGAACTACGAGTTTGTCGGTAGATGCCGAGCCTGATTGGGCCATAGCCGAACTGTGGCACTACTATCTACGTATCTATCTCCTGTAGCGCAAAGGCAACAATGGTAGCGAAAGATATGTGCATCTTGATAGGCTTAAAATTCTCAAGGATGAATTTTCCATCCTTGTTGGGTAGTTGGCCTGTCTTTCAGGTATGAGCCAATTCTTCTTTCTTCTATGCAGAACTCACCATTGAAAGGTTGTCAGTTCCCCTGTTTGGCCATGGTAATGAAGTGTACCATGGCGTGCAATTAATATATTCACTAGCATTTTCACGACCTTGGGGTCGACAACAAATTCCTGTGGTTCCAGGCTCGAGCAGGATGATGAGGGAGAAGGTGGTACAGATGTGTTGGTGATTTCAGAAGGAGACTTTCAGCATGCGAATGCAAGGTAGGTGGCCTCTTAGCATTTGAGGGATTATGGCTTATCCCTCATCCCAGCGCCATTGTGTGCCTAGCCATCATCAAAAATTTCAATGGTCAACACTGCACCATCGCATCACTCCTGTGTATTACATAAGTCCTTCCCAACTGGCCCTGTCAGCTCAGCGCCATTGCGTTCCTGTCCATACGTCATTTAGAATGCCTCTAATGTGAGCGGCAGTGCCTTCCCATATTATGTACTTAATCATTCTGTTTTGTAGGGCATGCTCTTTCATGTCTGCGTCTGGTTATACATGTGTTTGTAAACGCATGTTTACCGCACAGAATTACTACAGCCTACATCAACATTCATGTTCCCGCACAAAAAGACACCTGTCGTCGGCCATCTCCTCCTTCAAGGAGTTTGTTGGTCGCAGGAAAAAGTTGCGCACCTCAAACGACTTGCGTGAAACTGCCCCTGATCAGCATATCTCACCGCCTGATACCACACTCACCTTCTGTACCAATCACTTGCCTCCCGCTCAAAACAACGATATCCCGGGTAATGGTAATGAAGCTTCGGTCTCTACAACCCTTCCCCATGCTCTCGAAGAGCATCATCCCAATGAAGTGGTCGTTGATGACAGAGGGAACATGAGTCTGGCGGAGCACAGACCCAGGCGGGAGAACCGACAAAAACCGAAGAGATTTCGAGATGTGCTTCCACAGCCCCCACCTACAGTCCCGGTGGAAGTCCGGGACGAACTTTTGGAATCTCCTGTATCTTCTGTCAGCACAGAACAATGCCCAGCCTTACTACAATGCGTTTATCATACTCCCACAAATATCTTCGGGCTGGTGCATCAGTATTTTTCGGATAAACCACCATCCCATGATCCGGAAGAGTATGTAACAATCACAGATCTCTCATTCATTCCTGGCACCCCTCAAGGAACTGATTTATCCCCAGAACCTCTTGGGTCGCAAAGCGACTCTCGCTATCATCCCTATCCAAACCAAGCCTCTTTCCAGCTTGGGGATTGGTATTGGAACCAGGGACTTCAGAAGTCGCAAAGCTCTTGTCCATTGTGGGTGGAAGTTCCTTCCAAGCTGCCGATGTCAGCTCCACCCATTGGAAGAACATCAATACCAAGCTGGGCGCAAATGACTACGATGATGGGGATGGAGAAGAGTGGGAGGATGAGGACGCCAGATGGACAAGAACTCCAATATCCCTCCAGGTGCTGTTTTCCTGCACCACCGATGCACCAGGTCCCTGTGTATACCAGGCAGCAGATTTGTATCATTGTTCCCTTGTCTCTGTTATACAAGAGAAGCTTGCGAATTCTCAAGACAATAAATTATTCCATTACGAGCCATATCACCTCCGGTGGGCTCCTCCTCATCTTGATGCAGAGGTCGCCATACATGGTGACATCTACACATCCCCAGTTTTCCATGAAGCACACCGCAAAGTGCAGGAATTACCGAGGGAACCAGGGTGTGACTTACCGCAGGTTGTGGCGGGCCTGATGTTTTGGTCCGATGCCACACAACTCACTTCATTTGGAAATGCTAAGCTGTGACCTACGTACATGTACTTTGCCAATGAATCGAAGTACCGCCGTTGCAAGCCGTCATGCAGCTTGAGCAACCACGTTGCTTACTTTGAGACGGTAAGACTACCTATTGATTCAGTGCCACTGCATGCTTACAGTAAGTTCTTCAGCTCCCAGACTCTTTCAAGGATTTCGCAGGTGGCAAGGGAATGAACAGCAACTGCGCGACGCATTGCCATAGAGAATTTTTTCATGAGCAATGAAAGATCTTGCTCGACGATGAATTCTTGCAGGCCTATGAACATGGCATCATAATTTGATGCTGTGATGGCATCACGCACAGATTCTACCCTAGTATTTTTACATACTCTGCTGATTATCCTGAAAAGTGAGTAATGTCAGATCGCGTGTTAAATAGGACTGATTGGCATTCGACCAGAGTATTGATAGCAACAGTCCGACATCTAGGACATTGTCCATGTCCCCGCTGCCTTATACCAAAGGATCGGATACATAACATGGGCAGGCCTCAGGATAGATGACAATGCGAGACACTAGCTCGCAAAGATGCAACTAGGGGCCCAATGGTGAGCGAAGCACACAAATTGATCTACGAGAAGGATTTTGCTGTTGGCAGTGCACCTGTCAAACACATTCTAAAAGAACAGTCTTGGGTGCCAACCTTGGTGAGCTTGGAGTCATCGTCACTAATGAAATCTAACAACGCCTCAGAACAGCTTTTCAGATCGTCTCGGTCCATTGGGTTTTAATATTTTCCATGCGCTTGTTGTAGATCTGCTGCACGAGTTTGAGATTGAGGTCTGGAAGTCACTTTTTATTCACTTATTACGTATTATTGTCGTGCAGGATAAAAGTCTCGTCCATGTTTTGGATCACAGGTATGGCGGTGTGATTGATCGTTGACTCTCATCATTAACCTGAGCCATTTACACAGGTACCGAGAAACTCCAACGTTCGGTCAAGATACCATCTGAAAATTTGCAGCTAATTCTTCAGAGATGAAATGGATGGCAGCTCGCAATTTTGAAGATCTCCTGCAGGTATAATCCCCCCCCCCCCCATATTATATCAGATAACAGCTGACTCGCTGTGTAGTGTTCCATCCCCGTCTTTGATGGGCTCCTACCCGAACCACACAATACAATTGTTCTCAAGTTACTATTCAACATGTCACATTGGCATGGGCTGGCCAAGCTGCGTATGCATTCTGATCTAACCCTAGATATCATGGATCAAGTCACTACAACACTCAACTATCAATTCCGCGACTTCAATACACACGTTTGCTGTGCTTATGATACCCGCGAACTTCATCAGGAGGTCGAAGCGCACAACAGACGTTGTGTCAAACAGGCGGTAAAATCTTCTGCGACGCAGAAGGGTAAGCAGACTGCTCGCGCTGGGAAGCAGAGGGCAACGTCCGAGGAAGATCATCCTGCTAAACCTGCTAAAAGTGTGCACCACACAAAGTTGTTCAATTTTCAGACCTACAAGTTCCACGCCTCAGGTGACTATGTAGCGACGATCTGCCAGTATGGTATATGTGATTCATTCAGCACCGAACCGGTAATTTTCGTGCCATTAAAATCCGAGGCGTCACTGACTGACTTCCTCAGGGTGAACTCGAACACCGTTCGCCAAAGGCCAGGTATCGTTGTATGGATCGCAAACTATTTATAAAACAGCTCACTTGAATCGAACGTCGTCAGGCCCGTATTCGTCGTATCGCAGACAGAGTTTCTGTACGCCCTCATATCAAAGTTGCAGAGTTGGCGACAAGTCCACACGTTCACCACCACATCGGCCTATCACAGCTGTCGCCTGTACACATTGGATCCTTCTTGCGCACCCATCAAGGGGACCCAGCCATTAAGGTTGGTCATTTATATCTACAAAAATGACATTTCACAAGCCCTTATAGAACTTTACTCCCAAACTTAAAGATCACCTTTTATGTCGCATCAAAAAATTGAGTCTTGTTCCCGCATCCAGAGATGAAATGGACATAGACAGGATCATTCTGAAGGACGATCAGATGTATCATCACAACATTGCAATGTTCAATTATACTTTGTACGACGTTTGAAGAGCTCAGGACGTCATCAATCCACGGATGACACACTGTAACGTGATGGTCCTCCGTGATGGGGATGATTTTGAGCACCGAGGTCACTGATTCATCTATGGTAAGGTACTTGGAATATATCATGTAAATGTAATCTACATTGGAGCTGGTTTCTGTTACGCACTCAAATAGATCTGTTAGGCGGAGCCCTAAGAGGGGCGTCGTCCGCTAACGTTCGTGACGTAACCGGAAGGATCCGGTATAGCAAGTGATACTGGCGACGACGAGTCGGCAGTGATCACAGTACGCGCGTGTCACGTGACTTCTGAGACGGGTGTCTTAGAAGTCGCTCAAGGTAAGGACTGTCTTGTCCGAACGATGAGGTCGATCGAGGTAGACTTAGTTGCGATGAGCGACTAAGAAAAGATACTAGAGACTGAAGCTGAGGGGGCTTCAGAGGGAAGTATGTTCCAGGGAAGATTGAGTAGATTCAAGTTAGAGAATCTAGTACAGGGTGACTGACTACTTATACTAAGTGGAGAGGGTTAAGGGCAAGGCTACCGCACAGTAGGTAAGGGTAAAGGGGATACGGGAATGGTATAGGTGCGTTGGCAACACAGCCGGATTAGTGATGGATGGTCGAATGTGGAATGAGACCGAGAAACGTTGGAACAAACCAACAGTAAGAATACAACGTGCGAGAATCCGCAGTCAGAGGGAACAGAAATAGGAAAGCCACATTGGTGGCACGAGTCAGACCGAGTCAGAGGTGCGGGACCACATTGGTGGTCGAATCAAGAGAGGAACGTGCGTGCACGTGCATAGAGGCGGGTGATGCGAGGGACGGGAATGGTCCCGAGGATCCGGTCAACGGAAAGTCGGTAAAGGAGGACGAGCCGGTAGATGGTGAGGGCGAGGATGAAGGGAAAATGATAGGGGGGCCACGTGACCGATGTTACTTGTAACAGTTTCGTCGACTACACTCCAACTCGAATGGAGTTCCTATGGGTTCGATGGTACAAACCCATGGATGAGCTCTCCGGTTGGGAAAACTCGACTCTAGACCGAGTTAGCTTTCCGTCTTTGGCGGGCGAGCACTCGTTTGACTTCCTGGATCCAGCGGATGTCCTCAGGGGCAGCCATATCATTCCTTCTTTTCACAATCGCAGGAAACACCCTGATGGATTGGGTTTGTCAGCATGTGCGCAGGATAAATATGATTGGTGCGCGTATTATATAAATCAGTAAGTCAGGAAACTTCTCACACCTTGATATGACCTTATGGTATCAAGGTTTGTGGACCACGACATGTTGATGCGTTTCCATTATGGTCTTGGAGTTGGACATGTATACTCACATCATCGATCCTCACTCACTGAGTCTCAATGAGGCAGCCCCAGTGCAGAAGAAGTTGTAGATGATGTTGAAAGCTCTATGGATGACGGGATGTCTGTTGAAGATGAAGATGAAGATCCGAATATACAAGATGGCGAACTCGAGTTCAGTTCAAGTAGAGAATTGCTGGGAAGCGAATTTGATGGAATGTATGGCAGTGACATAGAGCTAGATTACAAAAACTAGAGCACATGTTACTCGCACGATGGCGCAACAACCCATATACTGACAACGCACGTAAAACTAGATCAATGGTGCTCATTCCACTCCATCAATTGCACCTGTAAATTTATCGATGTCTTTTAGTCTAGATTGTTGTTGTACATGTAATAATCAATGATACGGACTCGCTTGGGTAACGTGCCTGTAATCTACTGATATATAAAGTAGATGTTTTTTGCTCACTGTACGCACAACATGTCTTCATCCATCAACATCAAACTCCCTGGCGCAGCACATCAGGATCACGAGTACTACATTTATGATGTGCGGAATGACGCAGTGCTTCCTTCCTCTGTAAGACATTTCCTTGTCTTACCGACTCGAAGCTAACTTTCATTTCTTTCAGGGCAAGCCTACAAAAAGTGTGGACTTCGTTGGCTATCTCTCGGTTGGGTTGCTGCCAACAGTATATCCTCTTTATGTAAGTTTTATTTGGGTATCTGAACAGTGTATTCTGCATGTCTGATTATGGGTGTAGAGTCCGATGGAGGATTTTTATGTTGTAGGGTGTTTTGGTTGGTGATCGCTGTGAAACTGACCCCCCATCAAGCTCAGACAACAGTTATGTGTGATCGCCTACATTCGCACACCCGTGCTACACGTCTCACCATTTATGACCCCCCACAATGATGTTCCGTGCTACATCCTGATAGTAAGTTGAATACCGACTGCAATTCTACCTTACTAATGAGATATTTTAGCTCGACTTCTCCGCCCCGCTGTTGGACTTGCCTTTCGTGATGAGCGTGACCTGCAAGAATGGCATGCATGGTCTATATCAATACGTAAGTCCACCTTGTAATGTTACCCAGATCACGCCTTGACAAATATTGTAGGTCGATGACACAGACATTGTTGGTCGCACTGTCGTCCATATTGCATGCTACCCTACAGGTTACCAGAAAATCTGCAGCAGCAACCTGGCAGATTTCTCCGATATCTTTAGTGTATCGGGCCAGGAGGCCTCAACCATCCCGCAGTCGTGGACTGGCTCTTAGTCTGCCTATATCAACGTACCGGGCCCAAGCAGCGCCGTTGGATTACAAGCAGTCACGCCTGCCAATCCTCCGACAAAACATGTTGTAGGTCGTAGTCTCCACAGGATCATGATGGCGTGCCCCCAGTGGCGGTACCCGCTTGCCTACCTTTGGGTATTCATCAGGATTGCAATGTGCTCCAGTGGCACACAAAACCCACACCTGCTCGCTAGCCAACGTGCTCAAAGGCAGCAGGTAATCGACCAACTCTGGCCCATTAGTCTGACAAAGACAAATGTTGCTGCTTTGTCCTTGGAAACTGGTGAGTTTATTTTTGCTGATACCTACAGGTGCTGATTCATTTGCAGTTCTTTCTAAAACTAACAAGAAGCCTATTTCTGAACGCGAGATATTGGGCCTTGTACGTGTCATTATTGGTTTCTCTACTTATCATTAACCCAGAACAGACTTCTGCATGGTTTTTGCAGTTTTTTTATGATGTGAGACGCACGCTGGGCTACATCATCGACGACTCTTGCGCTGGCCTGGGTTTCGGCGATGTTCTGACGGACAAAATCCTGGATGCCCTGCAGATGTTCCTAAGACCACATGCGCACCTTCTCCCTCTTGCAGTAAGTTCTTTGATTTCATGTTCATTGTCAAAATCTTATTTTTCTCGCAGGAGAATGGGTTTTATTGATTTGTGCGCGAACAGATGGCCAAGGAGATCATGTACCATGTTATATTCTGTACTATGAACACGTGCGGTGTTCAATTGACCATTGCTGATCTTGAGCCTGCGATGTTTAGGCATGCTCCACACCCCCCATGGGAGACAACAGCGTTCCTTGGGTCATCTGTAAGTGGCCTATACTAATCTTGTGTTTTTCGTTCACTTCAATTTTCCAATCAGTTATATCAGGTTTTACTACAAAGACTTGTCAACAGCTCAAGCGATCCCATTTCCCTGGTAGATTATCCGACACCCAGCCAGATTTTCATGGAATTGAAAGAGACAGGTCCTATGCTCTTCCAACAGCACGATGATCCTGACATCCAGCCATTCAGGCAGGCTCTGAGGAGCTTATGTATAATAATGTACGCTCATTCAGAATTTGTATTTTGCGTGATAGCTGATGTACCATACTAAAGCGAGAGCAACGTCCTTCATATTACCCGCCCAAGGAACCAGCCTTCTGTGCTGTGTGTGTAGCATGATACTATTTACATCGTCCGCATGTCAGCCTGTCATTTGTCATTGGCTCGTTTTTGAAATGTACATTAGTTAGTTGTAGCATGGAGTCAGCTCCAATGGTTATGAACTTGATGGCATGCATATGCAAACAAACATGCACAGGGACATCTTCACTCGGCACCTCAAAAGTGATCACATGTAAGTTTTGAACCCAACTCTTTAATAGTCCTCACATCCAAACTCAACGGTGCTCCACTTCGTCTAACTCCTGCCAGAGCTGGACCAACAGGTCTCATATTCCCTTCTCTGTCTCCATCCTGAATACATGCTTACGTATGCTCCTCGTGTATGCAATGATTTATTTTATCTAAGCTACTTTTTCTATAGTTTGATCGCCATCGTTTACATATGTTCGCCATCGCTCTATCCGGAGGATTGATCGCCATCGCCCAACTGTATAGGTTGTGTAAGCTGCATTCGGTGATCATGAGAATATCCCCTCGAGCTTGTTGACCTCTAACTTCACCATGTTAAATAACATTCGTTCAGATACTTATGGTACACACCAAACAGTCCCAACCACCCACTTTCTTGGAATTGAACAGACCGAGGCAGCCCTGCTAGCTTGGCTCCAGGCACAAGGCCGCGACACTGTCAGTGCCCTCACATGTTTCTTTTACATTTCTAACTTCAACTCCAGCTTCCAGAATCCCTTATTATAACGGCTTCTGTGGTGTTTGGACTAGTGGATGCTCATGATCTCATGACTTTGATTGATATGTGCCTCAAAGAGGTCGCAATGAACACGCAGCTTCAGCAAGAAGAGGGGAGTTGCATGGTATTCCTCTTGTGAGAGGGGCGGTGTTTAATGCAGGATAGAATGTACCAAGCTCAAACCGAAGTTTCATTGTTCAGTAATGCTATCGCAAACTTGTGCGAAGAGCTGGAAAATCGACACCATCCCTGTGAGCCATCCTGTTGAAAGAATCGTGTCCGGGACTAAATGTGTGTTTTGCAGTTGACCGACCGAAACCAGCTACAGTCGATGTTGCTGCGTATGCTGGAGCATGCCCAGCGCATAATCTAGAATATGTTGATTGCTTCCAACCCACACAAGCCACTCGAGACAAATGCAATGCGTGGCTTCTCACGTCATCGCATGTCCAAGGCGTTATGCAGGTTGATTCTGATACCATCTGTGTGCTCCTCAGTTCCCCAAAAACTGTGGAACTTCCTGATCTTCCTGAATGTCTTTTAAGGGTACGTGTCATCTATTCTACGTTGACCCCATGTCCTGACGCCGTGCAGCCTGACGATCTTCTTTCCCTACCTTGTTTGTTGAAAACTTGGGTGGATAATGTTACATACCGTGCTTACATGGACGCATCTTTCTGCGAATGCAAGCCTCTATGAATCATCGACAGTGAGAGCTTCAAAGCAAAGGAGCACAAATCTGTGGACACGCTTAAGTCTGATGTGCGTATTCTAGATCTAAAGAAGCGGCGCACACAGGCTGAAGTGCACATGTTTTCGGAAGCCATGGAATGCTTGTCTGAGTTCAAGGCCACGTCAGATGGTGAGCATGCAACTTGTGATTCAATTTCTTGCACTAACATGACTCTAGGCAGAAGCTCTGAAATTATAACATTCAACACCTATTTACCTGACAACTATCTCGATGATTTTGTTTCGGCCTCATCTTTATCCTTCTCTTCCAGTGACTCTGTACTCCTGTAATCTCATTGTGCCACTGATTTATATCAATCTCTCACTTTGTCGTCCACCACAATTTTCACTTCTGTACTGGTATTCCACATGTGTAGGCTGTACGTTGCAAGATTTATGTTATTTTACTACTCTCACTTTACATTTATGACCATCTGCTTTGTGACTCCGCTCTTGGCATGATAAATGGTAAAACCATCGACCTTAAGTGAGCACCTCCAACATCTGCAGGTGGCAAAAATACAGCGGGCCAAGCATGAGTACGTTTCAAGCATCCACTTTGTTATCAGCTATAAGAGATACTATATGCTATCTCGTGATATTTATTCTTCCCTTGAGCACTCACTTAGTTTTTTATTGATATCGTATTGTTGCTTCATATACTGCGAATAGGCAACTTAAGAGTTATAACAACATATCCCTGAGCAAAATTTTCACATGTCCAAGTTAGTTTGCGTGTGCCCAATGATCAGCTCCCTAATCACTTGATGGCATTGTCAGTCCATGGTCAATTTTAGTCTGCAGTAGTCTGTAGTTGTCGAGCTTTGTAGATGTTGACCATGTTAGACAGCTAAACACGAGCTGTGTAGTAATTGCAGCTTCTGTGCAATCTAGATAAGATGTAACCCATTGTGTAAAAAATATTACAATACATTATCGATCTACTGGAAATGTGATAATCTGCAGCTATTTAATTACAGTGCATGGACAGCCTGATCATCACACTGATAGCTGCTTCCAAGGCATGCATCAACCTGATGCTTCTCTGATATAGTCATATCTTGTTTCATCTATGTGTGACACTGTGACAAAAATATTCAAGGGCAAACATTGATGCGTTTCGATTGCCAATTTTTACAAGGCCATTGAAAATGTAATGATCTGCAGCCTTTCAATTACAGCCTGGTGATCACACTGTTGTGTACTTCTAAGACACATGTCAAGGTGATATCTCTCTGACATAGTCATATCATATTTCATCTATGTGTGACACTGTAATAAAAATATCTAAGGCTAAAAAATCAGGTATAATTATGTGTTTTCATTACCAATTCTGTCTGGTCATATCAGTTTCGAGTTGATTTCCTGATGACACGACTACATACCTTCTCCCCTCAAATTCACCAGCGTAATTGTGCTGGTATTGTCGTGATATTGCCTCCTGCTGTACTTCTATAGTACACTCTCCAATAATCTCCCAAAGATCTGCAGGATATACTCAATCTTTGAGTTAAACTGATAAGATCCTCACTTCAGTCTGCAGCCATCAATACATTATTCAGAGTGTGGATGCAAACAAATGCGTAATTATAGGCTGACCTTGTGATTTGCTAAGAGTCCTATGTAAGCATCTAGCAATCCGATGTCTAATGTATTTGAAAGTTGAAAACATTTATATGAGCAATTGAGTCGTCAAACAGGTACAAGGTTGTAGGACAAGCTGATATCATTAAACAAACACTGGCAGGCACAATATTGGTCCAATTGTGATTCTCCAAATGTTCCAGGTAAAATTTTTGTAGCAGCAACTAAATGCCCATAATGGCAACTTCTGTTCAAGATTCTGTCATCCAAGATGATCTAGCCATCATCGAAAATGGATCTGGCAATTTGTATGTCCTGTATACTTAAAGTCACTGCAGCTTGGACTGTCTTCCTATGCCTTGAGAACATGTATATACAGCAAGCTTCTCCAGAACAGCATCCTATATGTTGTCTGCATTCACTTAGTGCAGCACAGATTCCTTTCTGAAATAAGTCCAACTAATATGTGTGAGTCTATGTCCAAGGGTTTGATACTGGAACATTTATTCTTCTTGCCATATACCTCAATGCCTGCAAGCACCCATGAGTCGATGAGATGTAGATCCAATGTTTGAAAGATTTCCTGCTTGTCACCCAAGTTTTCATGTAAAACA
This sequence comes from Suillus discolor, assembly GCF_016758755.1. NCBI lineage: Eukaryota > Fungi > Basidiomycota > Agaricomycetes > Boletales > Suillaceae > Suillus > Suillus discolor. The sequence continues at coordinate 549,032 of NW_024541275.1, read as the reverse complement.
CATATAAACAACTTAAGAATATGACAATATAGATGCCTGGCTTCACCTCCTAAACCCTGGGTGTGAAAATATTGAACACACCATTAGTAATCACTGTAAATTCTTTGTTCTGAGAAACTGAATGGTCAAGAATTGAAGATGCCAATTGGGATGCCCTTTTCCTTGTAATTTTGCATGTCTAACATTTCAGTGATGGATATAGATGGCCTGTCCACTGCATTGACTGAAGAAAGATAATAAGACCAGCAATGAATGTAGGATGGATTGGCTATACAGGTTTAAAATATCTATGACATGGAGGTGGGTCAGGACTTGAAGCTGCAGAATATGAGATAACTACTGTTTCTGGAATGCCAACCATTTTTTGGATTGTAAGATGAACAAGAGTGTGTGAACTTGTGAGAGGGTTAAAGCAGCTGATAAAAAAAGTTTTGCACAATGATAAGAACAACTAATATCAACAAACAAACACACAAAGTGACATACCAGTCTACCCCTGTTCTGGACAGTCAGATTGAGCTGAATATCCATGTGACTGGTTTTCATTTGCTCACCAGATATTCCCAAGGCTTGTGCCTAAAACTGGAGTTGCTGAAAGCGGCCTGTGGCAGTGTGGTTTCTTAGTAGGTTTGAAAGGCATACAGCTCGTCAAAAGTTAGTTCAACCTAAAAGCAAAATGAATTACTTATGTGCAGGGGTGGGTGATGCAGGAGGTTCCATCCATTCCACCTATGGTTTTGACAGGGATATTATTTACTTCCACTTTACACAAAGAAGACGCCATAGTGAAACCACTTTTGCCTTTCTCTTGGACTCGATTGAGCTGATGTGTTTATCCTTTAAAAGAAAGAGTAACAACATTAGGTTTCTGCATCAATACTAGCCCTCTAGCAATATTTCTCTCTGGTTCCTGACAATTATAGTGGCATTTATTGAAGCAAAAAAACATCTGATTGGTGATGAAATGCTCATTATGTTAGATATCTCAAGCTTTAAAAGCTTCTCGATGCCAAAAAAATGCAGCCCCTTTCTAGTTCTACAGAGCTAAATTCTACCCCATGATGTCAGATGCATGTCCATTACAATCGGATACAACTGCCTTGACAAATTCAAAGTTTTGCAGGTAGTCGCACTGCTGAATCTTGTCTGTGTTCTGATTGTATCTCACCTATGCATGGAACAGGGCACTTGGCAATCAATGCTAATCCGAATAACACCAAACTGAATTAATTGAAGTTCAAGTGTTATGTTTGTACAAGCTTATGCTTGATGGTTGTAATACCAGTAAATTCCAGTACCAACATACTGTGGCTCAAAAAAATGTCCCAATGTTTATAGCTTTACATGTAATTTCTATATCATGTGCCAAGATGTGGGAATATGACTAAGCTATAGGGATGTGTCAGAGAGGTCTGCTTCTCAGCTCCATTTTGGCCTCCTATACTATGAGACAATAATGTCATTGTATGAAGATATGGTTATTTTAATTTGACGACTCATCGAGATACTTTTTTGACTTTGAGTTTGACTAATATAATCTCTACAATTCTAGTACTGTGTGACCTCCTTTTGCCCTAATAACTTCTACCACCCTGTTAGACATATTCTCTATCGATTTTGGGTATTCCTCTTTGGTATTTTCATCATACTCTGCTGCAACACTGTCTCATAGTTAAAATAGCCTCTATGGTGGATCTTGATATGCTATGAGCAATTTCTTGAGTGATTCTTAGGGATATTCAATAGGGTTGATGTCTTGGATCTCTGCTGAACATGATAGAATAGTAATATCATAGTCTTTAAGTTATTTGGTAGCTAATCTAGAAGGTTGCTCTATATGACTCAAGATCTCTTAATCACTATATTCTGATTAGGCAGACTACTAATGTTACTGAGGTGACTAAATTGATTATTTCCATCATCTCTATAATGATCTCCACTTAAATAGTCAGTCAAACTCTTAAGACAGCCCATCTTAATGCTGTAATCAAGAAAAAAAATATTCTTCTGTCTCCAACCTATAGAAAGACAAGACAAGATGCTGCTTTGAAGTTCAAATACTGGACTGCTGATAGCTGAAGAAGTTTTATCTAGTTAGATGAGGTCAAAATCAATAGGTTGAGATCATATGGCCAGGAATTTATATTACAATAGATAGGAGAACTATAAAGATAAAGAGAAGTCAAACAAACACATAAGTTTTGAGAAGAAAACTTGATGGTATATGACTGTATAAGATGAAATGGAGTGGGAACTTTCTATGAAACAGAGGGGAGAATGAATACAAAGCAGTAAATACTCATTTGACAGAAGTGTCTGCTAAGAAGCATACAGGAGTCATGAGTTAATAAAGAAGATACTATTTTGTGACAAGATAATGACTCTAAGTATACCTTTAAATTGACCACTAATGGCTTAAAGACCATGATATTAGTATTTTTAACTATGAGACAGTGTTACAGAAGAGCAGTAGAAGTGATTAGGGCAAAAGGAGGTCACACAAAGTAATAGAATTGTAGATATTATATTAGTCAAACTCAAAGTCAAAAAGGTATCCCAATGAGTCGTCAAATTAAAATAACCATATCTTCACACAATGTCATTATTGTCCCATGGTATAGAAGGCCAAAATGGAGCTGAGAAGCAGACCTCTCTGACACCTCCTATATCCTAGTCATATTCCCACGTCTTGACACATGATATAGCAATTACATGAAAAGCTATAAACATTGGAATACTTTTTTGAGCCTCTGTATTATCAACTTGGTCAAGTCTCTTGATCTATTGTTTACCTTGCTTTTGTACCCTACTTCAACAGATGTAGTTTTTCATCATTAAGCTTGCTGCTACTCGCATGTACTTTTTATAACATCTAAACAGAATGTGAAACTCCTCCACAGCAATAGTATAGCACACAGCAAGCCTGTCCAATCACTGTGTTTACTCACTAAAGGTCCACTCAAGTTAAATAGGAGATATTGGTAAGTTTTTGTCATCTATCTATCCATCAGTGCAACTGTAATGTTGTAGCAGAATGAACTCATAACTCTTTGTGGGTACTGGAAAGCGACCGAAAACGCTAGGTTGAAGTAGATATATATCTTCACCAGGTGATTTGTAATGTTATATCTTCTTGGACACAAAAAATGCTAACCTCAGTATCCGCATTTATCAGAGGCACACCTGGTAGTCCAATGAGTCTGCTTTGTAGTGTGATTCCATCAAGGGTACACTGCCACCTCTATATATGCTGCCTTTCTACCACTGTCAGCACATAGGCAGCATAGATACCTAAACTCATATTCATTGTGGTACTTCTCAAAATTAGATGGTGGAATTTTCTTTCCTTCACTATCAGCAGGCCTACAGTTTTTGAGTCAGTATTATCACTCAGAATTAGGCCTGTATTCAAGTAGTATCTCACCAATACCAGTCAACTATTGATTCTGAGGCATTATTATAGTATAACAGGGTGAAGGAGGAAGTCATAGCTTCCACAATCAGTCTGCCTAACCTCTGAGCTATGTCGTGATAGTTGGGTGATGCAGTGATAGTAGAGGAAGGCGAGAATGGTGGTTTTATTGGATAGATGTATTTCTTTCCTCCTTTTGCTTTAACAAAGTTTCAAATTTTAGTTATCATGGCTTGTCTGGATTTTTCTGTCATCATTATGTGCACCAGCACAATTTGGCAGAGAGCTTTTAGCCTGTAGGAACTTGGTGCTGCAGGGGTAACCTCATTTGTAATTTTAGGAGCCAAATTCAGTTCTGTTGAGTTGCTGTACTAGGTCCAGTGCCTAAGTGGCATCAAAACTAAGTTAAGCCTATTGTTACTTAGTTTAGCAAGTGCGCTAAACTTTACTAATTAGGCTAGTTTACATTCTCTTATTACTACTATGATACTCACATAGTAGTTTACTCAGCTTAGCTTAAACTGAATGCTATATGCTTAGCTGTCCATATGTATACAAAACAAAGCTTCCACTTGATCTGAAAATTTCAACTGATTGACTCTAATGAGATAGCAATTTTAACAGTCATAAGTTCAATGTTTAACCATTATCTATTGATGTCCGTCATTTAACCAGTTTATGCATCAGCTATTTACACATAGTATCACAGGTAGGCTGCTGGTATGGCCACTGTGATCAATGTCATGTACAATGGTATATGATGTGCAACATTAATCATTATAAAGTCCATGATGTAAAGTTCAGTCATTCTCCTTGAAGCCTGCTTCATCCTGATCGCTTTTGTCAGGCTGAAAAAAATGTGTGCACTGCTGTCATATAGAGCGGGTGTAGTGGGGCATTTTTATCAGCATTATTGGAATCTTCCACTCAGAGTAGGTGAAGCAAGGCCTTAATAGTCATCAGGGCCTTACATACAAGGAAGTACACTCAATGTTGCAGCAGTCAGTGATTTAGCTCTATAAATTATTAATAATAAAGACATCAAACTTGTCACAAATCCTGATTAGGCAGCAGGACTTCAGCTATCCCATGTATGTCAAGTGTTAGTAATAAATAGTGGTAAAAAATGGTACTAATAGTGTTCTTACCATATTGCTAGCATGCATGATGTGGTACACTTCATTTATCTACTGACTTTATTATTCTGACTACTCTTGCTAGATTTAATCTGAGTCTCAGATGCAGGCCTTACCTCGGTCCTCTCACTCAATATACAGATCGCACCACCACTGGTAGCATGTGATTTTCGTCATCCAAAAAAAGCTTCTAACATCTCGATCTCCAAGTCCTCTATCTCTGCCACAACTGGCCTGTCCAACAGCTCATTACTTGTCACCTAGCCTTTATATACCCAGTTTGTTATAATATTCTAGGTCTTCATATATATCAACACAAACAAGCAGATTGCCTTGAGTATAAGACTGATGTGTAGATTAGTATATTTGACATGACATGACACTTTCCTGCCTCATCAAGGTTTATGGTAAAATTTTCACAGAATTGACATTTGCAAACCCAATATAGATTATATAAGCAATCATGACTGTTGTGTAGGAGATTCTTGCTGTATATACTCTCTTGACAGATGAGTTTTACAAAGAGAAGCTTTCAATTTGGTGATACACAGTATCAGATCATTGATTTCAACATATTAGAAGAATAGACCAGCTTCCATCCCTGCCTTCACTGGCTCCTTGCAGATCTATTGAAGCACATTGCTGTTTTGTTGAAGGAGTCATTGAAGCAAATTGAGGTGTTTAATGTCCAGGACTTGTTTTTGCACCTCTTGAACATCAATGAAGATATTAATTGATTTCACTTTGCCAGGTAAAATGAGCTCATCAATATTGCAGCTGGTCTAGTAGACATGACTTTGCAGTGCTTATTATGATCACCTAGATCAAAGCAGGATTATAGCTCTGCAACAGCTTTCTTATCTGTGGCTAGTTTCTGTACTACAACTATTGTGTGCTTTGTGGGCTCTGCTATAACTAAGACCTATTTATCCTTCAGTCACTCTCATTATTCTTAATCCCAATACCATCATTATCTTTATCTTCAACTGCTTCAGCCTCCTGTCATTCTTCTGTGGTGAAGTTGAGAACTGTCCTTATGAGGGTGCTCATCTTCTAAGCATAGTCAAAGCAGTATGAGATAACTATTTTAACACCTGCACCATTGAACTCCCTCTAGCAGCAGAAAGTAGGAGATTAGACTAAATATTAGTGATTTTGAAGTTTTATTTCTAAGATTTGTAGATATTGCCCATCTATATATGATAGACTTTGTTTTTCTGATTTATCCTCTTACCTTTTCCTATCTTGTATTCATTTGATGGCATAGACACTACAGTGGGCGGAATCATTTGTACTTTATGAGTGCTTATTTGAGGCTCATATGATGACTGTGTGACAAGTGTATGCTGTAGAGGTAGAGCCTTTTGATTTTTCTTTACTTTAATACCTACTATCCAGCACAGCGCTTTTATTGCAAAATTTCACTTATTTACTAGGAAATTGCTATAGTTTCACTATAAGTAGAGCCAATTTGGTTTTGACACACTCATCTGAAATTTATCTCTCAGTCTTATTGTATAATCAATATTTGATGGAGGCAGGCACCCTGGTCCATATTAAAGTTTGAGGCTACTTTTTCTAAAAATTTCTGCAATGACAGTCCCAGGGTCAAGCTATGTGGCAGAGAAAATTTTTCTATGTGTGAGTGTACTCAATTTTGAGAGGAAGAATAAAACAGCTGAATAATGCGCCACTAGTACAGACTTTTAGTAGCTACCTTAGTCTATAAGTTGTCATGTGTCAATCCATTAGCATGAAATCTATATATGTGTTGGCTCCAGTTTTTTGGCACATACATTGACAACAAGATAGCTTTATAGTTTTCTGTATCATCAAAGGCTAAGAGGTGTACAGAAGGAATTGAATGATATTTGTAGCATACAGATTGCCCTCTAGGGTTTCTACCACATCTCTTAGTTATGAAACTTACAAATAGATTAAGTTAAGCTTCACAGAAACACAATGAAGTAAATGAAACTTATGTAATCACAAATATCTCCCTCTTTAGGGGTATCCCTGACAATGTTCATCTTCAAAAATTCAGTCAAGAAATTCTTGTATTTCTGTCCTGGCTGATTTTTTGCAGAAGACACAATTGTCTGAATAATGTGGTACAGTAGGAATATCTTTCTGAAGTGACTCCTATATTGCTTAGATGAAATTCCTAGATAATATCTAGCTCTCTTGGTTTCAATATGCATGGAGCTGTGCATGAAGATTATAAAATATCAAGTGAGTTTAAGATAAAGGTGACGTACCCATCAGGGTCAGCAAGGTTGATGTTGTAGCTCTGTATAGGTTCAATGTAAATAAAACTAGGCTCATGTCCTTCAACATAAGCCATACCAGCCCCATAGACATCATGAGACCTAAGTTCAAAATGCCTATCTAGTTCTGAAAGAGGAACCATATCTTGCCAGTAGTCGAAAAATGCCAATTCTTCCAATAAGTATAGAGTCTTTCTGTCCACCACCCAGCAGCTTAATGGGGAAGTATTTATGTTCCAGTACTAATACATTAGACAGTGATAGATAAGGCTTCCTATGATTGTCGAAAAGATATATGTACTACAATCCAGGACCTAGGACACCATTAGTAATGGAGTGATTTACAACATGATTAGACAGGGCATTTGGAATTCTGTCATATTCCCTATGGGATGGTTCGAGGGAGGAAATGTTACCTACCCAATCTTAAGCTCACACTTTCATGAGTACTGCTGTAAAGAAGAAATAGTAGCTGGCTAGCGAGAAAGCTAGAGCACTAATACATTCTACTGAGTGCGAGTGTGGTATGTTGACCTGAGAGTATTGCTGTGAAGCACTTCCTTCAAGTATAGTATGAAGGAAGCAGATGTGATGTCCTATATAATAGGGGAATCATGCAGAACACATACATGATACATTATTCCACATATCTAGTCTGTTAGCCTTGTCCTCAGACTACACAAAATGTACTTTGAGTAAAGACTCAAGTGCAACAGAATGCTCTGTGTGCTCCAATCACACAAAAGTATGATGTTTTAAAGAAAAGTCAAATATAGAGAAATCAGTCCAAGTGATGGGCATATCAAAGCTCAGGTTATTACCTAACTTTTGGCTTATTTACTTTGACTACAAATAACCAAGGAGAAAAGTTAGAAGCCTACAAAAACCCTATCAAAAAAGCCCATATTTTGCTTTGTTTTGCTTTATGATTATTCCTACCTTAATTTCTCTGTGTTTTTCTTTCATGTCTTTACCTATATGATTTATTGACATCCCAGATGCCTCATAAAATATACCTATAGGGTATAATGTCATATGGCTCCACAGATAGTTCCGGCCTATTCTGTTGGTTTCTCTGATGTCACACATGATTTCATAGTGATGTCATTGGATGCTAGAATTTTTGGCTCCACCTACCTCTACTTAGCTCCATTTTTGCTCCAAAAATGCTTTATATTGCTCCACAATGAGGTCAATTATGATGAAATTCTGATGTTATTTCTCTATTCAATTCTATTTCTTGGTACCCCTCTCATGTATAAAAGGAGAGCCAATCTCCACCCAAAAATACAAGATATTCTTTTATCATTTAAAAGAACATTTACATTGTTCCACTTTCTCTGACATTGACACTCATGTATACTGTCTAATGTGCATCTGATGTATATTTCAGAGGACTAGGAGTATCAAGTTAAGCCATTTTATCTGTGCCTGCAGATTCCTGGGTTGGATTATCTGCACATACATATTTTCCAGTCATATAACTTGTAGTTATACACATCGACTACTGAAAAGAATTGGATATTAGGTGAGTATTTGGGTCTGATATACTGAACCAATACATTTCTTGTTGGTAAGGGATGTTTCTTGCTTGATTGGTGGTTCATGTTGTACACTATGGCCAATTTTCTTCTAAACAGTCATTAGTAAATCAATAGACAAAGGGGAGAAACACTTACTTTGACAATGATGACATCATTCATCAGCTCATCAGCTCATCAGCTCATCATCATCATCATCCACCACAAACTTAGCTGACTTCGCTTTCTTTAGGGGGTGAGGTCTAGGTGGCGCCTGTTACGACAAACGGTCGTGTGCGACTAGGATGATCTAAACAGCGGCAACCACGACAGTGGTACCGAGTGCTGAGAGTCGTCGGCCTTTACAGACAAGCAAAGGTTGCGTACTCGAACGTAGCTCGTGGTGGTTTAACAAGGGGTTACGCCGAGATGATAGCGGTTTACAGACAGTGAGAGGCGTCACTGAAGGTACGAGTCGATGTCGAGCAGGTAGCTTTAGCGGGACAAGGAGTTCAAGGGTAAACCTAGTAAGATTGAAGTAAGGAACGTCTACTGTTAATCTTCGACCTTATATAAGGCTACTCTTCGTATCTAAGCTCAGCCTAAAGCTGGGTTCTAATCTGCTTATCTACATGAGTCAGAGATAGTGTCCATGAGGTGGGCTTCTATCGTAGATAGGGTCCATGCGGTGCCCTTCTATCGTAGATAGGATCCATGAGGTATCCTTCTATCAGTACATGCGGCAGCACGAGGCTTGCCTTCTATCATCCTCGAGGCAGTGCGAGGCTTGCCTTCTATCTTGATAACATAAATAGGTCTTCTAGACCTATGTCGTCATGTGTCGTCACGTGCGGTCCAGACCGCTTATCTAAGCCGGCAGTTGCCGCTTATCATCTATTATCATCTATCGTCATCATCGTCATCATCTGTCGTCATCTGTCGTCATCTATCATCATAGAGGCAGTGATGCTCCGGTATCATCTATAGCCGTGCGTTTAGCAGAGGGCTGTTGTCTATAGCCGTGCGGTGGCAGAGGGCTGGTCTGCTGGTGGGGGACTCGTGCCATGTTACTGTAACAGCGCCCTTCCTGCCTCTAGCCTGGTCTTACTCTTACTCACAGGTCCCGGTTTTGGCAATACCAGCATGGGTTGAACGTCCTTGACCTCCAATTCTGGCTCCGATGCAGATGATGCAGCCTTTCATTTCTTCACATTTCCGGGCACAAATAGGTTGTGCTTAAGGGGGAAAGACATTGGAGTCAGAGCAACAACTGTTGGTGGTGGTGGCAGCGAGACATACAGCACTGGGGTGGGGATGGCAGGTCCTGCCGGTGGTGCATTGTCTGAATCTTGGTGCCAGTACACAAGGGTCTTGCCATACAAAGGATGGTTTTGAATCCATTGGTCGTCATCTGAAATGACAGACAAATCAGGCAATGCTCTCAGCCTGCCATCAGGTGTGCTCTTGTCCTGGATTTCAGTAGCGCAGGACAAGAGTATGGGCACCAGCAAAGTAGCAGCATTGCCGTGTTGGGCAAATGCGGTTGCCTAAAGACAAAACCAGTCATCAAATTTCAAAAGATGAGTAAAAAACCGGCAAGCAACTTACCAAAGTCATGGTGATCTCATGTGCCATCTTTTTCAAAGCTGGAGTGTCTTCACGCATTTTTTGTGACCATTTGACCAGTTTCAAAATCCTCTTAGCTGCAAGGTTTAAAGGCTTGTTTGCATTCTCAGCAGATGACATATCAATGAAGGAAAGAGGTAAAGGTAAATACTGGATATCGGTGGTGGGTATAAAATTCAGAGGGAAAAGTCGAAGGCCAAGTGTGAATGAATATATAGGAAACAGCAATGGCAGCCACAGTACAGCCTAATAAGGTAACCATGGACATGTACTTATTGTTCCTGGACCTCAATACATTACATAATAATGGAAGCGCAGTGGTTGTGGAGGCCAATATGAAAACTCATTGTTGACCTAGGCCATGTGTGACTAAGCAGAACATGAAATCTACTAGCTCCATAAGATCCACTAGTTTCATGACTCCACTCAACCTTTTTGGTGTTCCCTATTTAATCTGTCCTCTTTCAAATCCGAATACTCCATTTCAACATCACACACAATGCCCACCTGATGGGTCCATTTCTCATTGCCCTTGGTAATGGAAAAGGCTCAAGCTTTGGCATTACCTGCTGAGTCATCTCACAATGCAAACCGAGAAAATGCCCTTGTGGTGTGGTGGGCAAATTTTGTGATGAGAGCTGTGAGCTATCTCTCAAAGATAAATAATTTCCTGTTGGACTTTAATAGGTTCGCTGCTCACAGCCATAGATAAAGACAATAAACTGAGACAAGATATATTCAGACTGAATTGCTGGATAAAGGCCATCAGGAATGACATGTGTGAGTAATCTGTCGTGCTAATGATCACCCTCAACTAATGCCATTGCAGCAAATGAACACATCCATGCTATAGTAGAGAACACAGTCTTCAGGCTGAATGAATCACGTGTTCCCTCAGATATTCATATTCTCCACGCCAACAGACACATTCTGGGTGGATTTGTTGAAGCCCAGAATCGGGTGACAGACATCGGGTATGACATTTGCAAGCTGTACTGTTTGCTTCAACTTCAAAGGTGGCTTGTAAAAACTACAGATGTGGTCATTGGGACTCTGGAGAAATAACTTGGTTCATATATATATTGAGGGGTTGGTTAGTTGTATATACAAAGTATCTTTAGGTGTATGGCTGTCATACAATAGCAATGCTTTTCCAATGACACTTTCATCAGCACACATTACTGGCATACTGAGGGTTCAGCTAAACGAAAGGGTTGTGGGAAGATGTTGAAAACAAACCAATATTCCATAAATGGTAATTTGGTTATTACTTGTCCAACTTCTGTGACTCCTCCTCTGAGATTCCAAAGTATCAGAATATAGATTTGGAAGTTCTGTGATCAGTTAACATAGTAACTTTTGAGACATAGTTGGACTTGAAGGATTTCTGGACCTACTACGACTTTTCATAATTGGAATTTCAGGCCAACTAGTATGCCTTTGAGTACTTTGAGTACTTGCTAGTATCTTAAAGGACACTGGGGGTGACTTGGATGACTTTACTAATTTAACAGACTTTAACGACATATCTGGGCTATGTATATGTGGAGTATTAGGACTTTGAGGATGTAGTTGGACTTTGATAACTTACTATGACATAAAGGACATTTTGAGGATTATTTCGACTCCAACAACTTTGGCAGTTTAGGATACATTGGGAATTATCACAACTACCAGGACTTTTGAGCCAGTTTAATAACTTTGATGACTTTGGTGACTTGAGAGACTCTGACAACTATTACTACTTAGTATGACTTTAAGGGCATTGTAAGAACTATCATGACTTCAAAGACTTTGGTGACATTAAGCACATTGAGGACCTACTTTTGAGACATATGATGACTTTGACAACATTGGTGACATAGAGGACATTGAGGACATACTTTTGAGACATATTATGACTTTGATGACTTTGGCAGCTGAGAAGACATTGAGGACTATTATAATGTAACAGTGAGACTACACAGAGATACTGACTATACAACACTGTGGATATCTGTATTTCTATGCAAAAGGTCTTTGGATGGACAGTGCAAGAAAATACTAACTCTATGATGGTAAGGAAACTGCAAAAATAGAAATGATGCATACAAATCTCAGAAAGTGCAATACTGATTTGGACGGGTTTGCAATCATTTCGATAAATATGTACTATTGTATATATATCTTTTGCTGGGAATATACAGTAATGTACATTGATTCATCTATTTACATGTCTATACTACAATTCAGTGCATCTCCTGCATGTAGAGATGATGCTGCTTGGGGTCTATTATGTCTGCTTCAGTCTTGGTGTCACTGTTTCCGCCTATTGATCCAGTTGGCTGGCTTTTCATCCAAGATAATCACTTCATCATCTGAGTCTTCCTCTTGCCTTCTCTTTTTCAAATTCCCTGGAGACCTGTTGATCCAATTGGCTGGTTTGTGCTCCAAGAAGATCACATCATCCGACAAGTCTAAAGATTCTAACTCGGTGACAGATGTGTCGGTGATGTCCTGTTCTTCGAACACTTTGAGACCTGATGTGTGAATACATAAGTACCCCCAAGGACAATAAGTAGATTAGAACTTACAATTGCTGCACAGCTGTTCACATGCTGTACACGCTTCGCCAGTTAGTCCTTAGCAAACCTTTTTCATGTTCCTGCAGTAATTGCAGCATGGATGCATCAGGCAAATCACATACATTATGCTATGATGCCTTGGGGGATGTGCTAACATTGATAATGACAAAAATATTTGGTATACAAGATGTCAAGATACAGAGAAGGCTTACCTGGCAACAGGGAATACTGATTGCTGCATTGTTCACATGTGGATTGAGGAGAATAAGAATAGCATGGTTGATTTTCAGTGATGCAGGATTGGCATCCTGGGTCTCTCAACCTCAATTGTGGTACTGGAAACATGAATGTGTGATGGGGAATTTGTTTTGGCACAGAAAATGGGTAGATCATTTTAATAGTGCAGAAGAGTAATAAATGTCCACTGTGGCTGTTCATAAATCCCTCTATTGTATTTTCTCACACACAAATATCCACAGGGGCAGTTTCATAATATGCAATTTGCAGTTTGTCATGCGCACATGTCAGGAGCACCATTTCACAATTCTGTCCATTTAATCGTGGAGCATGTAAATATTTATTATTGTACATGTTAGCTCGGCTGCCATTTGGCATACAAATGTATTAGAACTCCACAATCTCCATACAACAATTGATTTGTTTTTGCGAACTTGTTGAAGTATAATGCCAGGTAAGTGGTCAGCGAGGTTGACATATATATGATGTGTCAAATTTATATCCATTGCAATATGACCGAGTTGAAGTAAACCTGCAAATTGAATGTCATCCAATTTTTAGATCCCACAGTCCTTATATAAGTGTGTCAAATATCCAGTGTTGGACATCACCATATGTAAATTTAGCAGTTTGAGTGCCTAATTTCTCAAGGTTAGGACAATTCTGGTCAATCACCCATTGGAATAAGACATTTTGTTTGTCAGATTACTCACAATATAATATGTCCCTGAATAATTCATGTCGATGAGAGAAATAAAGAAGTGATTGAAGGTGTGGGTCTTGTGGCTATGCCATGCCATCCAGACTAACCTTTGGGTGACAGGATCATCCTCATGCTCAGATACCATAGCTTCATGAACCTTGCAAGGGCACTGAAATTTATACATCTATACATAAAGGCCTCATTATAATAGGGAAATTGTGCAAGATGGAGCAAGAACAGTACCTTTTTATAGGCAATCAATTTCCTTCATGACTAGCTCAAGAACATGATTGAGGTTCTCGAGACTTTGTTGTCTTTGTTTAGCTTCATTCTGAGCTACCCATGGTTCTAAGGTTACAAGAAATTAGTAAGATGCTGGAAATTGTACAGGGAAGTAAGGGACTTGCAAACTTAAGATATGTTCTTCCCAGTCACTCAAATCCTGTCTCTGCAACCCAGAGACATACACACTATGATATATTCAAGATCTGAATGACCTTCAAGACAGAGAATGTAGCATATTGTTATGAACTGCTTGTATGGCTTCCTCTATATCTTCATTGACTAAGTTATGTCTATGAGGACAAAGAAGTATTCCAATCTATGTGTTCAACAAACTTACAAGTTGATGATTTTGTTGTCCAAGATATCATTGATGTGTTTGATGTAGCAGCCAGTAAAGGGCCTTGTATTCAACTGAGTATACAGGCAGTATAGTAACAGGTTTCTTCTGCTGTCCTACTGAGAAGTGTTTCTTGATCTTGCAAGATTTCACAAAATCTAATTGCTAATGACTCATGACAAGCTTTGTATGAGTTAGGGGAGTGAATGGTAAGATATGAAATTACTGTCTGCCCAGCTGACACTAATACCCATAGATCCAGGCTGCTAGCCCAGAATCTTGGTATAATGATTCTACCACATCAGCGGTAATATCAATTAGGCGAGCAATCCAATTACAATTATGCATGTCTTGTCAACCAAGGTATTACTGTCCTCTACGGCTCATATTGCCATCCTGTGTAGTAATATAAGATAAAAGTACGAGCACAAAATAGGACATGCTTGCCTTCAGAGTATGTATCAGGGTATAGAAGTGATGTCAGTTTGCAGTCAACCTTGGAGATGTATTGAATGATCCAACTCATGTATTAATATTTTGGTGAATCATACCCTTCACATTGTTGGTTCGATGTGAGTACCTGTGGACTCCAAGACAATAATTGTCCATTCTGAGGAGTACATACAAACTGTAGCCTGGTGTATAACAGTAGTAGCCCATCTTAATATTCTGAATGACAGGGTGGGCGAACCTTGTCCAATAATGAGTCATTGAAGAGTGGTTACCCTGGTACAGCATCGTTTAATGGTAAACAGATTTACAGGACCTCTGCGACACAAGGAGCCAATGTATCTTGTGGTGTAATGAGCTTTGCCACACAGTGTAATAGCTAATGTGCATGTTCTAACAATCATTTTGTGGAACATTGTGTTCTTCATATCTAGAATGTTATTTACTGCACATATGAGCAAGTGTCTCCAACAACAGAATATCTACAACTACAGTTGTGGCCCTAGAGTATAAAGTTATGTCTCTTGATGGCTGCTTATGAGTGTGGCTTGTACAAGATAGCCTAGCACAGTGATTGATGTAATAATAATCATAACTCAAGTTTTCGATACATTGACTTAATCAAATTGTATTGGCTGATGGAGATATGTTTAGCTATGTAAATCAGTAAGGGAGAACAAATGATTGACGAGCTGAATTTGTTCAACTGGTAGGAATAAATGATGTAACAGGACCAGTGGTATGGTAGTAATGGTCAAAAATGTTTCATAAATGGCCAAGGCTGAACAGGCATCATGAGCAGTATATGTCTCTTCTTCGGAAGACAACTCTAGGTTGTCCTATATTGTGGTAAGATGCGCATATGGGTTCAGTGGGGGATCTAGTTGAAGGATAATGCCAGATGCATGATGCACCAAATTTATATTCTTTGCAATATGACTGAGTTAGAGTGAACCTGAAAATGGACTGTCAGCCAATTTTCAGATTGCACAGTCATTGTATAGACATGTCGAATATCCAGTGACTTGCACCCAACAATTGGGTACAGGCTTTTGGTGAAGTACAATGAGGAGTGATGAGGGCAATATGAGACTATGTAATGCACATACCAGTATTTTCACTCATAGTACTCGTTTGCAAAGTATTTGTATTTGTCAGGTACAAATTTGAACATGATGCAGTGCTAGGTATTGCTGCTAAAAAGAGATATCAGGATCAGTTGTGAAAACTTCATTACATGGGCTCATTCACATACTAGCCTGTTAATAGAATTGGTGTCACTATTTTGACTTTCAGTACCTGCATTGACAGATTGTAGATACACTGAAAGGAATATATTAGCATTTGCAAACTGGCAGCATTTGCATATTTTGATGTACCTGCCAATTATCAGTCAATGCTATTTGTGGCGCTGGCAAACTGCCATCATTTCTTGTGTATGATCAGACAGCCCATGGTGCCAATATTGGGTCAACTGTTTTTTAAGTCTGTGTTGACTGTTCACTGTTGATGGTGGCGGAATGTAAGTATGTGGTACATGGAATGCAAATTAAATATGGATTATATAACATTGACGTGATTCTAAAATGTACGTGAGATTTTCTTCCACAGAAGAAGATATAATATTATTTATATTATACTCATAGAAAAGTTTCAGCGTGTCTGATGCATGGGGTAAAGACAACATACATATAGCATCTAGCTGACTGTACAATATGCATGTACTTCTATGGATCAAAAATCTGAAATATGATTGACATGTGACATGCACCTATCATGGTGAATGATTGCCTGGTGGATGAATGAATAGTACTGTTTGAAGGAGAGTAAAGTGAATTTAAATTGAACCTCAAGATCATTTTAAACATATGTGTGATAGACGATATTGAGTAGACAAATTTTCAATACTTTGATGGATATGTTCCTCTCAATGATGTCTGCTTGTACAAGCTCAACGACCTCCCAAAGCTTCCTCCTCATCATCTCCATTTCTCCCTCCAATATATCAACCTCTTCATCTGTCACATCCATAACAGTCTTTTGGTATATCGCCTGTTCCTCTAAGGAATCAATACAATCACGATACCTTTTGAGCTCCTCTTCATAGTGTATACATGTACGTTCGTGTTCTTTGTTACATCCACATAGTTCATCTTGAAGGAACACTACTTGATCTTGGATGTGGTCCAGCATCTCCACCAGTTCACATGTGTACTGAGTGGCAATTGAATGTGAGCTGGGTGATCTTGGCTGCATTGCATCATCATCAGTCGAATTCTAAAAACAATGATCTTTATATGTTCATTGAAACAAGCAAATGAGTGTGTACATTTTGTGTGGATAGTCCTATTGATAAATCATGGCTAATCCATTTTAGATGTTTTGATAGAGATTGAAAATCATGAGCATGATGCTCTTTGATACTCTCAGGCATTGAAGGGTGGTATCATGAGATGGGCAGGTCAATTGTCTAATTGTAAATAGATAGTTCAAGTGGCAGGTAGGAGAATGAGAGAACAGAGGTCAAAAAAGATGATTTCATAAGCAAAGCCTAGCACCACACTGTGAGGTAAAATTGACAAGACATATTGTCCAGAATGTTTATGCCCTTCTGCACTACTACATTGAATCCACTATGAAAGAGACTAAAGGATAATGATCAATGTCATCTTCCTCACCATCCCTCTGATATGTAATCAATAATTATTCACATATACAAACAGTGCATGAAATACATGAGCGAGTCAGCCAACTAGGAATGACATTACACACAGAAAGGTGAAATCCAGGATGATCAACCATTCTTTTTTCATCATTGTGATCATAATTGTCATCAATAGAATCAGAGAAAAAGGTATATATCACTTCATGCCATTCCTTCTCTACTCTGGAATATGCAGCCATGTTGGAGGTGACCCAATGCTGTCCATCAATTGTCACTTACATGTTCAATTGAAAACTCGTGTGTCTACAAGATAATATGAAGGTGTGTCCCATTAAAAACACATGAACACCCTTGATGATAATGAGGCTGGTTCTTAGATTTTTGGCTCACTGTAAAATCAACATCTTGCTATTAAGGACTGACTGCATATGTTTTGCACTCATCCCTTCTTTGCACAGCGCAAGACTGATGGTGCTGGGTTATTATATCTGAATCTCTTCCTTGGTAAACATCCGAAACATAGCAATAGAATCTTGTCTCTTGTGTCAGACGCCACATGCCCAGAGGGACACATCTTTACCCAGTGCATTACTAGCCAGATAAAAGATTCATGCATGATATGATCCATATAAGCTCACACAGACACTCACACTATTTTCCTATGTACTCTAAATAACTCACCATGGGTTCAACATTGTCATTCCAATGCAATATTGATTGTAGTACAGTTGGTTGAATGAGGTCTAATGTGGTCACTGAATTGGATCTTTCAGGACTACCTTCATTCCACCTCGACAGACTGCATTTTCACTGGTACTGAGTGCTTCACAAGATACTGGACATCAAGTGGTGGCATTAGTATGTTAGCATCTCTCCTGCACAATATCAATAGCTTCAAAGGAGTGTATCTCTTTTTTTGATCTGTCTAACCGTGATTTTCTTTTGATAAAGAGCATATGGTCAAGTATGTCAATATATATATATAAACATTAACAAGTGGGAGATCAGACGATATGAGTGAGACATCTGAGCAAAGAGTGATGGCTACTGTCATCAATAGAATATGCCCATTGAGGCGAGAAAACCATGATCTGCAGACCAATGAGCAACAGATACAATGAACAACATGAGCGAGCCGAGTACAAAGCAGTGGTCACCATCATCGATGGTGAACGCCCATGGAGGCAAGAAAACCACAATCACAAACTGAGGTGCAACAGATAGGATGAAAAGCATGAAAGGTCAGAGTACTGTTATGACTAGGATAAGTTTTCTCAACACTGGTCCGAATGGATTGTCATGCGAAGGGTGTCGAGGGTATCTTACAGGCTAGCGGAATGCTAGCAGGTCTCTCCATCTATGTCGGTAAGGGCGGCGCCTCGTCGAGATGAAGGTCTAATGAGAATACAGCTAAGGTGCAGGAAGCGACTTAGAAGTGCGGTCAAAGGTTCAAAGGAGCGAGTTGTTTAGACAAGCTGGTTCAAGGTGAACCTAGTTCTGGGATACAACCTAGTTGATTAGACTAGTTCTAGGGTTCTACCTAGTAGATTAAAGTAAAGAACTAATACAATAATCTGTCTACTTATATATGTCTGTATACAAGGGTTCAAGCTCAGTCTGTATCTGAGGATCTATGCTATCAGAGATAACAGTACATGAGGTCAACCATGAGGCATGATAAGATACATGAGGCAACATACGCCAGTCTAGGTGTCCATGAGGCATACAGCCTCCATGGAACAGGTACAAGGCTTTCTAGGCCAGGGGCGGAGTCACAGCAGTCCAGACTGCTATTGTTCTAAGTTCTAGCGGTGTGCCACCACGTCGGGAGTCTAGCAGAGCAGGGGCTCTTGTAGATGTTGCAGATGACTGTAACAAGTACTAGCAGTGGTCACTGTCATCGATGGTGAACACCCATGGAGGCGATGTCTTACTAGGATGTGAAAACAGTAGAATCACCGATTTTCAGTATCCTACCATGGTCAACGGTTCAGACAAATACCAATGGTTGATAATGTGGTTGTTCGTGGGAAAAGTGTGTTGAGTTCTCAAAGGAAGTACACAGTGACTAAAGGGGGAACAGAATCAATAACTGGCATGATGCAGTGCTATGACTTCAACGAATACAGATGTATGACTATGCGATGATTCTTAGAGCTATAATGATACTCCCTATCTTCACAAACCAATTAGAGGTCTCTAACATGGATCAGCCTGAACTAATATGTGGCTTCGAAACCTACTCTCTGCTGCTCAGGCACTATATGATGAGTGTGATGCAGGACAGAACAGAGTACACTCTCTTGATGTAGTCTTAAGTGGGCCAAGTTCTTAATATTAATGACTGACTGTTAGTCTTATTTGTCTTCCCTTGCTGATGAAAATATGTATATTCACCCCACAGAATAGATTTCCTGTGTCTAAAAAAGAACTGGAATATATCTGCACTAGATGACTGATAACCGTGTACCAGCTAGTGTAACAAGTATGGCTTAATGGTGGCCTCAAATATGCTTCTGTATGTCGTGGGAAACAGTGTCAAAAGTGGAATGAAATAACCTAATATTTCACTCAGTGTGTCACTTAGTATCTTAGAGGTGAGAATTTAAAAAGAGCTTTATGAACACTTCCTATTCTCCACTCACTTATTCACACTCACACTTAGATAATATGGAAATGGGCTCTCTGTAACTTGGCTTGGAGCTCTCTTTATTATAGGCAAAAATGGGCCCCTTATATACTACTCTACTAGTGGCTATGCTACTGATTACTAATCTACTATTAAAGTTTCAAAGAATGTCATAGAATTTTCCAGACTATTCCACCAAACTCCAGTGTTGTCTAATAGAATATTCCAGAATATTTAAAATCAACATTAGTGGCTGTGCTCTGTGGCTATGCTAACCTGTGCCAGAAAGCTATGTACACTGCCTCTGCACTGCCTGAATTGTACTCTCAAGCTGTGTTCAAACTTTGTTGTGATTCTCACAGTCTGATGTTAACTTGTTAAATACCATAATGTTGGTCTTGCATATTTGTTATGATGAAGCTTTGCATGGGTGTCATAATGTGCCACCAAGTCACATGAGACTGATTATGTAATAAAGTTTGAAGTCTTTCAAACTTTCCTCTCAGTACCGTAAAAATGAAAAACCCGTGTATGTGAATATGTCAGAACATGACACAAAACATACCCTAGAATATGTGAAAATGCGTGAGAAAATTCTAGGAGGTGTGAGAAACTGCTGACTAATTGATAAATTACAAATTTTGAAGGCAATCTTTCAGAAGGATAAGTATTATTTTAAACAGTTAAGTAGTACTGAGCCAATTTGAGCCCAAAAATACTCAAATAAAATACGGACACTGCATAGAAAATTCTGAGTAGAACCATTGGCTATTGTGAAAGGTATTATAAGCCAGATATTTTCCATGTTTTTTGTGCATGTCAGCTAGAAAACCACGATCGTGAACCGAGGTGCAACAGATAGGACAAAAAGCATGAAAGGTCAGAGTACTAGCAGTGGTCACCATCATCGATGGTGAACACCCATAGAGGCAAGAACACCACAATACCCGCACAAAGGTGCAACAGAAAGGACAAAGAGTGTGAGACAGACAAGGACCAAGCAGTGACCACCATCATTGACAATGAATGCCCATTGAGGCGAGAAATCACAATACATCACCTGAAGATAAAAAAGATCATAAGGTTAGAGGTAAACGTTGGAGGGTGGAGTAGTGGCCGATGTCATTGACGATGAATGCCTATTGAGGGGAGACACCACAAATGAAGGTGATGGTATGAAAGAAAAAAATGATTTTCGCACAAGGAAAATTTATGAACTTCACATCACATGATGTTCTCATGCCCCTCAATTCTCATCAAAGTTTGATTGCATTGTTGAAATTTTTGGAATAAGGTTTGGATAGCCATTTATGGTATTTACAAGTCTTTCACATTCAGAATTTTTGGATGTCTCACAATGACCAACAATGTTGATTTTTATAGCATGGTTTCTGGTGTAATCAATAGTTTATGTTGTCCACCTCATGATGGTTCTAATAATGTCTCTGAATATCCATATTTTGTTTCAACTGAACTGATAAGTCATCTCATTATTATCAGTGTTTTGTGTTCATTATCTTAAACATAATTGAGAGACAGACAATCTACCTCTACACTTCTTTCACTTTTTGCAAAGCTCACTTCCATTCCTTTGCTCATGAAACTAACTCAATTGTGCATTTCTGTTCTAGAGCATGTTGCCAATGAACTATAACAAGAGACTAAGGTATCACACCTGAAATTACATGAGAAGAATTCCCTCAGCATGCTAACCTTCTAAATAAAATCAACACTATTGCCACTATCATCAAGACACATTCAGATGTACTTTGTCATCAGCCATCAAAAGCTTCACATCCACTGTGAGATACGTGGCCTACAGTCCTTCAGCACACCAATAGGGATAGAGGAGATGAAAAACTGAGCTTATCCCTCGCATGGTAGGTGTGTCAATAGGTCAATCAACAAAGTTCAAATCATCGTCACTGTTATTCATGGTTCACTCAAGACATTTTTGTAATGATGTCCCATTAATATATAAATCAAACAATGTGTTGTTTGCATATCCAAATTACACAATTTCACATCATGTACGTTAGGTAATGGATGACTGGGAGGCAACATGAGGTAGTCAAGCAATTGTGCCAATGACATAACTAAGGTGAGTGTGTCTGCAGTTACATATACTGCATTTGTGTTCATCAAATTTCTGCATAGAAAGGTTCACCTGTGCTGTCTTTGGAAGGGAATGGTTCCAATTCAGCTGAGCAGTTGTGCTTTCACCACAATATTGAAAGGTGATCATAGTATGAGAGCGAAAATTGAATATCACAAGTAAGCATCCTCTGATTCAAGATGCCTTTGAAGTGACTAGAACTCAGCTACAGGAAACAATGTCCAACTGCATTGATCAATTTGCACGAAGATAGTTTTGGTTGGTGAATAGCACCATCACTTGGGCGGTTTTGTGGACGACTGTGTAGTGTCCATCAAATGACTCTGGATGAGTTGAAAGACTTTTGCCAGTGTCACTAATGAATAAGGTCGAACAGTTTGAATCACTCGAGCATAATACCCTTGTGAGATTTTAATATTTGAAAAGTGAGATGGTTATGCTGCCTGATGCAGATGGTGATATGTGTGGCTGGAAAACTTAGACCAAGGTTTGAACATCACAAGAATTAATAAAAAAATACACATTAGTCTCAGCTGGGACTTGCAAATGAAGTCTCTTAGGAGGAAACAAGATCAAGGAAGAGAATGAAATCTGGAATAGCAATGGCATCACATATAAAAGGACAGTGCAAGGAATGACTATACCAAATCAAGGCTAAGTGGACCAAGCATGAGTCTAACATTTTGCCTCAAACACTACTGGAAACTCTATAGTTATTCTGCATCACAACTCAAAAGACATTGTCAACAAATATCCTATGTATAACTCACTTTATTCAATGGAATCACAATCACATACTGAGGTAGCTAACAGTGTGAGTAGCGGATATCATCGGTCAGTGGCTAACTGGTGACATTTGTATCATTCAGCAGTCATCGTTGTGGTTGATCTTTATTGTGAAATACCAGAGCATCTGAGAGCAAGTTGACTCCACTTAGATGAAATCACTGATGTCCTTGTGGACATTTACAAATGCATTTAACATGTTAAACAAATTGCCTTTTCACCAAAAGGATGTAAAGTTCAACCAGAGCATCGTTGAGACATCTTGTCCCATCGTGATGGAAGATATTTTGAATGGCATGGTCAAGTTAGTACCTATGCTTCTGCAATCTTGGAGTGTCTCTTTCCATCACATATCTTCTGCATATCAAGAAGCCTTTTACTTGGCATGTCACAAAGGCTTCATTTCTCCACTCAGTTCGGTCACCTGCCATAATCATCACATTTAACATGGACTCAGGTGTGTCTATCAGAGTGGTTCCATTATTGGCTGAGGTCTACGCTGATGTGACAAGGAAAAAGGGATGCTGAATGTCACAATAGCAGCAACCAAATGGTATATTGAATGTTCTATTGTAAGATGTGGATAAAGATAGGAATACGTGTCAGCACATGCCCACATCATAATGACTTCATATTGCTTATATTTCTTACTTTTTCTCTATGGAAATGCTTACTCCAAGACTGTGCCTTTTGGTATCAACATGTCAATGGTGAAAATCACTGTTTCTCTTTCCTTCTAACATTGATCTCTTTGCTGTAATATATCCCAGATCAGTCACATCCCTTGGTGCCACACTTGAAGCAGATGTATATCAGAAATAGGTTTTTAAAGGTCCACCTTGCCTCAAAAGTGCCCTGAATTAACATGTCCTATCCTGTAGAAAATAATACAATACATTGTCCCTATGAGTAGTGTTATTTTATGTTTTGATATTACCCTGACACTTGGGCTCAATAAACAGCTAGTCTTAGAGCTACTGCAATTGTATGTGTAGGGTCTGGTGATGATGCTGATGGTTTAAGTGATACTAATGGTGGAATGGTATGTATCCCATTTACTATTATTGGGTTGCTCATGGCCATGCAGCTTGTGAATGCCAGTCTGATTTTTCTGATGCCCTATGCCGGGATGCACTTTATGTATTGCACACTTCAATTATTATGATGCTAGGTTGATAGCCACAGAGTAGATACTCAGGTACGGACTTTCTGCACATCTAGCTACTAACTCATGATCTGACTGTGCGGCTGGAGGCAGCTCAAGAACTGTAACATTATTCTGAACTGGATGTGCATAAGCCATGATGTTTCCTTAGATATTCAATATATATGTACCTTTATTTATCACATTTTAGTTCCTTGTTGCCTCCATCTTTTCATCTTTGATGAGCTTCTTGGATGCAATCAGCCTCTTATCCTGTATTCACATTGAGCCTCCCAGCATCTCCACATGATCTTTCTCACATCGCCATGCATGAAAATTGTACAGAATATCACTAGCTGAGTCATTCCTTTTGTGTTTGTCTTTTGCGAGTCACTCTCATTACACTATCCATCAACATGCTCAAATGTCAATTTTCATGGTAGCTGAGATAAAAAGCTCTTTTGGATCTCCTGTAAGAAGAGCAATGAAGAAAGGTTGTCTTGCGGCCACCTCGTCAACCACTGCAGCTAAAAATTTCAACATGTTAAATTTTCTTGAGCCTGAGCATAACTTTTTCAAGTTGTTATCTTACTTACAATATATATTTTCCAGCATGTGAAATCACATGTCCAGTTGTGGGTCCATATGCATAAATTTCTTCTTGGCCTTGTGAAATCAAGAACACAATGAGTGCCATGTGATACTCATCATGCATGAATACTGACCCTTATGGCAGGTTCTCGATTTGTAGGACACGACCTTCTATTTTGTTTTCCATTCAAGTTAGTGCTCATATCTACAATGATAAAATGACTGAAACCTGTTGAACGACTCTGTAATTCAGATCATGAAGGTTTTGCGACTGTTACGGTTGACTCACACACAAGGGTGTTGATGACATTATCTGCCATTGTGATTGTGCTATTTACATATTGTGACAGGTTGGTACTGTGTAATCCTGTTTGTAATTCATGATATTTCTTGACAACATGTACTTGCAGATCTTTTTATCTTATGTCATGAAGGGCGGGACTGATTCCAGGACACAGTGTAGTGCTATTCTAACACATGTCAGTAATTACCTGCAGGAATTTGGCATGATCGTCATAATGTTGATGGGATTCTTTGAAATGTCACAGCATTAAATGGTATAACATAGTTAGTGTTACAATTCATTCTTGTCATTTTTCTGATATCCACTAACACCCCTTTGTAATCTCCCTGTGTTGGTGAGTCACTCATATAAGTTAATATTAAACTATGTTCCTGTCTTCCTCTGGTACTAGCAATATATTTATATCTGTAATAAACTGAATTTCTTGTCATGTCCCCTCCAAGGGATCTTCCCACTATATTAGCATGGACAATAAAAAACATCATGAGAAAATTGCATTCCTTCGGTACTTCTGTAGAGATCATGTGAAGTAATTTTACTTCCATGTGATGTTTCTCTAAATTAGCCTTATACACATTGATGGCATGTGAAATGGCTGTTTATTGCTCATAAGATATAAGCAATTCTATATTATCAAACACTTTGTCTCTTTAAAGATATTCACAGGGAAGTGGGAGTTGAATATGGAATATTGATGTACTGAAGAGAATGCCCACTCTATTTCCTACAGGTCAATTAACATGCATAGAATACACTGGTATCAAGTGTTGATGTTGTTACCACATATACATAGTTATATGTGTAATGGATATCATAGTGCAACAATTTAACATACAAACAACATGCACTGACAAGTGATACCAATTGAATATATCACATATTTGTTTAGACTAATGTCAATGTTAATGATACATGGATCATATCACTTGAAGAGAGATATAGTTTGCTACCAATTGAAAGTAGTGAATGAGGTCAACTATAGGTCCAAATTCAGTTTGAACTGAGTAAGGAGTGCCACCCTATCAATTAAGTCACCTGGCTCAAATTAATCACCTTGATATAAGATATCCCCAGGTCTTTTCTGCTTAGTTATGCCAACAAACTTAAACACAATTTCTGCAATATCAGAGCAAGGTCTGGTAGTCTCTGTCTCCTCCACACACTGATCACTTGTCCCCTGAGCACGATGGTGGAGTCATTTCATAGCCATGATGCAAAGGCTTAATAATAATCTCTTGTGAAGCATTAATGTTTGGATAAGTTATCAAAACACATGGTAAACATGAATACAGACCATTCCTCAGGGAGAGATATGAAAGTGCAATCACCATTCAATGCAACATCTCCCATGTGTGCTCCATATCTTGGTTAGTGGACGTTTTGGCAACCTTAGCGTCAATGTAGTGTGATAGTTCAGTGAGGTACATACAGGAATAATGGTAAAAATGCCCTCCAGTACAGAATGATGGTACTGGCATATAAACTGCATGCACAACTCCAGGAGGAAGGATCCTTTTACAACTAAGTGTCAGCGATGAATGCCACCTATTTCAAAGAACTTACAGCATATCTCCAGGATATAGTGTAATAACCTTGCCATAACAATTATTGTGAATGGTATAATCTGCAAGTATAACGGAGAGATGCTGAAGTTGAATGTGATTGCTACTTCCACTTTTCAAATAGAATATTGCCCCAAACTTTACCCTGCACTCCATTCTGATCCAAGTCAATGTGCCTTCAGCATCATAATGAGGATAAGATGTAAAACCCTCATGGCTGAGCAGTCCCCATCCTTTTGAGGTAAAATTCTGAGGATTGTAAATCACTGATAGGGGTAAAAACTGGTAAAATGAAAAACCAGCAATGAAATGTTGGAATCCTGGTAGAATGTGATGACCTCCGGTGAGGGTAGTCTCATAGCTATTCCCTCGCCGGTCCACATCATGCTGGACCACTTTTATTAAGTACATTCATCAACATTCAGCTGTAAACGTTCTTGAGGGTAACAACCAGTATAATGAAAAACCAGCCATGAAACATTGGAATCCTGGCAGAATATGAGGGGTACTAACTGGTAATATGAAAAATTGGCCATGAAATGTTGAGGTCCCAGTGAGCTGTAAGCACCTGCAGTGAGAATAGTCTCATAGCTATCACCTCACCAGTTCACATCATGGCGGATCACTATTATTAAGTACAGACATCAATATTTACCTAGGAATCATTCATAGGGGTAAAAACCAGTTAATTGAAATATTAGCCATGAAGTGTTGAAATCCCGGCGAGCTGTGATGATCTCCGGTGAGGGTAGTCTCATAGCTATTCTTTCACTGGTCCACATCATGGTGGATCACTATTATTAAGTATAGACATCCATATTTACTTGGGAATCATTTATGGGGGTAAAAACCAGTAAAATGAAAAACTAGCCATGAAATGTTGGAATCCTGGCAGATTGTGATGGCCTCCAGCGAGTGTAGTCTCACAGCTATCCCCTCGCCAGTCCACATCACGCCAGACCACTATTATTAAGTACATTCCTCAAAATTCAGCTGTACATCACTCATAACAGTGAAAAGCAGTAAAATGACAAATTAGCCATGAAATGTTGGAATCCCAGTACACTGTGATGATATCTGGCGAGGATAGTCCCATGATTATTCCCTCTCTAGCGCACATCACGGCGGATCACCATGTGGGCCCACCCAGTCATGCAAATACACGACCCAGGCCTACTCATATTTAAACAGTACCAGCTATTTGGGCCCACTCGAAATTGTTAACACATAATTTTTTGCTGTTCCATGGGCCCACCTATACATACAATAGACTTTAACACGAGCCCACTCCAAAGCTTTGAAGAATATGCACTGTGGGACCACCCATAACTATTGGATACACAGTGCATACAGGCCCACTCAAAGACATTGACATACAATGATAAAGTGGGCCCATGGTGGGCTGGTCCATGTCACATGGTGAAAATGTCAATGTGGGCTGACCATGTTTATAGGGTTAGGTCACTGAAGGGGCTCTAAAGATAGCCTGACTACGTCATTTGATGATCCCAAAAAGTGTGGTGTAGAGATACAACAATGGCTGAGTAGAGAACATGTGGATAAACTCTCAGCCAAATATTAAATGTGTTGTGGTCATGCACAGCCTAGTCTGCTATACTTGCAAGACAAGTGTGTTTGACCCGAGGGGTTTGCTGTTTGGAATAGGTCTGTAGTTAGTAAAACAATATATGGTCAAAAATCCGAGTGCAGGAAACAAAGTCTGAAGGTATATCCACAATGTCTGATGCCAAAGTGTTGGGTCCGATGTTTTCGGGTTTTGGGTTAGCGAGTTTTGGGTTTAGCGAGTTAGCGGGAATCGAGATAGCAAATGTTGGGAAAGCGAGCAGTATGTAGATTAATGATAATGATGGGTATTTCGGTTAGAAAGAGCAGTAATATTCACAGTGTCAACTGAGAACTATGAAATATCGGGTTTGACCACTAAGTATCAGGAAACGGCTCCCTACTACTTGGATGATGAAAATACTCAAGGTCAGTCCAATATATATGTAAGTATTGTTACGCACTCAAATAGATCTGTTAGGTGGAGCCCTAAGAGGGGCGTCGTCCGCTAACGTTCGTGACATAACCGGAAGGATCCGGTATAGCAAGTGAGACTGGCGACGACGAGTCGGCAGCGATCACAGTATGCGCGTGTCACGTGACTTGGTAGACGGATGTCTAAGAAGTCACTCAAGGTCAGGACTGTCTTGTCCGGACGATGAGGTCGATCGAGGTAGACTTAGCCACGATGAGCGACTAAGAAAAGATACTAGAGACTGAAGCTGAGGGGGCTTCAGAGGGAAGTATGTTCCAGGGAAGATTGAGTAGATTCAAGTTTGAGAATCTAGTACAGTGTGACCGACTACTTATACTAAGTGGAGAGGGTTAAGGGCAAGGCTACCGCACAGTAGGTAAGGGTAAAGGGGAGGCGAGAATGGTATAGGTGCGCTGGCATCAGAGCCGGATTAGTGGTGGATGGTCGAATGTGGAATGAGACCGAGAAATGTTGGAACGAACCAACGGTAAGAATACAACGTGCGGGAATCCGCAGTCAGGGGAAACAGAAAGAGGAAAGCCACATTGGTGGCACGAGTCAGACCGAGTCATAGGTGCGGGACCACATTGGTGGTCGAATCAAAGGAGGAACGTGCGTGCACGTGCATAGAGGCGGGCGATGCGAGGGACGGGAACGGTCCCGAGGATCCGGTCAACGGAAAGTCGGTAAAGGAGGACGAGCCGGTAGATGGTGAGGGCGAGGATGAGGGGAAAATGATAGGGGGGCCACGTGACCGATGTTACTTGTAACAAGTATGTAGAAATCTGGAAACCCATAGGCAAAGTAGCGGCCGAATATATTGGATCCGAAGTACATGTAAACAAACACGAGGTACTGCGGACGATGGGAAAACATGTAATAGTGCTGGCTATGACATGAGTAATGTGCAAAATAATCAACTACACACCTAGTGAGGCTAGCAAGACATAATGGGACATGGACAGGACAAGTGTGCAGGATTTTGGGTCAGCTGATGCGGCCGAAACATCGGGTCTGCTAATCAACGAGTCGGGTTTCGTCAGGTTTGAGTGGGTTAGCATCGGGTTACATTTGGGAATGATTGGCAAGTGACGGGCATTGGACATGTATTGGAAAATAACTGAATACGTGCTCAATGTGAGCTCGAGTGCTACAGTGAGTTTGAAACTTTGCAGGTGCCATTTGGGCCAGGTGTTGCTCTCATATCCTTACTTGCCCTTGCTCATCAGCTTCTAATACATCCAGCAACTGCCATGCAAGATCATTACTTTGTCCCTCTAAAAGCCCATGCCAGGCTTTTTTTGGATGGTGTGCAGCAGGAGGTCCATAACCGTCATCTGCATGCCACAGAATATTTTTAGTCAGGGTCCTCCTTGCTGAGGATCCACTGTTCATGCTGAAGATTTAGGCAGTGGAGCATACATGGAGGTAAAAGAGGATATCATAATATGGAATCATCCTATTTCAAATTTAGCAAGCATGATACTCTATTATAAGCCAGGCTAGTCCTGAGTCTATGCTAAAAAGGGTGTCACATCAACAAAAGAGCCTGAAACATGTATGTCAATATATGCTGCCCGAAGTATATATGTTGAATATCAGGGCTTGTATCAAAATTTAATGCCTTATATGCACCTTATATGTACCTTGTAAGCTGGTTAACAGACTTGTGTACTCATGTAAGCTTCACAAGGCCTTATATGCTTCGGGCTCTTTTGTTGATGCAGAACAGTTCACTTCCTACTATGATACTAGTATGAGCTCAATGTTCGTTCACATGGGACAGATCGTTGATCATCCAAGTTAAATATGTGAGAGGTTTGTAAGAGGTACAGTATTATGCTGTATGAAATACCGCTCACACAATCGCAAAGGTTCAAAACATCTTTGATGACGAGATGTGGCAAGTGCACTACTAGAACTAAATAGCATCACCTACTTGGTTACTCCATGATCCCAAAACTGTCAAGCACCTGACGCCCTCTCCGAACCCAGTAAGACAATGTCTGCTCATCATTGAACCACATTCCCACACTTTCGACACTAGCACTTGGGTAGACTCATCATTTCCGATCGGAATAACTTCCTTGTCAGCAATTAGAACAGGTTGTCTGGCAGACAATGCTGCTTGTTCTGTGCATTTTCGCTGTTTTGCTGCAAGTTTATGTGCTGCCTGAAGCTCTTTCTTCGTGAGGGGTTGCACTTCCTGAGAATCTGTGGGCAGTTGCAGATCCTTAACCATGTTTGCATAGTCAATGGCCATACCATTAATATCAGAGATCTGCATAATGTAACACTCTAGTACTCTGTCAGTGCCAGGGAGTTCATGTTTTTGCATACTGAAGGAATTCCATTATCTACGTGCACATACATCTTGCTCTTGGTAATAATCAACAGAAGTTCTTCTAAGAATTTTGATTTTGGGATTATAGAGCGGAGTCCGACACTCACACCATGTTCCATAGAGAAAGAAGAATAACTCAGTTGCAGTTCTCTTGTGTTCTTTTGTTCTCCTCTAGGTGAATTTGTTCAAGTTTGTTTGTAAAAATAATCAATGACAAACAACTAAACTTTAGTTTATGGAGGACCCCGGATGCTCCCTATACCCACATGTCTGTAAATTTTGTAAATTTTCCTCTTGGGGCGTAGTACTTTGGAGGCTTGCTGTGTTACAAGTAACATCGGTCACGTGGCCCCCCTATCATTTTCCCTTCATCCTCGCCCTCACCATCTACCGGCTCGTCCTCCTTTACCGACTTTCCATTGACCGGATCCTCGGGACCGTTCCCGTCCCTCGCATCGCCCGCCTCTATGCACGTGCATGCACGTTCCTCCCTTGATTCGACCACCAATGTGGTCCCGCACCTATGACTCAGTCTGCCTCGTGCCACCAATGTGGCTTTCCTCTTTCTGTTCCCTCTGACTGCGGATTCCCGCACGTTGTATTCTTACCGTTGGTTCGTTCCAACATTTCTCGGTCGCATTCCACATTCGACCAACCATCACTAATCCGGCTATGTTGCCAACGCACCTATACCATTCTCGTTTCCCCTTTACCCTTACCTACTGTGCGGTAGCCTTGCCCTTAACCCTCTCCACTTAGTATAAGTAGTCGGTCACCCTGTACTAGATTCTCTAACTTGAATCTACTCAATCTTCCCTGGAACATACTTCCCTCTGAACGCCCCTTTGGCTTCAGTCTCTAGTATCTTTTCTTAGTTGCTCATCGCGACTAAGTCTACCTCGATCGACCTCATTGTATGGACAAGACTGTCCTTACCTTGAGCGACTTCACAGACATCCGTCTATGAAGTCACGTGACACGCACGTACTGTGATCGCTGCCGACTTGTCGTCGCCAGTATCACTTGCTATACCGGACCCTTCCGGTTATGTCATGAACGTTAGCGGACGACGCCCCTCTTAGGGCTCCGCCTAACAGATCTATTTGAGTGCGTAACATGCTGATCTTGAGTAAGAAAATTGAGTACAGATCTCATTTGATTTCATCACATGCTTAGTACCAAAAAACACCATACCAGCTGTCTCCCATCTATAGAGAAAGATAAATTTACATTTTTGAACTGTTGTAGAACCAAAACTTGCTGTTCAAAAGCCCACAGTTTTAGAGTGTGATACTAGATGTCCAGGATGCTGAGTGCAGATGTTCTGAGATTATAGATGAGTTCCTTGATACTGGCAAGTGTCCATAAATGTCCAGTGGACTTGCTGTAGTGCCAAAATGAGTTTTTATTTTCTTCAGGATGCACCTTAGAAGTTCAGGAATTAAAATCAGTATAAGTAAGAAAGAAAAGTCCTAGGTACTACTTGCCTGAATGAAAACCCGCAATCCTAAGTTTATCAGTGATGGAACATCTTTTGTGTCAGCAAAGAGAACACTCTCATGCCAAGTGCCTTTACTACTACCATTCTTCTTGTACATGCAAACCACTTGGCCAATATAGCTGCTCTGCGAGTGTTGCATGATCACAAATGACCCAATGGCCAGTGGTGATATGTCATTGACATTTCATGTTGTAACTCAAGGCACTGAAGAGCGAAAAAAAACATGTTTGATGATGGCAACTCAGAGTGATCAAATGCAACACATATAATTATCTTCAAGGCATGGCACAGCCGCAATTAGTTGCTTTGCGATTGCCCAGGTGCCAATACTAGCAGAAGAGCTTCCACCACCATCATCACAAGCAATATTTGCCTTGGTACCCATTCAATGCTCAATATGTGAGTAGCTACCCTGTTGCTTGTGCATGAGAAGCTGCAGGTCATTATTTGTGTGAATTGAATCCTGAAGGACATGTTGAATTTTGTTTGAATGTGCTACAACTGCAAACTCATAAGTCAAATCTATCTCCAAGTCCATCACTACAAAATGCACCATTACCCTCCAACATGTCAAGGCCAGTGGCTGAGTTGAGTTGTGCTGTGGCTCTGGCCAGGTTTTTCAGCTTGTAGTGGGAGTATTTGGCCTTCTGCTCGAAATATTTTTCAGAGAGAATACCTGAGTTTTGGTTATGAGATTTGCACAAGCAGACCATAACAGCAACATCTAGTGTGCAATTGAGAGTAGTGATTGGAATGATTGGCATTAGTACTCGCGTGAACAGTTTTAAGGAGGTGCGGGCATTAAAAAGGTTGACAATGCTCAGAACAATAACACATGGCTTCCAGTGGGATAACTACTCTCTCCAAATCATCGTCATCATCATTCTCACCATTACCCTCACATCTTGCTTTCCGCTTTCCAGCCCGCTTGAGTGGGTAAAAATGTGCAAGGTTTATGAGTGCATCACAATGTGAGTCAAGCGACTTGAAATTTTGGGAGGAGATAAAGCTGCGATGGAGAGGAAAGAGATGGCCGTAGACTGGGTGTTTGCTTTTGTCAGCAATATGATTGTGCCACAGCTAAAGGAAGAATTTGGCTCACATTGCAGCACATACTTGTTCAGCATATGAAAGGTTATGCTTGAAGGAGGTACTTAGTACATTACAAAAACAAAATCTTACCACAGATGAAATGCACCACAAATGCAAGATAATAGGGTGTCTGTATTGACTGACCGCCACCTGTCAAATATGCTCATAATGCATTAGAATGGAACAATCTAATTGCTGCCCTGTCGTTATGCTTGTCCGTGTTCTCAACATCCTTCTTTACCATGCCACTGTTGGGCTCCTCCCATAGTGTAACAAGTGTTTGATGGGTCAAACAGTGATTTCCAACACTGAGAAGGCATGTTCCACTTTGCTCGTTGTTCCGCAATACCTTTTGGATGTGACTCATGTCAGGAACAGTCAATAAGGGACCACTTGGAAAAATAGGAATATTGAATACAAACCTGAACTTTTTGATTGAAAATGTCAACCATTCCAATGCTGAGTTATGAATAATATTGTGGGCACCAACTTCACTCAAAGCACCATCTGATCCATAAGAAATGACAGCTAATCCTGCCCTCCCCCCTGACTTAGAGAGAGGCAGTCAAGCAGTGTGTGAGCATTATCTTCAGTGATTTCCTTGCCTTGACTGGCAGCAACTAGCAGGGTAATGGGGCATAAACCAGGCAGTGGTGTCTAATGACACAAGTAAGGCACTGCAACTGCTGATTTGTCTTGTAAAAAAAAACACACCTTCTCTATCAGGACATGGACTTGAGATGCTAACGAGCTTTCATCAACAACCTCCCTGATTATATGTTCTATATCTTCACACATGCTGATCTCAACTTTAGACGGTGGTTTCATACCTCCCAGAATATGAGACCCAAACATTGTGCAGTATGCGAGGAATCAGCCCTTGACCTAATGACTTATATCAATGACTAGAATCACATATCTTATCAGTCATGATCATGAACCACTGTGCAATCCATGACCAAAACAATTGGGACACCTTGGTGACCACGGCGGGCAATGTTGTCAATGAGACGGCCAATATTGTGAGGCAAAAGGTATAGGCTGTCCATATGATGGCTAGTTTGAGCTTCAATAGCACTTCCAATCCACTATAAGTTATGAACTTGTGCTTGCTGAAAGACGCTCATCATAATCTGTGCTGGCAGACTCTCCAATAACCTAGCTGAGAAGGCCATATTGTACTGCGCTTTTTCCATATCCATACATAGCAATGAAAAAATTCATCACTTCTGAGTCATAGCGTGCACCACACTTTGCATTAGGATTGTCGCTATGGGTTCATCCTACTTTGTCGGCTAATGCTTCCACAATTTTGATAAATAAACCATGCTCCTGCAGATGCCCACTCTTTTCGTCATTCAACACAAGGGCAAGTATAACATTTGGATTGGATGACTTACATTTGCATGTTTGAATAACTCAAGGAACACTTGTCCATAATCATCATTCTCAAGTAACTGACATGCTTGATGTACCCGTGGATCCTTGAAGTATTCCTTCAGCTGGGCAGAGCAAGTTTGAACAAGTATTAATGTTGTGTTTGTGACTCGCTACTTTTCAACCTTACTTTCCGATCTGTCTCTGAAAGCTGTACATCAGCTTTGCCTTGTTTTGAAGCCTATTATTTTCATTCAAATCAGTTGAAACATACCACTACGATGATGACAACTGAAACATTGAAGCTGCTACTGTAGGCTCTTGTCTTTGTCCAGTGCACAGCATTGCTCATATGTCGCTTTCCCATCAGAGACAAAGTGGCATGTACAAGTCGCAGAACATATGATACGTAAACTAGCATCATAGTCATTCTCCACAAACCAACTTCAATGGCTCAACAGTTCCTGCCCAAGAATTATAAGCTCCTCCTGACTCATCACTGCTTTCTTTGTCTGCCCCATCTGAGCTTCTTAAAATCTTAATATACTCCTGCTGGGTATCGGGCAATGGTATGGTGGTAGTATGAGGTGGGTTCATGTGGAAGTGCAGCAGCACTGACTGGTTTCTGTAGCTTTTGTGTGACAGTAGATCTAAGTCATGCACAGGTGACTGTGGAGCCTTTTGATTACAATTGCATGGTGAGTGATACCCCCTTGCCATTGCTTTATAAACTAACTCACCAGAGATCAAGTGCTGCTTGCATCCAAGGAACTATTGCAGACAGGTGAGATCATTCTCCAACTTCTTGCCCAACATGGGCAAAGGTATTTAGAAAGTTGTGTATAATGAGAAAGTTTACTTGACTTGATTTTGAAGATAGCAAACCTCCTTCTTGTCCCCAACCGAAGATAGCATGAACATGAGTGTGAAGTTCCTCCCAATGGTCTGCAGAATGCTGAAGTGTCAGGTGCTTAACTCTGATGATACTCTCAGATGCCAGTTCTTGATTGCTGACTGCTAGTGCAGCTTTTTTCAGCTCATCTAGGGTATTTTGCCAGGCCATGGAGTAGGCTTCACAAGGGTGCAGAGGTTGATGAAAGGAATAGATTGATCCTCATTTGACTACTGCTACCACTACATATTCTACATAGACAATGTTCTGTCCACATACACCATATGTCAGACATAGTCTAAATTGGTCTACATTGGCGGGTCACTTTGTCAGACCGTAGTCAACTTGAAGAATGCTTGGAGCTCGACCTGCAATCAATTCTAGTACCAAAAGGTGACAGTTCTCACATAAAACAGAATCATACACATATGGTGCACAAATGGCATTAGAATTACTAGTATAGAAGCTACTGAATAACTGGTGACTAAATGACTGGTGACTGTGAAATGTTGAATTGACCCAAGATGTTACAGTCACTTGCATAATAATTGCACCATCTAGCTGACAATATTGTCCAGGTGCGCATGAATTATGGAGACCAAGTCTGTCAAGTTGGTGTCTGCCTAATCTTAGTGCAAGATTAGCTGTAGCACACAGTCTGCAAGTTGTGTCTGAGCACTCATGGTTGCAATTCTTGCTCTTATTCGGCAAGCTTCTGGCATGGAACCATGAATGTCTCAGGACCCTTCTATACTTCATTCACTGCATACAGATGGACACCTGTACTAGTCTTCTCAAATGGAGTATGTTTTACATAGTTTCATATTCAGATCATTATACTTATTGCATGTACTTAATATATCTTATTTTTATCCCAAGATGAGGGCCGCTGAACTCACAAATTTATGCTCCCCAAGAGCGACAGAAACTGGACTCCAAATTCACCTCTCAATCAATGAAATATCACATGCTTCAAAAATTTTAGACTATTTCCACCTTGATGAGATCATACACATAGACATTGATTTTACTTTGTGCAAGGGTGGAGACTCCCCCAAGATGCAGTCAAACATCAAGTACTTGAACTTAAACAGTGTTATATTTGAAACTCCTGAGCTCTCGGATCTCAGTGCTGTGGATTTAGGCTTATTGTCACCAGGAGTGAACAGGGTCAGCAGTTGGTCAGCACTCACTTAACAGTCAGTACCGCTGTGCAGGCAATGAGGCAGAAAACCAATAAGCTAAGATTCAAAACACTAGACAAGAAATGGAGCAGATATCATGAATATCAAAAACTGTCACCCTATATCCTTAATCTGGGATATCATGTGTATCTACTCATCACTGTAGTGACTCAATATGCTTGGAACTGTGCAAGTTTGTCCCCAAGCTCGACCTCATCTCCCACCTCATCATATGGTTGGTCATCTAAGACCAATGCAGTCTGTGGGCCATTGAGTTCAAGGGCCTGCAGGACATGTTTTGCAATTTCATCGGCCCTTTGAATGCAGTGCTTCAAGTCTACATTGTTTTTTGAAGCAGTCTTAACCACTTTCCAGCTCTTCACCTTCTTTCCCCCCTTGCCAAATCAATGCTACATATCTTCATCCTCAGTAGCATGTTGTGATGTATACTGATCTGGGTTAAGCACCATGGTACAGAGTGCTACTATTGTGCAATAGTACAGCTCTAACCAATGGGACAATTGTGAATATCAATTACTGGTATAGTGAAATGTAACCTACTGCAATGGGACAACCATGGGACAGCCACCACCATGTGACACAGAACCAAAAGGGTATCTTGATGTTCCTGGTTGGTAAACAGAGACCTGTGCAGATTGTCGAAAAAGCACGACCACTCAGAAAGGTGCATGATGAGGTAAGAAAAGATGTGTCCACCCATAGCAAACATCACCAGTGGCATATAGACCTCATGAAATTTCCCAGGTGGTATAAATCTGTGCCATGCAGGTCAGGGTAAGGTATAGGAGAGATACATTGAAGCTTACAGCATGTCGCCCGTGTGAAGCACCACGACCTCTGCCATAAAGCCCTTTGGAAGTTAGGAAAGGTCACTGTCTATGTTACAGAGTTTGTAGAATGCATCTGAAGCATCCTCACAAGTTGCTGAGGTATCTTCCAGGTTGTAAATGGCCTACATCTTCATTCCAGACATGATTCTGACAAATGTGATGTGGCCATTTGAGTCATGGTGAGGAGCAGTATAAATTCCAGCTTGGTGCAGAAGACCCCAACTTCAGTTCAGGAAGGCATCTGGGTAGGGTCGAGTGTCTTCCAAGGGGTATTCATGTGTGGTCTCACCTCATGCATAGATGGTAGCATGGTTTAAGGTTCTAATGAAGTGAATTTGTTTAGCATCATGTTCAATTTTGAGGCAGACGTACTGGAAGGGCGACAGGACCGTAAAGGCAGGGAGCAGGATGTCCAGAGCGCAAAGCTGCTCATCAGGATATTAAATTTCATCCAATAGACACCCTATGGTCCCATCTTCGTGGAAATGTGTCCAATCTTCAGCGTGGTATGCCATGTCTAATGCAACAGTGAGTAAGAAGTGGCACATATACACTTCAGCTGACCATGGAGGGAGCATAGCCAGTCAGATATTCCAAACTGATCATGTAGATATTGCAGAGTAAGTTTTTCAGGGCCTGGCTCTGCTGCCCTGTGTATGACTGCACAACGGCCATCCCTCAAAGCACCAGCTACTCGATTATGGAGATCTCCATCCTTTAGGCCTATTACATTGATGTGGTCGACACAAAAGGAAGTTGGTGATGAGATCAGGAGGGCTGCCATCTGGCGAACACATTTTGCATCATTTTTGAGGAGATTGTGTTAGTTACGCATGACTGCAGGAAGTACAGTGTTGTGCCACAGGACAGTCTCAGTCCTGTAGGGAATCTCAGAGGGTATCAAGTAAGAAGTGAGGTCCTCTTTTATCCTGATATCATTTGGGGTAGACTCCTTAATCAGGCGATCCTTCTGCATGAGTATAAATCCCCTCTGCACAGGCTCTTTCGCAGACCAGCATCTGTAATGGCTCATATGCCTTTTTCTTCCCTCTAAAAGATAATCCTGCTGGTTTTTTATCTTGTGCTGTACCCTCTCCTCCTAGTGTTCATAGCCTACAGAGTTCACCTGCTCCATCACCTCCCAAGATTTTTCATGGAGCTTTCTATGTTCCACACACTTGAGCTGAAGGTGTAGATCTTTGGATGGAGCCAAGGATGGAGAGGAGGCCATGATGGTATGAGGTGCCTCTGAGTGACCATGGGCTATTTGTTTCTATGTAGATAGCCAAACAAATTACTAAGGCATTTGATTGATCGCTCTGACGTTTGAGGGTGACTATTTCAACTGGTGAAGTTGCTGAGCTGAGCCTGCTCGCAAATAATGATAAAATGAGGACCAATCTTCATCTTAGATTATGCTGTAGCTACATTTGATTACTGATATATTCTACTTGCCTGTGACTTCGTGAAATATAATGAAGTGCACTTCAAGTAACTTTTCTACCATCAAAGTATACTGAAGTGTCTCAAATTTCCAATTTTATTTGCTTCAGGTTTCTTCATGGTAAAACTAATTCAGAAAACAGGGGACTTGAAGTGATAGATTTGATGCAGAGCATCCATTATGTTTTCTTTTGATAACAAGAGATACAATACTGTGGATTGATAATAAAATGTCCTATTTTTAATCAAAAGGAGTTTATAATTTGCTATGATGTATCTTACAACTCTCACCCAATAATGGTATATATGTCATTGGTCTGTTGACTGTCAGCCTCAGTGATGAGTTGGTCAGCAGTACTCTGATCGACCGTTTTTACACTCTGCCCTCCAAACTGGCTCTATGTGTATCTGACAGCTTTTGTGGGAATGTGTGAAAATCAGATCTATTTCACTGATGACATAAACTGATTTTACAGAAGGTAGTAAGGGTATATGAGGCTCTTTGAGCTCAAGCCCGAAGGGTTTCGCAAACCAAAACATCATTTTGGAATCTGAAAAAAAAACCATGATGAGCCGTGACGGGTGTGTAGGGCCATAGCAGCTTGGTCTAACTTCAACTATTGTAATGGACTGAAAGGATGTGTCAAGTCAGTTTCATAGTGTGCTGTTTCTTATAATTAAACTGTAAATGAGATGTTAGTTGCTGAAAGGGAAGTGGTGGGCGAGTGCAAAGAAACAAGAGTGTGTTTGAATAGTCAAGTAATTGTGAGTACTAGGTGACAGTACAAAACAAGAAGGGTGGGAAAATACCTGAGAAGCTGAGCACTGAGTTACCACATAGATATCATTCTATTCTATGTTCATCATTTCTCAGACTTACATAGAATACAAACCAAGGTTCCCATTTGGGAGCAGTGTCACATGGTGGATAAAGAATGAGCGGAGTTTAAAAAACTACCCATGGATGAAAAGCAGGAAAAAAACTTTGCTAAGCCGGCAGACTTGATGACAGAGTAATTTAAGATACATAGTACCTATCTGACTTACTTACTAACTACATAGGTATTTGTATTATGCATTCTGTATTTCTCTACTTACCTCCCTTGTACTGGATTCCAGGATAATAATCTGAACTCGACTCTTCCATCATCCAAACATTTCCTTCTCCAGGTGGTTTACCATCATTTTCTCTAACCCTACGCTTCAGACACAATTGGCTTCATGGACAAACTCAACAATAAAAGTCACAGTAGATTCCAGTGGCACTGCAGACCACCTAGCAGAGTTACTCTTTCCTCAGATAGTGACTCTGGTGATCATATAGATGCCGATTGCGCCATCTCTGAAGACGATTACCTTTATCCTGACATAGTCATGCATCCAGCAGCTAACATGGATTAGTAAGGGAAGAATATTTCTGGCTACTGCAGTGGAAATTCTGGATGACCTGGAGTCACTTTAAGATGTGACTATGGCCATCCAGTCTCCTATTTCCTTGAGTTTCAGCTGCCAAGTATCTCGTTGAAAGACGCTGAGGAGCAGACTGAGTCTTGTCTTCAAACTACACCTGCATGATTCAACCTGATTGTTGATGATGCATACAGGCTGTCAGTCAAACTCTTTTGGATGGGAAGCTTTTGATATGTGATCTGTACCATGTGTTCCAACCATTACCTCTCTGGGTCATCACATTGTGGAAGGAGCTGCATGGCGCACATAGGGTAAAACCCACTTGGATGAATGGGAACAGCTGGTTACAAAACTGGATAGAAGAAGGTAGCCTAGATACAGCGACATTTCTTAGGGTGCAGAGGCACCTGTCCCTTCTCTCCTAGGATCAGCTACTTGTTGGCTCAGCTGCTTCTGGCTCAATAACTATCTCGGTTCTTGTGGGTTTCTTATCCAGTAGCACTTGGATGTTGGGTACCTTGATGGACCCAATGTCAGCCTGTATGGCCTCTTGGATCTGTGACATGAGTCTTATAATTCTCCAAGCTCTCATTGTTGATACGATTTTTATGTTGGAAATAAATAAGGTGAAGGATGCCTCATACTTCAAAGGAAAAGTGAGCCGGTTACTGCAGGAGCTTGAGAAAAGTCTGGAGATGTCAAAGATTCTTTATGCCCCTGTTTTTCTCAATTAACAGATGCATTGGATCTCACTTGTGATTAATTTCACTACTAGATCCTTCTGCTGCGGTGAGCACCCTCTCTGCGGGTGATCAGCAGACATACTGATGTCACACTAGGGAACTCCTATGCTGACAAGGACTCTACCATCCCAAAGCACCTTGTTCGAAAGCTGCAATGGTGGCTCACCGCATATTTCACTGGTCCATTCATTGATCATGGACTCACCTTGCTTCATGTGAAGCAGGGTGACTTGTCCTTATGTGGCATATTTGCTATCAATGCCATCGAGCATGCTGTCTTCAAGCAGCCATTGTGTGGCCCCAATGCTGCCATAGAGCATGCTAGGTGGTTCTGCTTTACATCCAGCACCAGTGCCATGATCAAGTGGATGATAGTCAGGCCCTGTCAACAACACTACTACAAGCTGAGTATGCAAGACTCAAGTGAGAGCGTGCAGAGCACTGGAGGGTGAATCGGGAAATGTTAGAGCAGTCATATTTTGAGTACAATGATGCTGCATCTCATCAATCAGCATACAAGAAGTTGATAGATACACTTGAGGTTATGCTACATATGAGCAGGAGGGTAGACAATGAGAGGAAGAAGTCAGGACACAAAAGGGTAGTACAGGTGCAAGTGGATTTGGAATAGTCCAAGCAAGGAGAGGCTGGGAATCAAAAGGCAGAGCTTTAAGAGGCTGGATGGGAGCAAGGGTATTTGGAATGGGCTAAGCATGAAAAGGAGAAGCGCAAAGAGGCAAGACAGGGACAAGCAAATTGGAAATGACCTAAGTGGGGTAGGGCCATGCAGAAAAGGTAGAGTGTGAAGAGGTGTGGTGGGGGCAAGCAGCGGGCAGAGCATGAGCACAATGACATGAGGCCTACAGAGGTTGAGCAGCAACAGACTGAGCAAGGGAAAGGTTAGCATGAAAGAACAGAGTCAGATGATATGGTTGTGGAGGCCTTCTGCAAGCAAGTGAATGCTGAATGTAAGCCTTTCTGCTTCACCCATATGGTAGAAGATCTAAATCCTGTCACCTATACTAGTGCCTCCCGTTCTCGATACATCATGGCAGGCCTCACCTACTGTATTGCTTATATTGATCCCAAGTAATTGGACTATCAACAGGTTGAATAATTCATCTGAGATTAATAATAGCATGACTCGCTGGATCATCGAGCAATTAACTGCCCCTTTGTATGGTTCAACTCGGATTTACATGTACCAAGGATCCAGCCCCCTGTGAACATTCTGTTCAATACCTAAATGTGCCTGTCTAGTTTTTAGCCTTTCGCTGCCTCTCTCGCGGACTCGACTGGAGGGTGTTCCTCAGCATTTCTGACTTGGCTGCCCACCATTACAGCCCTATCCTACCCTGTCCTGCCTATTTTGACTTAATGCCCTGTGGTCTTACTGAAAATGGTAACACCATTGACGCATACGTGCCTCAAGTCAGGTGGCTTCTTTGCTACTCACATGCTCGACATTTTCTTACCATGGGTGGCCTTGTATAGTGTATCGCATTGTACTATGGGCCACCAGACCTTTTTTGAGTAGCTCTGTCACACTCATCCACTGATGCTACTCTGCATCTCCATTTCGACAGATTAGGCTCAGACATTGACAATAGGGTCACAGATGGTGAGATAGATCTCCTGCTAATGATCACTAATCATGGTAGCCTTTGGCCTACCCCCGACCTATAGTGGAAGTGGCAGAAATGGCAAGGGGAATAATCTAAAGACCTCAAGTGCTGGTTTCAAGAGTGTATTGTAGTGATGACATTTCACCCTCAGTCTGCTCTTCTTACCCATGCACAGTGGAAGTCTTCCATTTGACAACATACTCTAGTCGCACTGGAGGACCCTTCCACAGTGGATACTGAAGCACATGCAGCTTGGCTTTGCACCAAGCTCACCCGCCTATTTCCATCTACAGAGACCTATACAACTTTACCATAGTGCCTCTGATAGTTCTTAGTCACATACCACCCATCACTAACCAGCTTATGTTCGCGCTATACCCTTACTTATACAACCTTGGACACGAATTATATCTGACATGTAGCTAGAAACCATTAGCTCTCACTGAAGGATCTTGGATAGTAGGTGTCTTGTGGGAAGTACAGCTGACAAAAGTGATACATTGTCCTTCCAGTAGGGCTATAGGAGTGATACATCAGTACAGATTCTCCCATACTATCCTCCCAGCTGGTACAGCTGATGAGAGATACATCAGTGTGAACCCTCAGCACTGCAGACATACTGACTAATATATCACTCCAGTGCACTTGACACTCTTGCTTCAACTGAGTCCCAGCTCGTCACATTATGCATGCCATGTGATACAGCACAAATAGGTCGTGGCCTGACTCTCACTAAGCCAGATAATGCTGGACACTTTTTATTATTTATGGCTATTCCATATTCCTCTGACCCTTGTGCAGAGCACTGTTCTACCTTTATTTCACTGTCCCTCGATTCTCACATGACCTTTCTACCTTCTTTTCTCACAGATTACTCTTCTCTTTTCATCTCGAATATAATTGTCTCTTTGTGACCAAAATGATTTGTCTCTTTTTCGTACTGATGATTGTTCTTCCATGTCTCAGACAACTATTCCACTTCTATGATGGAGAGAACTCTTCCTCCGTGCCGCAGACTATTCTCCATCCATTCTGCAGACGACTCTTTTCCTTCATCAGTGTCTTGTTTC
The DNA here is from genome assembly GCF_016758755.1 of Suillus discolor. Taxonomy (NCBI): domain Eukaryota; kingdom Fungi; phylum Basidiomycota; class Agaricomycetes; order Boletales; family Suillaceae; genus Suillus; species Suillus discolor. The sequence goes on along the minus strand of NW_024541275.1, from coordinate 505,128 downwards.
CTTTATTGTTCTCTTGCAGCTAAAGTTTCACATTAGATAAGATGATTCTGATATGGGGATTCTAAGCAATCATTCTGCTTTTTTACATTTGGTTTGCTTGATGTCGTCTGGATCAATTTTTTTTGTAATGTGGGGAAATTATAGCTCTACACCTCATGAAATGAGGCATATTGTGGGGTTTGTCCAATGTCAATATTTCTTTCATTAAGTGTCAAATCTTTTTCTTTGCAGGGCAAAATTTTGGTCTGCATTGTCTCAATGTCTTCTCCATACATCTGGCATCGTGCTTGTTGCTCTAAAGTTGATACTTGCGCGTCTATGTTGTTAATATGTTTGTTATCTGTTTGGCAAGTGTTTTGGCTAGTGGGCCCTGTAGTAGTGGGTCCTATGATTTTTTAGGTCAGTTATATTGTATTCCATCTGGTTTCAAGGTTTTTATCACAATATCCATCTTGGTCACACTTGCACACTTTCATATCGGTACTTTTTCTGAAGTAACCAACTATTTACTTGATGAATCGTTACATGGCAAATGAAATTACGAAACTTTGTGGTCATCGCCCGTACCCTCTTGTTTCCAATCTCCACACTGATGCCCTTATTAGTTTGTGGCACTACACATCTTTGCGTGCAAGGCAAGCAAATCCCACATCAGAATGCGCAGATAAGCGTTGTCACGCATATCACAGATCAATTTGACCATCATTCTCGCCTGATGTGTCAGTTCTGCTTGGAATGCCTTGTAAAATGCTTCTTTGATGCTGGTGGTGACTCATGTGGGTTTGTGCACTATAGGTAGATGATAAATAGGGCCAATCAGACTATTAAAGTACTGATGTTTCAAATGGCGGGTTTCTGTTTTTGTTCCTGCGCTATTGGAGGGATAGGGCCGGCCAGGGGTGAAGATCTTTCAATTGAAGAACCAGCAGCTGGGATGATTTACTTGTTCATCATTGACCAATTCTCTTGCCAGCTATCAAACAGGCCAAAGGTGTATAGGGCACAGGTGTATGTGCCAAAGGTACAGCAGCTGTCCTTAACATCTGTGAGGGAACCACGACCTCATGCATGGCTGGAAGGTCTCAATGTGTGCTGATGCTACATAGTAAGATATTCATACTATGCATCTGCATCCCAAATTCAAAGAATCTTACATGATCGTAATTGCTCCAAGCCTTCGATAGACTGGCTATATAGAGTCGCCTCTAACTGACACCGTTTCCTTCTCTCTTCTATGAGAATTAGCTCCAATGTTCCATGACTTCTGTCCAAAGTTCAGCAGAATAGACATGATCCCTGAGTACAGGACATAATTCAGTCCTGAGCTACATGAAATAAAGATTGGAATGTACAATTATCGACTCACTTTCTGATTTTAAATCAGTGCTATGCAGTTGCTTTGCATTTCAGTGCCTAGTTATTTTGTTGAAACATGAGAAGCTGAGGACTTGATCATTTCTGGTGGTGGAAGACAGTATAGCATCTTGCATGAAGGTCATTCATGTACAGTGGTGCGCAAGTGCGAGCATATTGAATATTCGCAGTATGCCAGGCTGAACCTTCAAGTGGTGGAGGACAAAATTCAGATCTGTCACTTCCAATGGAACATTCACAGCGGCTCTAGTCTCCTTGGAGAGACTTGGCATGGAAAGAAGGACAATTTCTCTTCTATTAGTTGTGGTATGCTGGGCTGGCCAGCCATGATGCCACATAATACAAGTTTTTCTCTTCTCCCGTCGCATCCACTTTTGACTGGGCATGGTATGTGGTTATTCTATTCCAGCTGATTGCAAAATCATGCGGAAAATCAGTTAAAGTATGCCTCAGAAATGTGCAAGGTGTCACCCCATAAATACTTGAGTGACTGGAAAATAAGGCTGAGACAGATACTAGTCTTTATATTTGCTTACCTCACTTTATGAATCACTGAAACCCGAAATACCTCAGTGCTTGCTTTTAAATCTCGATGCACGCACCATACACTCAAGAGAAAACAATTTGCAAGATAAAAGCCAAGGAGATTAAGTTGAGAAAGGTTGAAGAAGTTTTAAGAAGAGACAGTGCACTTCAATATATCATAAGCTGTAAATGCAGAATACCTTGTTCCAACTTTCAAACATCGGCTCCAAATCAACGAATCTTTTACAGCTTCATCACTGAGTATCAGTATTTCTGGGTCCAAATTTCTCTCGGATATATGGTTCATAGCATGTCATTCTTCATCTCGTTCAAAAGCACGAATAGAGATTCCCATGGCCCTTGTGGCTATAACATAGGTCAGTATGCATGGTGCGGAGAAGTGTATGCAGGGATGTGCATCATGTTTTACTTGCAATTATCGCTGTGGTTTGTCCAGTACATGGTATGGTCCGGTGAAGGTTGGCAGTAAGAAAGGCAATGCCATCGATAATGAGGTTGTGATGTTTATCATGACACCCATGGTTTCTCTTTTGAGATGAAATTACGGCAGTCTGAGTCACTCAGATAGTGTTGTAAACAAGTGTCTTGATATCAAGCAAATGGTGATCGAATGTAGGCATCACTGAAAGACAAGTATTTGAGCTTTCAATATAGTAGGGAGACTCAGTGTGCGTGACCACCGTGTTGGCAGCAAAACAACTGGTTTTGCCAGTTCTTCCAGTCGAAACCAGCAAATTAGCCCCAAGTGGTTTTACCCTTACACCATTCTGAATCCTAACACACTTTCTTAATCTAATAAGATGAATTATGCTCACATAAGCTCAGGCAATTATAAACCACCTGAATGGTTCAACTATAACTAACACATCGGTAAGTGTTACACAGGCAGTCATGTGATATTGGCTCGATTTGGCATGCCACGGACCACATGACAAATCAACTTACCCAAACCGCCCTTAAACCTAAACCACATCAATCGGGGACTTGGGGACTAGTCTGAAAATGTAATAGACAAGAGTTATATACAGTAAAGTATCAAATATGTTTGATTCACATACACTTATTGAATTTTGGAGCTTATGAGCAGATGGCTCCACGTGTGTCATCTATTAAGGAGGATAGCATTAATGCCACAGAGTCAGGTGCCAGTGCCCAATCCACGACAGTCAGACGGCAAAAATGGCTCCAATCCCTACCTGAAGAGAAAAGAATCAAAATAAGGGAGAAGGACCAAATCAGAAAACAGCAAGAACATGCTAGGAAATGAGCAGACCATGATTCACATGTGCAGGATGCCACAATGCCACAACAGGATGGTCCATCAACAGATATGGAGATGTACACTGATGGACATGAAGAAACTGACACAAATTTCATTTCCTCAACACTCCAATGTTGGAATCCTGCATCAAAACTTGTGCAGATGGACAGTGATGAATCCGATGGAGACAGTGATGGACATGAAGATGCTCCAGATACTGATTCTTGTTTTATTGCATCTATAGATGTGCAGATGGACTGCACAGACAATGAAGACAAAGACTTGACTGTTACAGTAACATGACATGAGTCCCCCACCAGCAGACAGCCCTCTGCCAACCGCACGGCTATAGACGATAGACGATACCGGAGCCTCACCAGCTCTATAGACGACAGATGATGAGAGACGATAAGCGGCAACTGCCAGCTTAGATAAGCGGTCTGGACCGCACGTGACATGACATGACGACATAGGTCTAGAAGACCTATTTATGTTATCAAGATAGAAGGCAAGCCTCATGCTGCCTCGTGTACTGATAGAAGGATGCCTCATGGATCCTATCTATGATAGACGCCCGCCTCATGGACGCTATCTCTGACTCATGTAGATAAGCAGATTAGAACCCAGCTTCGAGCTGAGCTTAGACACGATAGAGTAGCCTTATATAAGGTCGAAGATTAAAGTAGACGTTCCTTACTTTAATCTTACTAGGTTTAACCTTGAACTCCTTGTCCCGCTAAAGCTACCTGCTCGACATCGACTCGTACCTTCAGTGATGCCTCTCACTGTCTGTAAACCCTGCTATCATCTCAGCGTAACCCCTCGTTAACCACCACGAGCTACGTTCGAGTACGCAACCTTTGCTTGTCTGTAAAGGCCGACGACTCTCAGCACTCGGTACCACTGTCGTGGTTGTCGCTGTTAGATTATCCTAGTCGCACACGACCGTTTGTCGTAACAGACTATAGGTGTGGTTGGATAGAAGGTATCCGCACAGTCAGGTACCGTTCAATGGCAGGATGGAAGGATAACCATCCTGCCTACTATACTGAAGAAAGGTGTCAATATCTGTGAGTACAGTGATGTTGAAGTAGTGAGGTTCTTCGCATCTTTACAGGAGTCCACTCCGTCATCAAATCATGTCCTGCACCTATCAGCTGTTGACATGGAATGTGACAATATTGTGGAAATAATTGAATTTTCTCTGTGTGACAACAAACCCGTGGTCGTCCATGGAAATAGAAAAAATGCTCCAACTGAGATAATGACGAAATAGCTTGACCACAAGTTTGGCATAAGTCCAAATATGCCTGTATCCATTCATGGTGAGTGTTGCAGGAAGATTACAGTGAATATCATTTGATGTATCCTAACAGATGCTGAAGCGTGTATTGCGGATTCCACACATCCTCACCAGGCGGGCACAATATCATCTCTTGTCGATGGTATGAATGACCCAACAAAAATTCAATGTGTTCTGGACCTGCCATATGTACATGGAGGTCTCCCAGAGCCCTTGAGGTGAGCAGTTCTGACAATCAGGTTGACTCAATATCATGTAGACCTGTTTCATAAATCTGGATCATGGATGATAGTTTGGCTGGAGTCAAACAACCCAACAGTGCCCCATTTACCAAGGAGTACATCTGGACAACTTTACCTCCCACTTCTGGGTGCTTCTGCATCATGCTGGATATGTTTCATTTGCTCATCATGATGCCAATGGTGTCGCAACATACATTCACATCAAGTCAGGTGCAAAAATGTGGATTTTTTTCATCTTAAATCACAGAGGGGTGGCCACATAGCATATGCGAGTGCTATGATGAAGCTTGGGGATTATCCCAACAACAAGAAGGAGGTGCACGATTTGTGGGATGCAGAAGTGGTTTATTTGGCTCCTGGAGATTTTGTGTATGCATGCTCTATGTTACATATTAAGATTTTGTATTCTAACACTCATGCAGGATTCAACCCCCTGGCCAGGTTCATGCGGCTTACACTCCTGTAGAAGGCCTTGCAACAGGTGTTTCATTCTTCAACCTCGCCATGATGCATCATTCAGAGAGGGTACGGTATATGGACTGCAAGAAAGCTGATTTTCTGACTAATCAAACTCACACCTACTCTGATGTGCTAAAGACGATGAGGAGAATCACAATCACTGTCCCGCATATATCAAGAAGAATCCATAAGCATACATTGTCTCTAAATGCCTCACCCAATGATATATGGCCTTCGCAGCTTTCTATCGACGTTCACTCATGAGCCTTTGTATTATGGTCATTAAATGCCAGGATTACATTGCAGCTGATGCTTTACAGTGTAAAGTCCTACCATCAGAGACAGCATCACTCACAGACACAGCTAGGGAACTGCACGAGTATACCCCCGGGTGTGCGCAGCTGGACCCGTACCTGTACCCGTGGTGCGGGTATGGGTATAGGTGCGGGTTTTCTTGCGGGTATCAAAGGAATGGACCCGAGGCATTACCTGTGAGGGATAAGCCTGCAGGTCAGCCACCAGTGCTTAGCACATATGTCCGCACACGTCAGTGAATGCTGATGTGGCTTGAACATATGTGGATGGCACCAGAGGAGGAGTGGAGGCATGGGCAAGTGCAGATAAGTTCAAGTGAGCCATGTGCATGATGTCACAAAAAAACACATACCTTGTCCAACAAACCTATTAGTCCCCCATCCAGAGTCGAGTCTACATGTGCAATGTATGAAATGAGTGGCATGCAGGTCACTATGAAGACCAGTGCCTAGCACACATGCTCGGCGCACGTCAGTGAATGCTAACGTGACTCAAACATATGTGGAGGACACTGGAATGCACCAGAACAGTGGAAGGAGTGGAAGGAGGGATGAGATGGGAAGAATGAGAGGGTGCAAGTGGTGGTATGCACATGGGTAATCATAAGGTACTAAAAATGATCAGTTAGCATGATGAAATAGCACAAAAACACATAATACACCCACCTTTGCAGCTGAGAGAAAGAGATCCCCACTCGAAAGTCTACTTCATCCATACCTAATGCTACCAACTCCCCATCCAGAGTCAACTCTACATGCGTGCGCCGCGAATGTACCTTATGCAGACAGAGAATCAGCTGGAATAGGTATGAGTGAACAAAAATAAGTATAGACAAGTAGTATAACACTCACAATCAAGCATAGATATACAAGAGTGAGTGTCAAGTGTAAGCACTACACTGTGACTGTGATGGGTACATCACGGGTACAGGTGTTTGCATTGGTCACAAAATCCTGACCCGTACCTGTGCAGTTCCCTAACCACAGTGGAGTCTTGTTGGGCAATATGTCAGACGATTTGTGAAACTTCCCGATAGGGTAAGATTTGTCATACATTCACACACTGCTTGTAGGACAGTCACTGAATGGGGCCATGGGAAGGTCACATGACTGCTTGTTGAAAACTTTTGCTCTTTACTATCTCAATCATGTTTTCAACTTCCAGGGATAGTTTTTGCTTCATCATGCCTCCTCTCCTACCATCTGTGCATCACACGAGGATTTTTACTGAGTTAATGTGACTTTGGGACACCCCCTCAATGGCAACTTATCTTTGACATGCCCTATTATCACATCTGTTCTCCTACTCATGGCACAATGCCTTTTGCTGAGTTGATGTGGCTCTGGGACATTGCTTCAATGGTGACTTGTCTTTGACAGGCCCTAACAGATTACCATGTCTCTGGATGCCTTTCCTCTTTCACCGTCTGTGTATCATCATGGGGTGATTTTTGCTGAGTTGACGTGGCTCTGGGACATCGCCTCAATGGTAACTTGTCTTTGACAGGCCCCACTACCACATCTCCGGATGCTTCTCTTCTCCTGCTGTCTGCTTCATGCAGTGATTTTTGCTGGGTTGATATTGTGCTGGGACATCACCTCAATGGCAACTTGTCTTTGACAGGCCCATTATCACACCTATTCTCCTGCCTTTGGAACAATAATTTTTATTGTGTTGACATCACATTGGGACATCACCTCAATGGCCACTTGTCTTTGATATGCCCTGGATCCACATCTCCAGTCATTGGGATGATGACAAGGCCAATACTTGGCTGTGAGATGCAGTCATCTATGCGACACTCACTAAGCTAGGTGTCTGCGCCTGGAAAGGCGCCAAAGATAGAAAAGACTAGTCAATTGGTTAGGTCCAGAAATATGAAGTGCTGTGAATTATCGTGATGCTCATGAAGTGAAACAAAGGGCTGCGATATTGCTGACTGAAATTAAGACAGTGCAAGAATACACAATGGCAAAAGAGTCACCATGATGTATCGTCATGAAACAGACCTTCAAGTTATTTCTACAGGATGCAACACCGCCATGCATTCCTCATGAGCAGTTTATATCATGCGAGATCGCTTCATATCACATTGTGTAAACTAATACACAATATGAATTTGATGCATGGAATAGTGTGAAACAAAAGTTGTAGATATAGTGTGGAATGAAAGCAGTCAAGCAGTCTCACGAGTACACAACGTGTACAGTCAATGCAAAGTACCATCCACGACTGACCCGACGGTATTCTTCACCAGACATTTGAGCACACCCGAGTAATCATCAGGATAAATACTGCAAATGCAACTTGAAGCAGTGCTCACAAATTGAACTCCTTCAGATGAGCTTGGTCTCACACTTCCAGTAGACACAGCACACTCAAAACATCCCATGTTTTAACATGCATGAGCCAACGAAGGATGAAAAGGCTTGTCAGTTACATTTTAGATAGGTATGAACAACATAAGATTACGTCAACAACAGCCTAGATGATTGTCTTGACACAAATGTTTGAGGAACAGTACACGAATATTTGATTAAGTTCTCCTGAAAAAAAAAACAAGAAATATTCACAAATTGCGTCTCCTTAGACTCTTTGTGTCACCATATAATAAAATCGATGGTTTATGTCTAGAGTTCCAGCAGATGCCTGCCAGAAAGAATAAGTAGTTCATGATGCATGTACCATAAAACCCATCTATATTGCGGCCTGACCGATATATGTATCAGTGAGATAGCAGTGACGGTAAATGTATGCACACAGCACCAAACTATTTTTCTTCTGAAATTAGGTGACCGAGATCTTCAAGATATTGGTTAAAAAAAATTCTGGACTCAGGGTGCTGCTGTTCAGAAATTTGAGTGTTTAGGACCAGGTATCATGTGGGTTACCAGCTGGATAATGACACAAAGACAGTCCACAAAAAGACATATGGACTCCACATGGTCCCAAACACGTCTGTCATTGTATCTCATGGCATAATGAGAAAAGTACAGAAATGACAACATCTTTGACCTCATCATGGGTCTAAATTGGAGTATTGTGGAGTGTAGTTCTTCACAAGTAAGGTTGGTGCACCATTTTGAATAACTCTCATCTGGATCCAGATTATTTTGTTTGTTCTTGTGTGTCAATCAAATTGAACGATCAGGATGGCATGCAACAGCACTCCTTTCATATATTATCAATGATGAGAGTTCCACTTGAGATTTTGATACAAATATTAACCATGGCGACTTGGACCAGAGGAAGTGCAGCATCTTGGATTTTGTATCAATGAAGGAGCATGAGGTGGTTAGTATTCGATGACACTGCACATGATCAATCATATTAACAACATTTATTGCACTGATGGCGATGATCATACTATTTCAGGTTCCAAAAACAGCTTTATGAGAAGGTAGTGCTTCCAGATGAGGATAATGCTTCTTCCTTCCTTCAATGCCTGCGCCATCGGAAAATGCACCAGGAGTTTTCCAAGATGTCAATCAAAGCCTTGTCCCTCTTGGGAGATATCCAGAGAACAACAATCATGGAGATCTTGTCACTCTGCACAGGAATCAATAATCTTACCCTACAGTCCAACAACAATGATGATGATGACGACATAGCACCTCTACTACAAGTACTGAACTATCTTCCCCTGATGGTACTGTCTCTGCAAATAGAAGTCCCTCTCACTTCCACTTCAATATCCAATGTTACCATCTTCACTAAACTGACTTGTCTTAAGATTGACGATGCAGACATGCTTCAGCACCTTGAAATGGAATGCTTCCCACAGTTGACTCACCCTTCATTGTGGGGTAGCTTGTTCCACCCAGGAGTCAATGTGCCATCATTGGTGAACAGACTTCTTAGTCATCCAACACTTTGGGTTCTTATATTCTGTGTTGACTGTCACCAGCATTTTGCAACATTCCTTGATTATCACAGGATCCACAATCCTTGAATCATCCTGGCACCAGTGAGAGTCTATTTATGGGATAGTCTTAGGCGTGCATCCATATTGCTTTGGGAACTGGCTGAGGAGAAGACCAAATTACATGAGCCCAATCACAGTCAGTCCATCTGATCCATTTGATGTTGCAACATTGACTAACATAACTATACAGATTAGCATCACTGCTTCACACAGACCAACCTAATAAACGGATTGAGGGACATTATGAACATAAATAGGATCCCCAAACATCATTTGGAATGTGAGGAGGTTCGGTATTTAATGGTTGGTCGGAACAATAGTGTTCCATCAGGTTATGTCGTCAATAGGTTCGGTGGACACACAAATGCAGAGGACAAAACTAATAAAAAAATTCATTCGCAGGCAGGAAACCGATAATGATACTTGCTAGATCGCAAATATTCCTTAGCCTACATAGGAATCATCGCCCAAGTCACTCAATCAACAAATAAATTACGAATGAAGCGTATATCACTGACCTTGATGTCTATATTGTCCAGTATTATTCTTGCTGCATGTCCACTGACCCTATACTCGTCCCTGACACCATATGTCTTGTCCTTGCAACCATCCAGAAGCTTTGAAATTTCACAACATTCAGCCATATATGATGGAGAGAGCTTGTAGGCATCGCTGTCTGAAGCAAAGTTACCTTGGTTGCTGTTCGTCCTGATCGACTCATAGTATAGGTTGTAAGTGCTCCTGAATGTGATGTGGGTCTGCTGGGATCTCTCCTGCTGCATTTCGGCCTGCAATGCCCCATATCTTGGGAGTGTGTTGTGATAATGTATCTCCCCTCTCTTGTATCCTCCTGCACCAAATGATGCTTCCAATGCATCTAATCTCCATACTCCTACAACTGGAATATTGGTAGAGTGCAGTGTGAATGAGATCCCCACATCTACAAGCAGCTCTCCATGCTTCCGGTCCATCATATACGTCCAATCAAGGTCAGATAAATTGCGACACAATGCCTCCTCTGGTCCTGAAAATCGCCCCCTCTGGCCATCCTTTGTGAGTAGCTTTATTCCCTTGCCCTCGAGGATGAAGAAGAATGATCCAAACATGCTGAGTTCACCCTCTCCATCATATATATAATCTTCCATGCATCCTTGAACGTCCCTGAAGTCATCATCTGACAGAGAAATGGCCTTTGGAGATCCCCATCGACCCTTTCCTCCATTTGGACCTCATGCCTTGTATCATGCCTCCTCCAATGTGTGCTTTATGTAAGGTACCCAGCTGACATTTGTGGAATTTCCTATGGATGGAAGCAGAACTCTATCCCAGAAAATGTCCAAGACATCTTTGGGCATCAGCGTGATTCTTCAACCATTCACTGGATTTTTATGGATCATCCTTGGAAATGCGATATAAAGATTGAGTGTCGAGGAAGCAGATGATATGCGCCCAATACAGGTGTAAGGAATTGCAGACATCAGAAATCTCTTGGACAACCATTCTGTTCTCCCACCAGGTGCCCTCGCATCTTCTTCTGATTGAGGAATGAGGATGTTGACATATGTGTGATTGTGCTTGAATATGCCAGGTTTTGTTTGGAATGGCGGAGTGAGATATATCCCAACAGACCCCTTGCATCAGAACACTTTTGTGGTCCAAATTATGCTGTCTATATCCACCAATATCTCTATATCATGTTCTGAAAATTGTACTGCATCCTGTTCGAGGTCGACATACAGGGCAGGACCATGATCATCATGAAGGCTTGTGCGGCCACAGACAAAGGAGTTGTGTCCGAACCTACAGTGGTGGATCGTGTTGCGCAGAGTCAATGAGTTCAGAGGCAGACATGATTTCCACGTCTGTGATCTCCATGTCCTGGCCTCCTACTTGAGCTGACCCTTGCCTGGCAAGGCTATATGCACCTGTGACGTGATCTGGAACCTGATTTGCAGAATCATAGGAGTTGGTTGTACCGATAGGCATGACGTGGTCCATAGTGACTATAGGATCGCATTGATAGAATATGTGGAATGAACCTGGGGTGATGCGGTACCCATGATCAACCCAGTCTACCCAAGCTGTGGAGATCTTCAATCCTCCAGCTTGAACTGTCATCGTCTGAGAGATATCCCTTGAAGTTGACAACATCTCAATCATAGGTCCATCTTCATAGTCGTCAAATTTGCGGTCATCCTGAAGCCTCCTCCTCCCAGTGTATGCCACTAAGGGGCGTGGAGCAATCGGACGTGGAAATCGCCTGTTGCTTACCAGATTCCAATTTCTCACCTCCCTATGAGTTGCAAAGGCAGACTTGGATTGTTGTGATTTACCATTGACATCAGGTGGAATCTCTGGCTCGAGTTGAAGGTGCGTCCCAATAGAACGAGGTAATATAGCTTTGCGATCCCGAGATCCAGTCAGTTGGCTATTTGCTTGTAAAAGGTTTGCGAGGGTTTTCTTTCTCCCAGGTGGTAAGGCCATTCCTAGTGGATCTTCATCATCATTGCACTCATCTTCCACACCATTATCATCCACTGTGCCTCCATCCCCATCCTCACCGGAGTTTGATTGCTGTTCTCCATTCAGCATGATTATGGAATGTTGACACATTTGGCAGGTCGCACTGAGAACAGTCAGTAGGGGAGCTCAAAGTTGAATGCCCAATGCCCAAGCCCAATGCCCAACCTTGTGACCAAAAAAGAGTATACCTAGAATAAATAGAAGTAAATACAAAGTAAACCCTAACTGAACCCTAACATTACATCATCACCCCGCACGGCAGCGAGCTCCTATTGTTCCGCTTCTTTGCCTCAGACTTGTACAAACCATGGCTGTAGTGTATTGATCACCTTCAGTGACGATGATGCTTATCGATAAGATTTGCTTATTCATAGTGTTTACTTTGTATTTACTTCCAGCTTCATCTGGCTCAGTAAGAGTCGGAGGCACGACCTGTTTGTGTTGGGCTGGTCCGAGCATTAGCTCAGGGAGGGACGCAAGCAGGTGGAGCCGCTGGGTGGGCTGGAAACCTGCTTACAAATTTGGTTGTGCTCTAACTCTTGTGCAGCGCAATCAAGATAGTGTTTTATTCTAACAATTACAATAATATTATTGGAATATGAAGCAGTAACAGTTCAAAGTATTAAGAGGGAGTGCTAGGTGGGAGCAAGGAATGGGATAACGAGCAAGAGATTGAAGGATGCATAGCTCAATGTCGTAGGTAGGTCGAAAAATGAATGGAGGAAGAGGTGTCGGAAAACTCCGCAGGCTACATCTCGGCACCTGTACAATTTATTCTAGGTATACTCTTTTTTGGTCACGAGGTTGGGTGTTAGGCGTTGGGCTTGGGTGTTGGGCGTTCAACTTTGAGCTCCCCTAGTCTCCGCAAAAGCTGCAGGCATTTGGCCTGGTGCCTTCCGTTCTGGATGTCGTTGATGAGATCTTCATCTGGCAACTCCTCCTCTCTCCAATCATCTTGTGAGCTATCCAGAAGCATGAGATAGTCGCTGCAGCTGAGCTTGACATGACCAGCAATTATGCGCAACAAATGGCCGCATTGGACTTCAAACACTGGTAAGTGGCCACCCTCGTTGATTCCTGAAGCGAGACATTGCTCAAGGACAGAGCATGCAATTGGTCCACAGTCCAGTCCATTCTGCACCCAATCCTTTGTGATGACAGAGACGTCAGAAACGTCTCCTAGACTCCATTCGTGAAGGTCTCCAATCCTCGTCCAATATTCCGGTCCACCCCAATCTTCCCAGTCATGTGGATCCACTCCATCAACATTCATGGCATCTTCGGATATATGGCAACCCAGTATGCGAGCTCTCTGTCTCTGATAGTCAAATATGACCACAAAGAAATGTTGAGAATGATGCACTATGAATCCAACAGGGACCATTGGACATCTTCCTTCACGAGGCAGGAAATAATTCCTCTTGAAGAGCTCCTTTTCTTCAGCTGTTATGGGGTTCATCCTTGCTGTATATATGTTGACATATCTCATGCATGATGTATCATGCACCTCATACCACATGTGGGCCAAATAGAAATTAGCCACTGTGGCGTCGAGCCATTGGTCTAACTCAAGGGTACTCCAGTTGTTCCAGACAGACGTCCAAAACAATGGTTGGGCCATCATACGAGCTGGGGTTGGGAAGAATTAGTTTTTCCTGTTATATCAATATTGTGCTAATCTCACAGGTGATTTCTTCAACTGTCAGTTCAGCTATTGCATGTGTTTTAACCTCAACTGATGGTGACCGTACTGTAGCTAATAGCGATGGAGAGGGCCTGTATTCATCATCCACAACTCTTCCTGTAGATTGTGCCAAACTCCCTAATCAAAAGCATTAATACCTTGTCAAGGTAGCAGATGGAGGATAATTGATACTTACAGGACCTCATGCATTGGATGTTTTCATTGTTTTCATTGTCCAATTCAAGGAAAATCGAGGATGATTCATTATTCATGTCATGTGTGGACTCTGTAAATTCAATTTAAATGACATTTGCCTTTTACAAGGATTACAACATCACTGACTGGTTACTCTGGCATGCCTAACTCACTTTTTGGACGCCCTCGATGTCGCTTAGTAGAAGATAAATGTTTTTCTAATGCACCCTTCTCAATGGATAGGACATCATAATTGGCATCGACAAATTCTTCTCCCATGACATGTTCATCAATTGTGATTTTATCTGTCTGTGTAATATGTCAATATCACCCACACAGTTCACAAGATATGTCTTTGCCTGTTTATTGTCATGAACTGGGTTGCTGGTAGCCCGGATAAGGTACCCTAAATGAACGTTCTGCATATCCTGTACTGGTGATATTTTGTCCACAGGGAAAGTTTTCCTAACTTTGTTTCCTTTTTCAATGGTCATTTTTTGCATGTAGAAGTTAAGTGTAGTGACTTACATTGTGTTTTTGCTTTTTTTGCTGGTCGTCCATGTGGACACCAAGGGTGATTTTCCTTTGAATGATCCTTCAATTGATTGATGCCCTTATGATATATTCCTGTCAACATTTCAATTACCTCTTCATCTCCATTTAATCCATCATCCTTGATATGATTTGCAGCCCATGAAACCTCTGGGTTCCAATCCAATATACCAGATGTCAAGATCTCCTGCAGGATATCATTTTCATCCCACTCTTCATCCTGAAGGATTCCCCCCTGCTCTTGATCATCACATATTATAGTTGTGAATCCTGGATTAGTTCCTTCAATATTTAGTAAATGAGGCTTTTCTTTGAAATGTCCTGGTATTGGGCTGGCTGTGGCACGAATGAGATGTTTATTTTTCTTCTTGATATTCTGAGCTGATTGACTTGTTGGAAAGTGTATACTTGGCTTGCTACCTATATAACAGGATCAATTGAACGGATAAATATTGATTGAGCACATGCACTCACAATGCTGAACAACTCGGTTCTTTGGCCTACCTCTCTTCGGCTTGTGCCTTGCAACCTCATCCATCCTCTAATTCACATTTTGGCAGTTTTCTATTGCTGCAGAAAATGTTGCAGGTGTATTATTCGTATTTGATACATCCTTCGAAGAACTCCCAGTTGTGTTCCCATGAGTGTCCAAGATTCTTGAACCTTTTGGGTCCCAATCCAGGATCTTCAACTCAAATATTTGCTGCAGAATGTCGACTGAATCTTCTTCATCCATCAGACGCTGTGAACCTCTGTATGAGTGATGTATCGCACCCTGGAAACCATCCCGATATTTATATCACATTGTATTCAAAAATGCAGCACACCATTAACTCTATGGAACAATGTTCCAGGTGATCTCTCATTCAATGTGGAATCCCCATGCAGCCACTGTACCTTTACTGCAATATTATATTATTTACATTTTTCGGTTCTATTAAGGTTTCGCTTTCATTGAATGTTAAATGGAGATTTTATAAAATAGGGTCCAATGTACTCAATGGAATAGTCTGATACATTTGTGTATGCTGTAAGGACAGCCCCCTTGTCTCGCCACAAATCTTTCATGATCCGTCTGAATATGAGCTTGTCCTTAATAATAATAGGTCCATAGTTGATATGGGGCAATTATTGATGTGATTGCATGGTCTGTAGCAAGTTGTACATTATTATTTTTGATCTCTGGAGCTGGTGAATGATTTGGAAGCAAGGGAACTATTTTATTACCTGTAAAATATATTATAAACTGTGCATTTAAGTGGGGATATAACACATGCACTTACGATGCTGCCTGTCCACGTTCTGCTTTACAAAATACATTCTCAATGGAAGCATTTGGTGATCGCTTCCTCTGTGCAAAATCCTGATTTATTTGATTACTGACCCTGTACTAGCACTGCCTCAAAAAACTTCCACTATCTCAAGGTTTTGGTTTAGTAGAATAGAAAGCAGAGATTTTAAACCGTGGTCTCAATGAAACACATGGATGGTCATTTAATCCATACATATACACACAATACTCATTCACCTACTGAACCTCTCATCTAATGGCCTCTGTATTTTTATTGTATTAAGCTTTCAGTTCATTTCACTAAGAACTCAATGAAGCATGTGGTCAGTCGCTTGATCCATATACATAAAATCCCCATTAACATGCTGATCCCCTATAATAGCCTCTGTATGCTCACTATATTAAAGTTTCGGTTCAATAGGGTGTTAAATCGACATTTAATGAACTATAGTCAGATCTCATCCATTACATGATGTAACACGTCCTATCATGCCGTAAGGACCACCCTTGTGTCTCCCTATGATTTTTCATTGATCTATTTGGGAGATCTGGACATATTGGTATGGGATATGTAATAACTGTATGGTACATTTTTTTTCAAATGCTCGACGTTGTTCCTGTTCCACCATAATCATCATGTCTCACAGACCATTGATTACCAGCTGTGCATATCAGATGGATGGAAGACGAAATTTGACTCCGATGCGCAATAATCACCCTAAGCTTCACAAATTGAGGAAATGCACCTCTTTGGAATGTATGTTTAATCGGGCAATGGGTCATCATTCAATCGCTCATTGAAACTGACACTCACTCGAATTTATTTTCATTTAAGGGGTATACAACGACCAGGAAGAATCTGATGATGTCAATGATGGCCGATTGGTAATTAGAGTGGGGGAGGAGTATGCATCATTTGTCTTCCCATTGTTTGTCTGATGCTCATATATTTCATGCAGTGTTGCAATCTTTCCATCAGATGAACATGCAGTTCCCATGCAAGATGAGAGTCTTCCAACGATGTCATATTGGTATGGCAAAGTGGTTCAGATCTACCTGAAGAGTGGTCGTCAAATACAGGTGAGGTACATTTTCAATTCTACCATACCTCATTGACCCAAATACTCCATGGCAGGATGTATGGCTTGAGATATGATGGTATTATAGGAGGATTGACTTAGAAGATGAGGACGTTGAGTACGCACGTGCATTCAGATTAGCTGAAATAATTTTGATCGATTTTCCATTAGTCTTGTCGCATGCATAGGTGAATACGAGCTTGTTCTCAGTGATCATGTTTCAGTTATCGATATGCATTGTGTGGAAGGTATATGCACCGTTATTTTCAAATTGTTTATCAATTGCATTAACATTCATAAATTATCTGTAGCCCATGCGACCATCTTGTCCTATAATGAAGGAGATATTGAGCAACCACAGATACCATCGAAGACACTGTATAATCGGTGGACGATTCACATAAATTTCTCAAAGACCAGAAATATTGTTTACATAGACGGAGTGAACATCACAGTAAGTCCATATCTCAGCCCTAGGGTGCGCTTATGCTGATCATAGGATGAAGAACTCTCAGTTATCCACGAAGTGCGGATGCGATCAATGCGAACCTGCATTCTCCTCGCCAATGACCCTGCAGTGATTTTGCAGGAAGTGTAAGCAATGGTTCAACGAAAAATGCATTCAAGCTCTTGGGCATCAGATGAACAAAAACGTTAAGGCAGGCCTGCCATATATGTATCAAGATGTCAATTTTGACCTGCAGTTCCTGTCACTCTTAACCTCGCCAATTCGACGAGGGGCATCATGCGGAGTGGTTGGAAATGCATGGATCTTGACACAGGCTGAGGGGCTGATGGAGGAGGCCAGGGCCCTTGGATGCTTACCTGATGGATGGCATGCCACCATGCAGCTAGATGAGCTGCCAATGGCTGATTCAATGATTCAACGATTTTACTGCTTGACTTGCATGACCGTGGTGATCTAGCCTTTTGCCAGGACATTTATTCCGATTTTTTGGCTCATTTCATTCATTCTGTGTCTCCCCATTCAAGCAGATCAAGATCTTAATTTGTCATTACTTGTTAATAGTTCCTGAAACCTTATATTGGAATCCATGACGACACACAATGTCAGTCATGTTAATTATAACATGGCATGTTAATTATATGTAATCTCGGTTCCGATTGCAACGCAAGCACATATATGTAAGTCCGTTGGTCTAGGCAAATCATTAACATAATTCCCCCATGAATCCATCCTGTCACTTCTTTGAATGGAGCCTAAATGACGCATAGAAGCTATTAAAAGCCAAAGGAACCATCCAGGATGTCGATGGAGAGTGCTCATTTAAGCTTTCTAGACAGCCACACAAATCATGCCTAATAGCTCCTCGTTATCACTTACCATTGTATGCACTCAACAAGAGGTTTGGCCTTTACAGGAAGGTAGTGGAATATCTGTAGGACACATCCTATGTGGCAGCTGCTCACCTTCGAAAGACCTATCTTTCTGTCATAAAATATTTGCATGACATACAAATTTCATTTCTGGAGGATGCTGCGGGATCTCCAGATCCACTACACGGTGACTTTAGATCTGCAGCAATGGACTATTATCTCTGGTTGGATCACACTGCAGATGGACTCGATGATGATTGTCGCCAAGCTTTGCAAAAAGCTCATGGAGTTACCTTTGAAGGCCTGAAGAATGGCCAGTGTCCAGACATACTGGTTTTTGTGTGTGATATATTGTTTTATGAGTCTTTTTTATCTCACTCGGCATAATATCCAGTGGATTGGATAGCCTATCACAAGGAAAAATGCAAGGAGCATGATTTCTGTGGGGCATTACAGGGATCCAGAGGAGGAGAAGATATTCAGCATCTACTCAATGTGATTGATGATTCCTTCAACACACCCGAAGGCCCTATCAGCACCCCATCAGTGATTAATTCACCTGCTCCAGACAATTCATCAACTCAGAATGTGTCTGTAGCTGATGACATCAATATGGTATGTGCTTCCCACATCGCAACATATATATTGATATCAGCCTACACATAGTCAAATCCATTCCCAATGTTCCCACTTCCATTTGATATCGAATGTTGCACGATTTCCCTGAATAATCTTGGGGATGATGCTCAAGAAATCCTTGTAGGTTGCTTGGGCAAATGGCTGCCCAGTCATGTTGCGATGCGATTCCGAGAAATACAAGGGCTTGATCATGATGAACCATTGGAAAACCTTGTGTCCAATGGAATACTCCTCACAGCACGAAGTACTGATGAATTTCTAGAGATATTTGGGATGGCAGAGATGATTGCCACATGCCAGGAATTATTGGTGGAATGTGGTGCCATGGCAAGATTCTTCACTGTTGCTGGGCACGCGCTCTATACGTTGTAGCACTCGAGCTCGCGCTGAGCATGTATTCAGCTATTTTCCGATGCATGTCAAATGCCCATTGCACATGAATCACTTCCCAATGTTATCCGACTCTTATCCGCTCAATCCGACACTAACCCACTCAATCCAATGTTTGTCCGCTAAACCTGACGCTAATCCGACGGACCCGACGTTTCCCACACATCGGACCCGATATTTTCCCGTGCATTTGTCCTCCCTATGTCTTGTCCTGTCGTATCTATCCCCACTAGGTGCGCAGTTATTCATTTTCACGTCGCTAACATTGTAGAACACGTTATTACATGTCCGCAGTACATCGTGTCTTATTACATAGGACATCGGACCCGAAAATCAGCACTACTACTTTCGCCTATAGCACTCCGACATTCTACATAGATACTATATATTCCGCATACCTCCTACCTATTTACTTTACCTTTCTACCTCCAAGTAGGAGGAGGTCATCCGATATTCGTAGTTCTTAGTTGGATTCCGCAATATCATCCTTTCTTTATCCAAAACATCTGACAGTAACCCACCATTCGCTATCCCCGACATTTGCTACATTCCCGACGCTAACCCGACGCAAACCCGACGAAACCCACTAACCCGAAACCCGAAAACATCGGACCCGATGTTTTGTTGACATTGGACTTGTAATTATACCTTCGGACTTGGTTTCCTGCACTTCGGACTATCTTCCTTTTGTTATAACTGATTATTCTAATACCATACAGCAAACCCCTCAGGTCGAATGCACTTGTCTTGCAAGTATAGCAGATTAGGCTGTGCACGACCACAACATTTTTTATATTGCTGGCTACTTACTTTGTGTAGTGCTCAGCAATTGTTGTATCTCTACAACGTCCTGCAAGGGCAAAGACTGTGTTGTTCAATATGGACAGTCTCTTGGGATTTGGAAGCAAATCACTGATGCTGTTGAGCGGGATATTGATAGGCATCATGCGGCACATATTATGGTGGCGGTGGGTATTCAATGCGACTTTATAGTAGAAATTCCCACCCTCGCCTCGCAGCCATGCAATGCTGGATCATGGAGTACAAACAAACATTTATCTCCAAAATGATCTCACCATTTACAACTCAAACTATGTGGCACAGGTCACTATGAACAATCCCTCGTACATTTATGATTCGCCTTCGTCAGCCCCTGCGCGTGGTATGTGCGATCATCCAATTTTACCCCATCCTGAAGAATACGCAAATGACGAATATATGGTATGTCTGTCAGTTAATCATCATGGAACATGTAAATAACAAATGGAACTTATTCATCATTGAAGGGTCATGATGATTATGACTTGACACCAGAATTTCACGGCCATTATTCCGGTGATGAATTCCATATATCAGCCATTCTTATAGAACCTTCAAGCACTTCAGAGAACCATGTATCTCATATTTCCAGTGATATGGATGTCTCCAGCCTGCTACACGTCGCCAATCCTTCCGACGATCATGATGAACACATTGATCTTGACCGGGTGCAGAAAGCCAGTGATCCCCCTCTATCGCCTCCCTTAAAATCCAGATTACGTGATGATAAGCAAGCTCAGCTCACAAATTCACTTGCTGGATCGTATCAGCACCAAGGGTTGTCCAAGCCTGGTCGACCAATCGTTTTTGCTGCCAAGAGGCCCACAATAAAGGGAAAGGCTACTCCCACGTCCCAAAAATCAACATTCAACCATTATACAATTGAAGACCTCCTTGCCAAGTCTCAGACAGGGAAGCATCCTGTTGTGTCATCGGTAGGTGTGTACTACAATGTATTCATACATCAATTTTACTGAAATGATAAATTAGATTGAGTCATTTCTTATGGACCCTAAAAGATTTGATTTCCTACAATCTACTATGGAATCGGATCATGAGTCCTGGCTAGCCATTGCTCTACACGTCGCATCTCTGCTTCACAGCGAATCCATGCCCCATACCATGAGAAAAATGGTGATGTCATTTATGTCGATTGAATTATGGATCGAGGACATTGCCACTCAGTGCAATCAGGTTCTTCCGAATCATTCCGGCAACTTAGTCCTACCCCCAGTGGTAATGAAAAATTATCTTCAGCATTTTGCTGTCATGCTTACCGGATGATCAGGCTCATTATGTGATTGTTGAACTGTCAAGCCGTGCATTATTGAACGAAGATTCAGTGCGTTTTGTACTAAACCAACTTTGGGTGAAGTCGTTCTTCACTGGTGTACCATTCTTCTGGACTGATTATTATATTTTTTTTCAATCAGAATAACAACAAAAGCAAGTCCATTATATCTGTGATCCACTATCTCCTATGTGTGACTCATCCAGATGACAAGGACCCATATGCCCCTGCCCTTCGAATCCTATCATCAGTTATGACAGAACATTCGAGCGCTCCTCCAGGTTATGGAAATAAATGTAAAAAGTGATAGTCAATATAAGTAATGCACAGATAGCTTTATGGAACATTTATTTCTATCAACATATTCGTGGACACGCTGGACGCATTGCATACAACGAAATCAATGAATATTCTAACACAGTCACTAATTATGTCTCATGTTATTAGTGTACGATTTGTAAGAACGCAGAAATTGTACTGGACATATACATATAACCAGTAAACACGTAAAACGAGAGAACATAATTTATGATGCGAGGCTATGCAAAAGACCCAAGATGAGTGCTTTGGGAATGCTAAAACGTGTAATTCAATCTTCTGCAAATAATTACACGATAGAGTGACCAAGATGATGTTGAATCTTGGTCACTCTATCGTAATTCTTTGCAGAATTTTCTCTTTGCACAAGATTAAATTACACGTATTAGCATTCTGAAAGCACACATCTTTGGTCTTTTGCATAGCCACATATCATAAAATATGTTCTCTCTTTCTACGTAGTTATTCATGATATATTGGTGAGAGGATTCCGTTCAATCTCAATGCGGTGTATTCTAGAGAATCTCAGTGGTGATGGATTGAAACAGCATTTGTGACATTCCTACATTACATGTATGTAAATGTTGGATGAAATATTCATTGTATGACACCTATCTCGTGTCTCTGTGCCGACGTGAGTGGCCACTGGTACCATACATGTCCATAATTTTGAGAGCGTGCTGCGTGAACCCATGATGGACATGTGATACCCTTTTGCATCATTTTGCATTGCAGGCACATATACTTCAGCTTCATCTCTACCCAACGTTGTCCAAAGAATTGTTTTCCGTGCACATGAAAAATCATGTTGTATGCTGGTGCTTGACACTGCACGTTCCAACACCGGTAGATATCCAGGCCCCATGGACAGCCATCCTTGAGATTAGAGTATGCCAATACCCTTGCATCCACAATGTGGTTCCGCTCACCATTTGGACCATTAGTGATAGTCGCAAATGAGATGTACATGGGAGATTGGTTCAGGGCATATCTGTCCTCTCCAAAGGACTCTTCCATCGCATCCCAGATGTGCATGTCGAACACATAGACATTTTCGATGAAGCGATTCAATGCAGGGACGACTATGGAATCTATAGTTGATACGCCCGCAAATGTGAGGACAAAGTCAAACACGTCTCTATATATCAATCTAGATGACTTGCATGTAATTAAAATTTCACTCACCGCTCTATGAAGCGGTTCAATAGATTGGCGCTTTCGCTCAACCTCCCAGTTGAGCCACAACATATGACCAAACCGCGAACGCATGGTCCTGCTCCAGACTTGCTGTTGATGGCTGAGATAGCCTTCATTGATAGCTTCAAATTCTTGTCTCCGATGTAGCTTGTCAGGAGCTGTATACACGAACATTAAATTCAATAAATGCTTCTCATTTGTTGAATGACTGCTGACCTCGTGAATTGGGACTGCCACTGGATTCTGCGCGTTCCCAGACACAACTAGATTTCCCGTGGCGGTATCCTAATGACTGTTGATGAAGATCAACATGTTCCCTTCATACTTCAGCTTGGCAAGCCACTCAAAATGCGGGGTCATGGCACTTGGGCGGTTGTTTCCAGCTTTGATTGCTCATGATGCAATTTTAATCTTATTAATCAGAATTTTAACAAATGATGCACCAAGAGTCATACATATCACATACCCTGGTTGGATATAGACTGAAATGCTCCAAAAGCGATGCCTTCACGATGTTTGATGCATACGAGCTGCCGAATCCACTCCAGGATAAGAATATTGCGAGCAAAGGGAAATAATTGTGATGCAAGAAGTCCTGTCTTACAGAGTATCCTTGCACATGGTACTTGTTATCATAGTTATAAGTATATTTATGGTTGAAACAGTAGTGCTACTTACCATGATTGGCATGCCAGCTGCACGATGACATCGAGGGCGAAGGAATGTACCCTCCTCGACTTTGACTTCTCCGGTTAATTTATCTGGGGATGCATTGATACATCCGTGATCTCCTTGACCCTTACTGATGCACACAGGGATCTTGCACTCTGCATTAGTGCACCTCCAGATAAACGATCTGATGTCGTGACAATAGATGCAACACTGTGCCAGATGTCGATATGATTGATTTATATATGTTGAGTTTAGAAGTACATATGAGTTTTGGATCCTTGACCTCATCAGTTGCTTTCTGGCCTGACCTTGTCAATGGTTGGGCATCATCCACAATCATTGAATTATCATTGGCCTCGAGGATCGGTGTTAATCGGACATATGTTGCCGTGAGGGAATCGGACTTAGGGCTAGTACATTTTGCAGTTGATCCTGCCTGTTGTCTGGCCTGTGGTTGTTGTCTTGTTCTACGCGGACACCCTGATGGTTGTACTGCCGTTGTCTGTGCAGTTGTGATGGCAGAGGCATTTACTGCTACAGGCGCCGGATTTGGCGCTCTAAAAAACCTTCCATTCAACATTTTTGCAGCAGCGGAGATGGTATGTGGGTGGCTTCAGACAATGACAAACCTTGTTTCCCACATGTGAGAATGTTAAAAATGATTATATTAGTCATGGTTGGATCATCATTAATAATTCAACAGCCGCCATATAATGTATGTAGAGATATTATGGCCAGTCACATAATCACTATCATGATTATCCAGCCGTGTTGACTGTTAATCGGATGATTCTTCTGGTAGTTTCGGATGGCAGTTCAAAATAAGGTATAACTTCCCACGTTCCCCAATCTTAGTGAGCCACTCGAAAACAAACTGAATCTTGTATACCAGTTTACAAGTAACATCATCCTCGCTATTTACTCTGAATCATCATCAATGGAATACCTGACATTAGCTCCAATCGTGCTGGACATCAGGGAGATAAGTCCAGTTTTCATGGATGTTGTGTTGAACCATCATGTGTCCTTGCAATCGAGGACAGTAAGACTAGATTATCAGTGACAAATGGGTTGTCATTTGTATGCTCTATGCTTCACATAGTCTGATGTTGACTTAATGTTTCTCTGAATAGGTCGAGGTTCCCAAATCTTGCGTCAATTCACTCACACTCGTTGTTCATCAAATGAACTTATACCAGTCTACTGCAAAATCCTTGCAGGAACTTCCAAAATCACCTACCGTCGATGATGAATTTCAATTCTTTGTCTCCATGACTTCATACCTGGCATCATTGATTACTGCCTTTGAACGAGAGCTATCCGGGGCTGGTAACACTACGAAGTGGAGGTCCGTGCATCTAGACTTTCACATTGCCCTTGTGTTGCAGGGCAATGCATTTATGCAGGAGCAACAGGCAATAGCCTTGAAGACAATGAAGCGCAGTTGGAACCACTTCAGGGAGAAGAAACCCTACAAAAAGGTACAGGATAGTAAGTGTTTTATGTACTATCTTATGCGCAACTTTCGATGATATCATACGTCCATAATATTAGTCACTGGCATGGCACTACACAAACACTTTTGCCTCAATGGCGACAATTTATGTGGTGGCCCATTTGAGCACACTTGCGAGCAGTCTGAATTGGTCGCTGGCGTCATTGAGGCCACTCTCCAATCCTAACCAGAGGTAGAAATTAAACAGGAGAAGATGGTATGCACTCACAGTCCAAATCACAATTTTTCCATCAAAATCACACGAAGACCCCCACAGACTGCCACTGGAGGATCAGCATCAAAGGTATCCAGAGGACAGAAGGTCAAGGCGACCGCGCCATCAGTTAGAAATTCGCAAGTATTACCCGAAAGCATGATCGTCGACATTGAGGACACATCCAATAAATGCATCCCCGCTGTTGAGTCGAAGAAGGCTGTCAAGGATACGGTCAGAAAGTCCACATCTCAGAGAGGTGCAAGCAGTCTGGCTAGACCTTTGGTATTGGGTTCCGATGACGAGGTATGTTATGAAGTATCCATACGTTCACATCCCTAATGATCAAATACAGGAAAGCCACAGCGAACAAGTCGCCAATCTGTTTGAAAGCAAGGAAGCCGCCAAAAAGACAACCAAAGCAAAGAAAGCGTTCCAGAAGGGCAAGTGTGCGACGCTCAAGGAGAAACAAAAAGAAACATCTTCTACGATTGAATCAGAGGATGAGGGGCATACAATGTCTCGCAAATCTCCTGATGTTAAAGCAAATGTAATATTCTGCAGCATAAAATTCTCCATGTGTAAAGCAAGGACTGATTAATTATTTCAAGGCGAACCAAGAAGTCACTAATGCCGTCAAGCAGAGAGGAGCTGGGCGTATTATACAGTCGGAAGATGAGGAGGAAGATCCACTGACTACTGTCACTGGGAACAAATCTGCAAGCACACCAGCATTATTCCCTAACATTATTGAGTTTAATGATGAGGAAGAACAGTTCCAGGTATCTATGTGATCGACTTTCATATATGTTACTGACAGTTCACAATTTTTAGCCAGAAGATGTATCTGATATTGACATGTCGCACGATAGCCCTGACGAGCTAGATGATACGATCCTTCCTTCTGGGTTGGAGAACTGGGAGACCTGGAACAGGGTCACATTTGAGAGTGGAAACTCACAAGTCTTTCTGAAGCTGGGTACTTGGATGCTGCTTCGATTTCGTCAGTTGGCGATGTTGCCAGTAGATGCAGATGTGAATGGCCTAGTTATTCCACAGAGTTCACATGGCATGACCTTCAACAGTGAAAACGACTTTTATGAGGCTCTTGGCATAGAGTGTTTGTATTCCACTGTGGCTCACATAGATACCCGCCCTCGTTACATGAGACATCTCCTGCATATTCTTGGAAGGTCGGTTGTTTCAGTGGACAGCAGGTTCAGTCAAACCAATGAGTTGTCTGTCAGCTCGCTGCCGGCAGTGACTCTTAGGTACGTCTCACATATTTTGCTTGATGTCACTGACATCATGATTAGCATGATGTTGGATGCAAATCTGCCATGGATATCTCTCGCAAACAAAATACACGATGAATCACCTGTAGATGATGCTGAGGAGCAGGGAAAAGTAATCAATGCTATGGAAGATATGGCCATCGACAGTGATGGTGTTCCATTGGATGATCTAACACAAGATATATCCAGGACTGAAGTCAAACGCAAGCGGACATCGTCTCATGCATCTCCACCAAAGGTAACTAGTCCTGGATTAATTTTACACACTGCCAATTCACACATACCAGAAGGAAGGTGGTCATGGACCATCCAAGCGTCTGAAGGCAGCTGTTTCCGTACGATCCATGTCGACTCCTCCTGTCATAACATCGACCATCTTAGTCCCATCGACCATCTTAGTTCCAGCGATGCCAGATCCTCAGGGTGCACACAGTCCCATTGAGAACAATGGTAACTCGAATCTACATGATGAAGATGTAGATGCTGTGGGAGATGATGAATTATATCCATCTCCTCCTGATCCCCCATTTGTCGCGGATTCAAGTGGTGCTATTGAATTGTTGTCAACCACCGCAGATGCCAATGTGAGTAAATTTCTCTCTTGTCGATTCATCTCACAATTGTGTAGTGTTACGCTGACCGTCGGTCGGCGTGTGCGAACTAGGATAGGTCTTCTCAGCGACGACTCGAGTGAGTCTACTGAAGCTGAGGGTGGTTCTCGGCTTGACGGAACGTCAAGGGTTCCTCCGGTGATCTCGGTAAGACGGCGCTCGTCGAGATACAGGGCTAGCGGATACGGCTAAGAAGCGGGGAGCGACTTAGAAGTGCGGTCTTAGGCAGCTGAGCTGGGAGGCTTAGCTGAACAAGTTCTGGGATGAACCTAGTAGATTAAAGTAAAGTCTAAGTACAATAATCTGTCTACTTATATGTGCTACATGTAAGTATTCTAGCTCAGTCTGTAATCTATAGTATATCTAGGATCTATGATAACAAGACATGAGGTCAGATAAGGTACATGAGGCTTAACCTCTGATCAAGCATGCAGTGCCAAGTGCGACTGCGCATAAGTACATGAGGCGCCAAGGGCACTCCGGATCTTCATGAGGCTTCATGAGGCGGCAACAATCAACATGTGCCGATCTAGGGTGACCATGAGGCGTACAGCCTCCATGGATCAGGTACAAGGCCGTCGAGGCCAGGGGCGGGGTCACAGTGCCAGGGGTGGTGTTGCAGCGGTCCAGACCACTGTCTTTCTAAGTGCAGGCAGCGTGCCGCCGCGTGGGGAGTCTAGTAGAGCGGGGGCTGGCATAGGCAGAGCTGGGGCTCCAGTAGGTGTTACGGATGCCTGTAACATGTAGCACTGGCTGGAAAAGATTGTCGCTCCATTGTCTTAACAATATCATTCCATGATCCTCAACTCAGTCGTGATGCGTATTACCAGATGTGTTTACAATACAATGATATGCTTAGGGATGTTATCTGTTAGCATGTAAATCATCTCCATGTATGACAATGTTGCAACAAATGCTTTGTAAAATACCCTACATGCTTAGAGGTATTTCCCTGCAGTCATGTGATGTAAGCTCAGAATAACCCTCCTTTTCGTCCTTCTGGTATGACCTTGGGAGCGCCTTCACGAATATTTATTGTGACTGTGACTGATTTAACATTCGAACATGCATTGAGTGAATACTCATATAATATTACTAAATCGGGTAAACCACATTACTATTGTTCGTCCTGTAGACATCTTGATCTATAACACATCTCTGTGATGTCTTCTGAAACTGTCGACCTAATATGTGGCCTATTGGGAATGCAAGTTCTGAAGGAAAGCAAGACCTTGAAATGGAAGAATAATCATATCACAATTCTTCCTACACTTTCTACTGATGAGAACGTGAATGCTTGCGACTCTGTTGACATTCCGATCATCAGGTTTATGGCCCAGTTTCCACCCTCACTATCATCTTCAAAGAATGTTTTGCACTTGAAGGCATATGCGCTCGCGGAAGAAGATATCTTGGATGTCGTTGGGAACGCGCTCAGGTCCAACATCCCCATTGTTATCAGTGGCGTGGCATATGATGGATTGGATGGTGACCCATCAGTGGAATACCTAGACAAATATTTCGCCATTTCTCCAAATCGTCCTGTTTGTATTCATGGCAAGTCTTTCATTCACATTTGATATTGTTGTCAATATTGATTAAGCATTTAGATGTTATAATGCAATCCATAGATCATGTGAACCCCACAATAAATGGCACGATTGAGTCGTTCTTCGACTCTATGACAGACCCAACAAGCATTCAATGCATCCTTGACATTCCACTTGCACAAACCTCACTTCCATGGGCTCTCCAGTAAGTTCATCAATTTGCTATCCTAATTTAAATTGTACTTCTGACCATAATCAAGGAACATCGACCATGGTATTGTCCATGGTTGGAATCAAAGCGTTCATACCGTTCCAATCTCATCGAATGTTCATCCTCACAATTTTACTGTGAGGGGATGGGGAATGGCGCACCAAGCTGGATTTCTCATGTACCCCCATCATGACGTGGAAGGTACATTGACCTGGGTTAGGATGGAAGTTGGCGTAAAGTTTTGGGTATTATTCTGGCTGAAGGATCAACACGATGATTGGAGTCACATTCAAAACATCGCAACACAACTCATTAACTTTGTGGAGAACAAAGCCTGGTTGAAGAAACACTGCAACACTGGGTTAATAACACTTCGTCCTGGGGATATGCTGTAGGTCCATATCATCATGTTCCATAGTTATTTCTGACGAAAACCACTTTCAGTATACAGCCACCTGGCACGATGCATGCGGTTTACACTCCAGTGGCCTCCTTTGCTACAGGAGGCCACTTCTATCACTATTTGTGCATGCATCTCACCGAGCTCGCCAGATACATCGACGTCAAAGTAGGCGACTCGATGACAAACCAAGCTCTCGACCATGCATTAGAGACTCTTCGTCACATGGTGATCGCAATACCTTATTTGTCGTCAACAATATGTACGTCATTATTTGTTACATCAATAATCGAAACTGACGGAAGATTTAGCTTTATCCAAGCGGCCATTACTCAGTCTATGCATGATGGCTACCAGTTCCAAGCATTATCACGCAAAGGGGAGTAATCACAGGTCTGTGTGTGATAGGGAGACAGCAAAGCCAAGCATGGACATCTCAGATGTCATTCTTGAGTTTTTAGGAACATCTCAATGGGTTTCAGCAAGTCATATACTCTACCAGGGTAATCAGTTTACAGCCAGAGATCTTGTAGACAGGAAGGAGCTTGACCGTGCCCTGACACAATCTCTAGAGTTGTAAAATCTTTGGGGAGGAAAGTGGATAAGGGTTGCTGTGTATGGATAATTTGTACTTGTACTCGAGCTATTTTCATTACCAAGATCGCAGAAATGTTTTCATTTGACACACAATCACTATTTTATTATCTCTGCATTTTTGTATCATACAGGTTGTACAATGGCAGGAATTCTTGCTGGTTCTCTGTTTTTATATTGGATGGTAGGCAATTACACAATGGGATCAACAAGGTTGAAATGTGCATTTTATACACTCTATGGCTATATATTATATATATCTCAACACATTTTCATATTGTTTTGGGTGTCTCATTTGATAGAATATATCACTGGGATTCCATTGCACAAACTGTTAAGGAAATTGGTGGTCAGGAACATGAGTTATGATCATTTTACTGTTGACTGACTGATTCAACTGAATCACCATATTAGGACAGTATAAATCCATCAAAAGACATCAAATATCTAATAAATATACTGGTATATACTATAGTGATTGGGATATATGAGTTTGCACTTATTTCTAATATTGTCATATTATACATACTGGTCCAGGAGGAGAGGGTCAGCTATCATCTGACAAAAAATTGCTAGAGCTTCAATACTTGGTGTATCATCTTTAGTAACCTTTAAAATAGTGGGGAGAAGCTTTCCTGGATGATAGGTCATGTCTAGTATGTCTGACTTAAGATGGGCCTCTACCTACTATAGGCACCAAGTCTATCATGTGACAAAAAATTGCTAAAGTTTCAAAACTTGGTCTATCATCTTCAGTGACCTTTAAAATGGTAGGGAGAAGCTTAGTTGGATGATAGATGAGTCATGCTCATTTTAGTAACTCAATTGAAACATGTAGCATTCTTCACAAACAGCTATATATGCCCTATAGTATTATGAACACATGATTTTCAGGTCTAGAGGAGAAGGAGTGGGGGCTACAACCTTACAAAAAATTGCTAATATCCCAAAATTTGGTCCATTGAATTCTATGACCTTACAAATGATGGGCAGAAGCTTTGTTTGATGGTTCATGCTGTGAGAGACTAATAATAAGACAAAATGATCAACTACCATACTTACCAAGTCTAATACTTTATATAATTTTTTTGGAAGTTCAAAACTTGATGCATTATCTTCTATGACCTTGAGAATAGTGGAAAGCAGTTGATTTAGATCATGGGGGATGTTGATGATTACTAGTGGGAGTTGAGCCATTACTAGCATATTCATCATATCTAGTGTCTCATAAAAAATTCTTGGCAGTTTATAACTTGGTGCATCATGTTCTATAACATTAAGAATGGTGGGAAGCAGTTGATTTAGATCATGGGGGTGTTGGTAATTACTGGTAGTAGTTGACCCCTCACTAGGACATCCACTATATCTAGTGTCTCATAAAAAATTCCTAGAAGTTCAAAACTTAGTACATCATCTTCTGTGACCTTTAAAATGGTAGGAAGTAGTTGTCTCAGATAATTGGTCATCTTTGTGCTCACTATCTACAAGCCATCCCCTACTATCATATCTATCATATCTAGTGTTTCATAAAAAATTCCTAGAAGTTTAAAACTTGGTGCATCATCTTCTGTGATTTCAAAAATGGTGAAACAGTTCATTTAGATAATAGGTGATGTTGGTGATTACTGGTGGGAGTTGACCCCTTACTAGCATATCCACCATATCTGGTGTATCACAAAAAATTCCTAGAAGTTCAAAGCTTGGTGCATCATCTTCTGTGACCTTGAGAATAGTAGGAAGCAGTTGATTTAGATCATGAGGGATGTTGGTAATTACTGGTGGTAGTTAACTCTTCACTAGCGTATCTACCATATCTAGTGTTCCATAAAAAATTCCTAGAAGTTCAAAACTTGGTCCATCACCTTCTGTGACCTTGAAAATAGTGGGAGGCAGTCAATTTGAAAGATTGGTAATGTTGGTAATTACTTGTGGTAGTTGACCTTTGACTAGCATATCCACCATATCTGATGTCTCATACAAAATTCCTAGAAGTTAAAAACTTAGTACATCATCTTCTGTGACCTCAAAAATAGTAGAAAGCAGTTGATTTAGATGATAGGTGATGTTGGTGATTACTGGTGGGAGTTGACCCCTTACTAGCATATCTACCATATCCATTGTCTCATAAAAAAATTCCTAGAAGTTCAAACCTTGGTACATCATCTTCTGTGACTTTGCAAATGGTGAGAAGCAATTGTTTTAGATGATTGCTTATGTTGGTGATTACTGGTGGGAGTTGACCCCTTACTAGCATATCTACCATATCTGACTGATATCTCATAAAAAATTCCTAGAAGTTCAAAACTTGGTGCCTCATCCCATGTGACCTTAAAAATAATAGAAAGCAGCTTATTGGAAGATTGGTGATTTTGATGATTACTACTCTAAGTTGACTACCTACTACCATATCTACCATATCTAGTCTATCATGGTACATTCTTGAAAGTTCATAACTTGGTGCATCATCTTTCCTAATTCTGAAATTGGTTAGAAGTAGTTTATTTTGATGATTATTGATGTTGATG
This sequence comes from Suillus discolor, assembly GCF_016758755.1. Taxonomy (NCBI): domain Eukaryota; kingdom Fungi; phylum Basidiomycota; class Agaricomycetes; order Boletales; family Suillaceae; genus Suillus; species Suillus discolor. The sequence goes on along the minus strand of NW_024541275.1, from coordinate 472,820 downwards.
ATCAATGGCTATGCTTGATCTCTTAGTACCACACCTACTGAGTCCAGCACCCTATCAAAAATTCCTAGCAGTTTATGACTTGGTCCATTATTCTATGTCACCTTGAAAATAGTAAAAAATAGTGGAAAATAGTGGATTTGAATGATTAGTGATGTTGGTAATCACTAGTCATAGTTCACCCTCTACTAACATCTTCACCATGTCTAGATCCCATACAAAATTTCTAGTAGTTAAAAACTAGGTGGATTCTTTTATGTACTTGAAAATAGTAAGAAGCAGTCAATTTGGGTGATTAATGATCTTGGTGATTACTTATTATGGTTCACTCCTTGCTATCATGTCTGGCATTTTATAAGAATTTTGCTCAGATTTTACAAAGAACTAACAAAACTGGATTCATCATATTTTGTCATTGTTAAAATGATGAAAAGTAGTTTATTTTGCTACTCAGTAATGTTAAAAATTGCTGATTACTAGCCTCTAACTAACTGACATATTCTAATAGCCCAAATTCTATGCAAGTCTGCCATTTCATAAAAAATCCATTGATGGCTTAGTATTCTAGAGAAGAAGTTTGTTAAAACATTATGAATATTTAAGATCTTTGGTAAGAATCAACCTTTGATTATCATATCCATTAATGATGTAAATGTCACGTGGATTTTTCACTCAGAGTGCATGTTTATGCTGGTGCTTATACATCTTGAATGCAGACTTTTATAATCCTCAACTTGAACAAAGTTTGAAGATGCATCGTATATTCAATATGCATGACATAGTTTTCATCATCTTTCAGATGGTCTATGCTCTCATTATCCAAGAAGGTTCTGGTGGACTTGGTGCTTTTGCTGCATTATCTACAACATCTTCAACTATCTTTGAGGCTGTCCTGCAGCTTCTATAGAAGAAGCTATCCTATATGGAATCCCTCATTTATCTTCTACCACAAGATCTTATTCAAGAATATGAAAGTTCAGATGGGGTATTAAAGTGAGTGAGTAATTAATTATTATTTTAGAATATTTTTGGTTTCTGATTAAGAACTGCTTGATATAGAGATTTCTTACGACTCCAAGGCAGTCTGATCTAGAGAGATTTCAGTCATATGCCAGAAGAGTCAAAATGATTTGTGCTGTTGATGGCAAAGCACTCCAGTCCAGACACATCTATGTTTTTCAAACTCTAGCAGCCTTGCATGATAGGATCAGATCTGCAGGCTCTCTTTTGCCCTATTTCTATCATGTAGAATTGATGGACAAAAGTGACTGTTTGATCCAATATCTGGACAGACTTTTGCTTCCAGGATTGCAGACTTTGATACTGCCTCCTCATATGATCTTGCTACCGGATGTGCGGAATCTGCTGCCTCATCTGCAAAATTTGGTCTATATCTCAGATGCATTTCATACCAGCATTATTTTAAACTCTTTGTCCAACTGCACTTTCATGCACCGCCTCACCCTATCCTACATCCAACCTTCCTTGATGACATCATTAGCATTTCTCCATCAGCTCATCAGCCTAACTCTTGTCATCATTCCTGGAACATCTATCATGCAGAAGACTAGCTCTATTTCCAACCATTCTATTCGTATGGAGATTCTAAATATTCAAGTAGAACCTGACCTGCCCTCTTCAAATGTCTCTGTCAACACTGGTTTTCCAGCCATCATATCTCTTTTATCCAACCATCACATCATCTGTCAGGGCCTCAGCATCAATATCTACCAAGAATATTGCTCTATAAATCTTATTCTACATTTTGTCAATATCCTAACATCACTTCCATCAGTTGATGATGATGATGATGGATTCCTGGCTTGGGAGAATCTGGCTGGTTTCAGATTGAATATGCCATGGAATGAAGATTTCTTTGTACTAGATGAAGAGAGTTTTCAGATTCCAAGAAATGGTTTGGCATCTTTGCATAGACTAGTCTATTTGACTGCTCTGGAGCTGAAGGACTTGGGAACCTGCAGGATTGATGATGATGATTTGCTGAATTTGGCCATCAGTCTCCCTCATCTTCAATGCCTTTTGTTAGGCACCAGATCATTATGGGAGGAACCTGCAAGGGCCACTCTGTGGAGGATATCTTTTATCCTGCATCATTGTTCTCATTTGGAGATGCTTGGTTTTCTCTTCAATTGCAGCTTAGGATATCACAGCATAGAATCAGCATACAGCAATAATCTTATCACCACATTGCATGTAGGATTCTCATCTCCTTATAATTCTTTCACTGTGGCAGCATTTTTTACTCATTCATTGTCCAATCTTGATACAATCATAGTAGAGCCTAGAGAATCTCATAGCAAACATTCCTGGAGTAGAACTGATCTTACTCTTGCTGATTGCAACATTAGGATTCAGGAATGGGGCAGGATTTTGGAGTAGACCAAAGAGTCTGTAGATATTTGATCAAATCTATTTTATCTGCTAGCTATACTTTTTGTATATAATATTTCATAAATTAGCTTGGTTTTCTGCAATCTTTGCTTGGCATAAATATATTTTTATTGAGCTACTAGAGCTAAAATTGCACTAGAGCCTAATACAGAGTCATTTGGGCTATGCTCTGAAATATAGTGCAAAGGCATTGTTAATATGATGGTTCAAGTCAGACAAAATATAATCAGTACCTCAGTAAGTGTATTATTCTTTCATTTGAAATCATCGAACAATTATTTTCTCAGAACAAGTCTAAACCAGAAGTGCTTGGGTGAGCTATTATGAAACTTGTTATTCCAAAGAAAAATTGCTTACTTCAGATATTTACATCATTCATATATGATGTTAGAAATGATGTCCATAGGACAGTAAAGAGGGAAAGAGAATGCCCAAAAGAAGTTATAATCATTGTAATTCTCTATATTGATAATTAACATAGTCTTTGAAAATTTGAGAGAATAATTTGCAATGTCATGATTTCTGTTGACAATTGAAAATTACAACAGGCAATATCAATCAATCATCAAAGTATTTAGTCTATAATCATTAACACAAAATACATCAACATAATATTATGAACTGGAGGAAAATAACAAAATGCAGCAGTAAAATAAATTTGCTCTGAGCTACATAGCTAAAGATCAGAAAAATACCAAGGTGTCAATGTCAGCAATAACTTGTGGTTGTTACCATCATCAGCATCAGCATCTTCTTCTCCTTCTTTTCCTTTTTCATTTAGCACTAGGCTCTTGGATATCAGCATGGTATTGCTGGCAGGATTATGGATAGCATCTTGATGGGCAGCAGAATAATGTATCCAAAAAACTCTTGCAAGTCTAGGGCCATAGAAATTTGGAAGAGATCTTAAATTCCAGTTCTCTCCAAAGCAGATATGTCCAGATTTATCAAGATAGATGTAGGAACTCCTCCCTGAGCTGGAATGTGCAGCTTGGGTGATTTGTTTGGTGATAGCAGGAAGGTTGGAGTTAGGAATGGGATGGACACCCATAGCCAACACTATATCCACAAGATCCTCATCATGAGCTAAAAGTGAATTTAAATTTGGCTGCTTCTCTTTACAAACCACAATATTTGGATGTCTAATGCCACAATGTCCATAACTGTGGGTGAATGTTGGACAGTTGGTGCACATAGGAAGCTCATCTGAGAGAGACTATTCCAAAAATATGGCTGATGGTGCCACATAGTTGCAAGAAGTGCAAGACATTTGATTCAGACGTCCTAGCAATGGAATGCATCTTGGACAATCAGGTTTCCCTATTTGAAATGACTTGGAAACTCCAAAGGACAACAGTCTAGTAGTCTTTTCTAAGGCATCAATATTTTGAGTGTAGACCCTCAAAAGATTGCCACAGCGGTCCAAAGAGTGGATAGCCTCATAAAGCAGGTTTTTGATAGGTGCTCTCTTTAGATCGTGCATCATGGTCTGAAACACTGATGATGACTTAGTGCAGTCCTACAAAAGAAGTAATGAGTTAGGTGTTTTCAAAGACATCTAGAACCTTTATATTATGTACCTGCCATATAATAGGAAGCAGTAATTCAAAAGGATCAACTGCAGATGCAGATACAGCAGGGATAGATATATCTGGACCTATAGAGAGTGTATGCAATGAAATAGAGTTTTTTAAGCATAAAATATTTCAAAAAATGGACTTCATCATACCGAAAATGACAATTAGATTTTTAGCATTTAAAATAATATTCAACATCTTCTGAACCTTTTTACTTCTAGAGGTCTCTAAGACAAAATTGCTTTGGGCAACATTGACAATAGTTGAAGAAGATTCAGTATGATGAACTGATGAAGGTGAAACATGTTGTTTTCTAGAACAGCACTGATGCATGACTGGGCTAAAGCTTCTGGGTCAGCATATTCATCAAGAATTATTATAGTTGATCTGTCAGAATTACCTGACTTTCATGATGGTCTTCAATGCAAATGCTTTTGTGAATGCCAAATTGGATTGGTGTACATTTGAGAAATCCATATTTGAGAGTCCATCCATGGCCATCATAACAAATAGACCACAAGACCAGCTATCTTTTTGTTTTTGATCATCTGGTGGAGTGTGATGAAGAATCTTCCAGTTTTTGAATCAGTGTTCAACAAAATTGATTTCTGGATATGTTTCATATTTCAGCTAGTGCTCTAGGCCAGCAGCAGCATGCTGCAAATCCTAATAGCAAAATTATGATATCAGATGCCTAGATATTATAGATAGATTGAAAATCCTACTCACTTTTTGAGCCCAAGTAGGATGAATTCCCAAGCTATCAAAGAAACCTATTTCATGGGCTGACCAATCCACCCAACCCAGGATCCAGTGAGAGGGACTGCCTCCACATAGAGGAAAAGCCCAATGTCTGAAGTCAAGCATTTTTTTTTTGGTTATCTAAGTCCAAGAAGTTGGAACCAGATCTGGTTTTAATATAGATGTCTGCTTAAAGAAATATACTGACCATAGAAACAATGTTTTCTAGAGTTGTTCCACATGAAGTTTTTCCATGTATAAGGTGGGGAACCAGTAAGCTGATTAAGATATACCCAGCTTTAGTCAAAATGTCATGCTGCTTAATAGATATCAGATTGGCATATGCATTCATGACTGTTGCATTAATCCGCCGTTGTTTATTTTGCAGGCAATCCAGGTCTTCATATACAAGCTCAATGCCTCCTATGTAGTGTGATGATAATTGGAGTGAGGTTTTTAATGCTGTACTTGATGCTTGTGGAAATGGAGGTATCATATCTTTTGTTTCTGTTTCTTACTTGATTCCATTGTGGTTTAGAGAAGATGGAAATGTTGGTGGACCAAGATCTGACATGATTGAGGAGCCTTAAAAATAACAAAGTGGACTGAGATAGATGATGTATGACTATATGCAACCCATAGTTTAATAAAAATCCAATATATCTGCTGACTCAGAATCCATGTTTAAACATCTGCAAATCTGAACATGACATAGTAGTGTCTTATTATATACATTACATGTAGGATCAAATGCTTTGATGGAAACATACATGTATGCTGATTTGAATAACTGGATTATACATTTAGTCTAGCAGCTTATGAAAATTCTTGAATATTTAAAACTGGGATAATCATCTTCTATGACCTATAAAATAGTAGAAAGAAGTTTAGTTGTATATTTAAGAGCATCTAGGACCTTTGTATTTCCATCAACCTCTAATTGTCACATTTATATAGTCAAACTCTTTATGAAAAAAATCCTGAAACTTCAAAACTAATTTGATATCTTATATGATCTTTAATATAGTGAAAAGAAGTTTAGTTGGATGTTTGATGATATCTAGGATTTGTTTCAAAAGTTTATAAACATATTAACTGACTTTAAGTACAGCTGATAGATGTACTTCATGTATTCACAGAGTGAAAATATTTGAATAACATCAGTATACCAGCATGATGAATTTCAAGTCATTGCAGATCATATTTTGACTTTTGTATTTGTTTCATGATTAATCATCTACATAAGGAAAGTCTTAGTCATTCTACAGATACTTCAATTTTTTTCAGCTTGTTTGCTTAATCCTTCTGTTTCCTGCTATAACTTAATGGCTGTCCCACATCATTTCCATCTCCAACACTTTGACAAGTGGTGGCATGATTCAAGTCCTGCTCATTTAAACTTGTCTGTCATTCCTGGTTATCATCTTGGAAAATTCATGCCAGACACCAGGACCTATGACTTGTTTTACAGACATGAACTTATTGTCATGATCCCTGCCTATTACAAAAATCACCTCAGATTTCTCAATCACATTATTATTTGTCTACAAGAACTGCTGCACCATCTGGAGCCTTCATCTGATTGGGACATCTTGCAGCTAGAATATGAGGCTTTTGGAAGGGAACTCGCAAAATAAGGGAGGAGTTCATAAGGAGGTTCAGAAGGAATTTAGGTTTTACCAGCCTGGAGTAAAGAATATATAGTGGATGTCAACTGTTTTGAACTCTTTTTTGGCCTATATATATTACTGTGGATCTGTGAATCCTCAACACAAACCTCACATTATGAATGTGCACCTAGATGATCCTCAGACATATGGTAAGTCTGTTTTTTTTTTAATTGGAGAGAAGACTGATCTACTTCTGAAAGATTGGCATAGTTGGGCAAATAAGCAAGAGATCCCTAGATTATGGGGAAGACTTCCAGAACACTCTGTAGAATACCAAACTGTCATATTTGAAGCCATAAATGCCAAGATTGCACTGGAGCCTAACATGGAGTCATCTGGGCCATGCTCTGAAATGTGGTGCAAAGGCATCATTAATATGATGATTCAGACCAAACAAGAAATCCAAGACAGAAGTCTGGTAGTAAGTTTTTCTTTTATTTATATAATAATCACTCACCAAAAAAAATTCAGAATAAGTCTACACTAGAGGTCCCTGAGTGAGTTATCATTGAAACCATTGATTCAAACTAAAAAAAAAACTAATCTTATAATTTCAATTATTTAGATCATCTATAGATATTATTGAGGATAACATATTTGAGAAGCCAGTAAAGAAGGGAAGAGGGCGTCCAAAAGGAGTGCTCAATAGCACTATCATGGAACTTCAATTGCTACCTAAATCTCCTATGAAACTCCATAGCAAAAAATCAGCTGGATCATCATTCTTGTCACAAAGTAATGATGTAATTTCAGAGATCTCTCTCCCTAAAGTTGTTCAAGGCCAGTTGAAATTTTTTGATACAAATATAACTGTGATTAATTATCTAAATAGACAACATGAGAGATGACATTTCAAGATCGGAGACTGTTCAATCAGACATATCTCTAGCATTGAAAAGAGTTGAAACTTTGAATCATAGGTTAGCAATTCTGATTGATTTATGTATCAGAGTTTCAACTATATTTCAAATATATAGGACATGCAAGTTAGATCAACCATTATTGAACCAGGTGCTTACTTTTTTTATGTTCAAGCTGTGATACATCTCATCTTGTTAATTATATTGGCTGATCATTAATGTGGTAATTTTAGCAAACAGATTCAAGGGCACCATCCAACTCTTCAAAGATCAGACCTACAGAGAATAATGTACCTGCTCTGGATCTATCTAAACTATTCTGCAATTCCATGCAAACTCCAGACAATCATTGTTACTATCAACAGTAAGCAACTATTTTGAAGAATAGGCATTTATACTCAAAACTCATACGAATACTCAGGCCCCATGTTCATTTGAAAGTAAGAACAGTCTTATCCAATGTATGATGAGGATGACATAATGTGTGCAAGATTATCTAAAAATCAAATGTACGGGTGGCACTCATTATGGATTGTGATGGGGTGGATTACTGGGGCACAGACAGACATAATCCTCTTGCTCCTCGGTAAGCAGAAAGTTGTGAACGAACAAAGACTTGTGGGAGGAGAACTGTGAAAGCCATTCTGGTTGGGGTTTGTAACCACCAGAATCCCAGCTGCAGTGGTTGCAATGGAACTTAAAGCCGGTGTTTTTGCGAGATCATTTGGCGTTGATGTCCCCAGGCTTGGGATTGCACAGTTGATTGCCACATCGAGGGGAAAGGCCCCACACGCAGCCAAAGGGAGTGGAAGCCATATATCTTTGGCTAACCAGACACCCTTCTGTATTCCAGCAAACCAACACCACAGGAGTATGGGACAACAGCATCCAGTTAGCGATCTCCTGCTCAAGGGCCAGCTGAACAGGCTTTTGGTGAATGTAGACCTCTATGATCATCTGTAGCATGAAGGGCATGACCACTGATGGTTGAACTGAATGGGCAGTGAATCTGATGATGAACTGCAGGTGCTTGCTGGATCCACAATGTCATTAAAAAAATCCAAGGGCCAGGATATATCATACCTGGAGACCAGTGACTTGATTTTTTCAAAATGTGATGGCTGCGTGAATGCCGGACCACAGGCCAGCAGGATCATTCCTTTGATGCCGGTCATATCCAAGGACCACTTCCACAATTCGGGGCCAAAGTGGTGACAGAACACCTGACATACTAGTCAAGGAAAGAAAGCTGCCAGATTAAAACAGTGCTTACCTCCGAAGCATCCTGAGTCCAGACATTTCCATGTTTGTCGACACTATGGACCAGCTCTCCATTCTCGTAATCGCTGTGTGTGTCTATGAGAATCAGAAAATCAGCCTCTGATTTGGCTTTCACCAAGGCCAGGGCATCGCGGACACAGGTCCTGAAATTGGGCAGACAAGCAGCTCCATTGACCAGTGTGATATTGGTACAACACAACTGCCACATACTCAGGCTTAATCCCATGTTATTTCAGCCATTGACTGAAGTGGTATACACCATATTTTTCCAAGGCAGAAATTCTTCCTCCAACTGACAGTGCAACAACCTTTCGGGGTATGTGTCAAGTTCCAGGGCAATTGTGTGAAATACCAGGGGGCGGCGGGTGTAAATTTTGTCAGCAATATAGGCACCTTGTGCAACCACCGAGTACTATCAACACATCAAAGTCACTGACAAATCCAGGATTCATTTACAACAGGCTTACAGGCAACGGAGTACAGCACCTACGGCTCCAACATGGGGGACACCAAAATTCACCTGGGCCTAGATCACGAACACAGGGCTGCATATTTGACTTCCAGAAGCACAGCGCATAAGTACAGCCTTGTCGTTCACATTTCTTTAACTGGCCAAAATCCAAGCAACTGCTGCATTTAGCCATGGCACCATCATCTTGCATCAGTGAAAACACCTCCAGGGCCAATGCCTCAGACCTGGGATCGGCTGACAATGTGCTGGAGGTCAGAATGTGGCCGGCCAGATTATGCCAGGTAAACTAGACACCCACTAGGTAATCCCTCTGTCCACCGATGAGTTAGCATACAGGGGGATAACTGAAATAAGACCGATGTTAAGACCTACCTCCGGTGTCAATGGCCTGACTTTGACTGTGAACCACACGCGATTCCCCGGGAGGTACAATAACATCATTGTCAATATCTGATATGGGAGATGTCAGCCACAGGTGCAGTCAAGTGACATCACTTTATAAGGCCTACCCATTGTGTCACCTACACCTGTGAGAAATGAGTTGGAGAGTTTTCCCTAAATTTACATGCCGGACTGACCACAAGATATTGGGCATGACCTGCCTTTCAAAGCCCGGCCTTGGGCCATGGGTAGCTGGTCTGAGGCGCCCCCCCTAGCAAATCCTCTTGCACCTCTTGCACCTCCTGCTCCTCTTGCGGCTGCGGCTGCCACTCCCCTCATTCCTCCTGCTCCCCTCGTTCCTCCTGCTCCCATGCCTCTTGCACCTCTTGCACCTCTTGCACCTCCTGCTCCTCTTGCAGCTGCCACTCCTCCCACTCCCACGCCTCTCGCACCTCCTGCTCCAGCGCCTCTCACACTTCCTGCACCTTGTGCAATGGTGGGTGTAGTGGCTGCGGCGTCGCCTCCTACTCTTTCATCATCGTCATCATTGGCATTGGCACCAACATCGCCACCATCATCTTGTTCCTCTTCATCGCCGTCGCTGTCACCATCTTCATCGCTGCTGTTGTCGCTGTTGTCGCCGTTGTCATCGTCCTCTTCCTCCTCCTGATCTTGGGCCGAGTTGGACTGTGTGGCACCACCATTAGCATTATTATTAGGAGTAGGAGTCCCAAACCGTGCACCCGTGTCGATTGTGTGGCCATCGCCAGGATTGGTGCCAGGTGCAGCCCTCCAATTCATCAGGCCAGCCATTGTTCTGAACTTCTGTGTAATGTGAGATAGTGCTTAATATGCACCACACCCGCTCTTGGTAACATCACGTGATAAATATATGGACCACTCGACTTCGATATTACACCTCCCAATCCTTATTTTATTCTGCCATTTTATTTATTGGCTAGTAATATAAACATTGATCACATGAGAATTAAATAATAAATCATCTAAAATTGAGTGCCTCGGTGTATTTAATTTATTTGATGCATGTACTATTAGTTACCAGTTCATGCATCCCCACATCTTGTGCATCGTTCAAAACAACGCTTTTCCACTACAAACATTCAAACTAATACATGCATATGCAATAATAAATTATAAAAACACCCTATGAGCTTTAACAGATGTAATGCAACGAGAAACAAAAGAGATAATTTTTTGGTGGTGACAGTGACTCTCAATGTCACCTGCCAGTGCTGCCGCAGCAGAGTTTGGAACTCAGACATGGCAAACACGTCTGAATGCATGCATGGAAGCAAGTTGCTGGAGCACTTGGACTCTTGAGAGATGGGAAAATTGCTGATCTTTCTGCATGGATTGCAGCTCACTTGCAGGATCCAGACACTCGCCAAGCCCTTGCAGATAATCCTTGATCTTCAGTGCTATATGGTTTGAAACAACGTGGGAACCGTGGGCATGTCACTACCTCAGGCCTCAAGTTCAACTGAAAGCTCAACTTGGACAACTTCAGCCAGTATTTCTTTTCCCCCAACAGCCCACAATATATCCCCTCCACATGTGCCATCTTTCTCGCAAATACAAGGATCTATTCCATATTCAAACCATTGGCCCAGGCAAAATCACATTGGTGCTGTATTTTCATCTACTGCTCCTGTTGCATCCACATCATCACAATCATTGCCATCTGCGCATCTTCATAATGATCACAGTCTATATTACTCTGGTAACCCGCAATATGTATCTTAGATTACTACATAGGCAGCACACTTCCCACTGTTGGAATAACCGCTATCATCATGGCTGCGGCGTGCCATCCATTGGCTCAGGCAAAAGTACATGAAGAGCTTGATATGGTCATTGGGTCAGAAAGAGGTATGCCAAAGGGGTATGAATAGATTGATTTTTTTTGACCAATTTTGTGTGGTAGCGCCGACATTTCAAGACTCGAGCTCGCTCCCTCAATTGCATGTGTTCTTGTTGGAAGCCTTGAGATGGAGACCTATCATCCGTATAGGTGAGTTTCAAATTCGGCACATTCTTTCACGATACTGACATGCGCCTCAGGATTTCCCCACCGTGCAACTAAGGATATTTTTTGGGTCAGTGTCTTGAATTCTTTATAATCTGTTACAAGTGACATCGGTCACGTGGCCCCCCTATCATTTTCCCTTCATCCTCGCCCTCACCATCTACCGGCTTGTCCTCCTTTACCGCCTTTCTGTTGACCGGATCCTTGGGACCATTCCCGTCCTTCGCATTGCCCGCCTCTATGCACGTGCACGCACGTTCCTCCTCTGATTCGACCACCAATGTGGTCCTGCACCTATGACTTGGTCTGACTCGTGCCACCAATGTGGCTTTCCTCTTTCTGTTTCTTCTGACTGCGGATTCCCACACGTTGTATTCTTACCATTGGTCCGTTCCAATGTTTCTCGGTCTCATTCCACATTCAACCACCCATCACTAATCCGGCTCTGTTGCCAACGCACCTATACCATTCTTGTTTCCCCTTTACCCTTACCTACTGTGCAGTAGCCTTGCCCTTAACCCTCTCCACTTAGTATAAGTAGTCGGTCACCCTGTACTAGATTCCCTAACTTGAATCTACTCAATCTTCCCTGGAACATACTTCTCTCTGAAGCCCCCTCAGCTTCAGTCTCTAGTATCTTTTCTTAGTTGCTCATCGCGACTAAGTCTACTTCGATCGACCTCATCGTACAGGACAAGACTGTCCTTACCTTGAGCAACTTCACAGACATCCGTCTACAAAGTCACGTGACACGCACGTACTGTGATCGCTGCCGACTCATCGTCACCAGTCTCACTTGCTATACCGGACCCTTCCGGTTACATCACGAACGTTAGCGGACGACGCCCCTCTTAGGGCTCCACCTAACAGATCTATTTGAGTGCGTAACATAATCCACGTTCTCATTCTAGTCTAAGTGTGATCAGCAAGGATACTGCATTCCAGAGGGTACAATGGTCTATGGGTGCCATTGGTAAGGTGTTGCTTCATGGTGTACATCGCTTCACTAAGCGCACTTTTCAGAACTCTTTCTCGTGATCCTATCACCTTCCCAGATCCTGATGTTTTCAATCCCCAGCATTGGCTTGATTCAGAAGGCTGCCTTAAGGATAATATGAAATTCATCGTATATGGCTTTGGTAGACTGTTGCACCTCCCTCTGGACAGCAGTCCAGTAACACTGACTTCAAAGTGTACAATATCGACTTCGAAAATCATGCTGTAAGCTTCGACGTCTTTCTTGACTCACATCTGTACAGTCTTAGCGATTCAGGCCAAATACTCAATTTCTCAAGCTCTCACTGGCTCCTTCATGCATTCAAATGTTTCCTTCTATGGCTGCACCTTTGCCAGCTGGCAGGATACATGGCACACCGGCCTAGATGCTTACTCATATGCTGTTGACACCATAATATACGGTCAAACTGATTGTGAGTCACTTGGCCTCAATTCATGTGGGTTGCAGTTGCTGACACTGTGGCAAGATCTTTTTGGATCTGGCATGGCATAAGGATGCATTAATGTATGTATAAACACCCTGAGTAACTATTGGAATAGCTGGTTCCAAAATGTCATTTTGGCCAATTGAGCTTGTGATGGCAGTATCGCAGCATGGTTAGGCACAGAAGGCACCAGGAATGGGGTATTCATTATCGATCCAAAAATCATTCGGGTCAGTCGGTTTTTTTTCTGGTGAATACTTGATCTAATTGTTATTTTTCTTTCACTATTCAGTCCCTAGATGCAAATAGCACCACCGTTACTAATGGTCAATGCTACCTCGGTAAGCTAGAAATGGAGAACACACTTTAATTATAGTACTAAGGTCACTTTCTTCTCTGCATAGGACGCCCATGGAACCCCCTGGCTATCACTGTATATTTACACGCATATATGGATGAAAGCATTCATCCTGATGTTTTCACCCCTGGTCCAGAACGTAAGCACGATTGCAAGATAATGACTCCGGCAATCTCTAACTTGTTTATAACAGAACATTTGTCCCAAAAACTACATACTTCGCAGAATATCATTCGTCTGGTGAGCCCTGTTACTTATGCTACTGGTGTTGGATCCTTATTTCACTCGCAGGTCCTGGAGGGAACATGTCGAAACGTCTACCCCAAGAGTATATCTTGACCGACATGCAGGTGAATGAGAAAATCTCACTGGAACCAGTGTTCGCTGGTAAACCGACGTGGATTGACTTTGAATGTGGTGTAAGCGGGGTGGCTGAAGTGTTTAGCGGTGTTTAGAGTGGAGTTTGCCAGTAATGTTGAGGTTCATAGTGCGTTATGTGGGAAGCGCAATCCATCGGATCCCATCCTTCCTTGAGTAGCATCCGGTGTGAGAGCAGGCATATCCCACTCCAGTGTGTTAATGGATGTTGCTATGCTGTCCATGCCTCCAATGTTTTTATCTATGTTTTATTGCTCTGTATCACTAGACTTTCATGAGCCTCTGTGGAAAAATGGACATGAGCACATTTACCTATTACAGTGCCAAAAGCCATTTCCTTGCATATGGTACATGGATAAAATGAAAGAACTCCTACTTGATTCCTATTGCAAGCAGTGGATCATGCAGTGATCATACAGAACCCAGATTGGTGAACAACTTGAATGACTATACATTTTTGAAGGAGAAATTTTCAAGAAGACGAGGTCCTCAGAAGAAGAAAAAGCAAGGGGATCACGGAGAAATTCCTATACATATGATATCTTTAATTCATACAGGCATTTGTCGTCATCATCTCTGTCAGCTTTGCAACATTCATTCGGGGAATGACATCAATTTCAAATGGCGCTGCATGAGGAGTAACCGCATCGCCAAAAGCGTGTGTGTTGATTGGGGCGCCAGGTCATTGAGCAATGCGGAAAGACCACGAGAGATGGGCGAGGTTCATGTACAATGAGTTACTTGCGAGGTGCATGCTGTGGGCCACCCGCCCGTTGATTTTGGTGCAACGCCTTGCCTACTGTGAAGTGAGTTTGAATCCAAGATATCAGAAGCTGATGCAGATCATTCACTCAGCATTTGCCGTGCACTGACCGACCTGGTTCAAGAATATGGGCCAATTGTGTCGTTCTGACAAGGTAGTCAAGTGATAATTGTTATTGGCACCATTGAATTATACTGCACATACCGTGAGCTTCTTCCGATAATGACTAGGCATCGGTCATCAGCGGGTTGGATTGTATTACAAAACGCTACAGAGCCCTTTGTAGCACTCTGTAGTGAATTATGTTTTCCTGATGGTCCCCTTACTAGGCGGCCGTAGACATCATAGAGACAGAGGGTGCATCATTGGTAGATCGACCTCGGTCGATTGCTGCGGGTGAGATGCTCTCAAATGGAATGCTTATAGTCCTGGCTCGTTACGGAGATCGATTCCAGCGCCTTTGAAAAGCAGTACACACCCATCTACAACCAAAAGCAGCAAAGACATACCAAGATATGCAGTGCAAGCACACGATGGATTTGATATTGGATATGATGAGTGACCCAAAGAACCACCAGAAGCATGCACTTCGGTGTGTTATTATCAAGACATTTTGGTGATTTTTCATAGATACGCAAGGTATGCAGTATCAGTCATTCTTCAGGTGACTTATGGAAAGTCTGCACCTACTGCCAACACCAATCCCGAAATTATCCGTATCCATAGAATTACTGAACATTTCAAGGCTGCCATTTGCCCAGGAGCTTATCTCGTCAATTGTGTACCCCTTTTGTGCTACTTTCCCGGTTACTATGGAAAAAAACTTTAAGAGTGGCATCATGAGGAGCTAGAGTTCTACAGGCATTGACTAAGCTGTGAAGTAGTGAGGAGCTTTCTGTCACAATAAATGTATGTCACTTATGTTATGTTGCACCTAGGATCAAAACTGGTGTTGTTGTAGAATAGGTGAATGCGAGTAGGTCAATTTCCCTGAGCGCTGCATGTTGAGCATTATGACATGATGGCGATTACATTAGCATAACGTTGAAGCAACCATGTCGGTGATGCCGTGACCAGCCCAGCACTGATCTATGTACGCAAAAATACTGCATCCATCAAGTACAACCCGGCCTCTGGCTCTGGTAATGTCTTACCGGGTGTTGGTCATGTTGGATCCTCAGTTCTCCCGTTCTTTGGTATGGGATTCTTACGGATGTATCGACTGGGTGACCCACGACTATCCCGCCTCCTTGGCTGCTGAGCTCCTGGACAGTCCAACACTTCAAGGTTTTGTCTTTCATGGACAATCCTGCCATCTGGTAACAAAGCGACCCAGCTTTGTTCCAGTGAGGCTTCATGAAAAGGTTTGGATGTTGAAAGCTGATAGCATTTCTGGACTGATTCAAGTAATCAATAAGCTATTGTTTTGGCTTAGAATCTGCCACAGAGGAATGGCTGTGGATTTTATGAAGTTTGACAAATTTTGAGATATATTGATCTCATCAAAACCCAACTTTAGGCGTACATTTCAACAATATGACTCTATCTGGGGCGGTCTAGATCTTATGGTGGATCCCAGGCAAGTGGTTGGTGTCCCATTATCATATTCAAATCATTGAGAATCAGAATAAGTGAGCAAGCGGAAGGTTTAGACAGTCCAACCCAACTGCAGAAATACCTGTCCCACCTGCAGATGCTGGAGTCGATTCTGCCGGTATGGCCCCCATCTAAAGAGATACTATGTGCTTCCAAGAAATTCAATGTGATCGTCGACCTCGACCAAATTTCATCCAGGATGGTCAACTTCCCAAGACCCCTGACCACACGCCTTTCTCGCACTGATCACTCACAATCCTTTGACGGTTGGATTCTCAAGCGTGAAGGTAGTGACTGCAACCATCACATTTTCTTACCGGGACAAGTAGATCCGTCGAATCTGCCGCTGGACCGTGGTCATTTTAGGTGGTTAAAGCAGTCATATGTACCGACCCTTCAAAAGCTCGGAGAATGGTGGATTATCTTGGTAGATCGTCAGCCGTTGTGGGTTGTGCATACGGCGCCGGGAAATGGGGAGGGGGAGTGGGTCTTCTTGCATCGGGATGTGGGTCTGTCCCTGGCAGAAATGAGGTGGGATCTTCAATCGACCATCCGTCATGATCTAATTGGGTTTAACCCGGGGATCTGCCCAGCTTGCGGATGAGGAAACCTTATGTCTTCAATGATATTATGGATCCAGTAGGGGGCACCCTCTCTGAATGACGCCAGGCCAATCAAGAACTGGAATCCTTTGCGACAGCTGCATTGAATCGACTCATAGGGGTCGAGGAAGAGTCACTGGGTGCACCCAGCTCCTTGAGGCTGATGGTGCAACTGGATCTGGGTGTCATGCACGGTCCTGATGGACAATTAGGGTATTTTATCAATGAGGTTGAATGAGGCATGGGTATTGGACTGTTCAGCACAGGGAATCCAAGGTGGACCTTGTGGCTGGCTGACGAATTTGGGTGCATGTTTTCCAAGTGGATGGACGAAACCTGCCGGGCTATGAAGTGCCTGACAGAGCCGGTGACATAGTTTCAGCAGGATCCCCCTGCATTTTTATTCTATGACACACATTCCTATTTCTCATCACTCCATACAAAATTTATTATCTGGTTCATCCACTGCCATCATATCACACATTTACAGTGCAGGCCATACCGGTACATATGAGATGTTGGAAGCATGCGATACCTTGAGCTCGGAGTTCCTAATTATGGCTTCCAGGCTTCTTTTGATGGCATCAGGCCCTTCCGCTGGCACAATGATCCTGTTAAGGATCTAGTACACCCGTGAAAACTGGATTCAGGGTGGTTCATTGATTTGTTGTCCATCAGTAATGTCCGGAAAATATATGTATGACGTCTTCATGATCTCATGACATTTTCCTATTTGTTCTTATTCCTTCTTCATAGATAGTGTCCATGCATTATCCCTTGAATATGTTCGAAGCGATTAATCGATTCCTTCCTTGTACAGGTGCTGCATGTGCATATTCAAATGTAAACAACAAGTGCAAATATGGGTGCCCGGACCCGATTATGAGACCAGAATTAATTGGCCAGGACTATGATTGAATATGTGTATATAATATTGCTGTAGCCGGCCTCAGACTGGCCTGTCACATGTGAACCTTGGACATGACACACAATGCATAGACTGCGACTAACCTGCCGCATGTCAGCATCAGATCGACTCATCGGACTGATTTGCCATATGAAATATTCAGTTTAGTGCGAGCCCCAAACTTCTAACCATTTGCGAAAGCCCAGGTCATTTCGGGTTGCCTGAGAGCTGACGATTCCTACGGCATGCTGACTCAGATCGGATATGTTTATCCGTTTGCTGAGCCTCACCCTGCATACACATACATAATATATACATGATCTGGCCCTCCATTTTATATTGGCAAACCCTGATTCTATTGAATAAACACCAATTGTTGCCGCTTCTGTTGTCGCTTCTGTTGTCACTTCTGTTGTCGCTTCTGTTGCCACCATCACTTCTCAACTGCAACGTGACACACAATTCTCTTTGGAGCTTAAAATTCACTTCGGGTGATCACCACAGTCCTTCACACTAGTACCCACCAGTGACATACTTGGCTCATCGATGTTTTGGGATGGATATGTCTAGTTCGATTCGGTGGGGTCTACATGCATTAGTTTACATGTATGGCCCTGGATCCTGAGCCAACTGGCTGTTACTAAATTTTTCAAACAACTGATTCAAGGGTAGTAGGAACTAAAATTTGCATGTTCATGACGGCACAAGATCAGGCGGTCTGATCTCCGAACCCTAATACGATCTTGAAACCCTGGCTACACCATTTTGGGAATTATGGGACACGTTTAGATTTGCCTGGTCACATCACCCCCACCTTCCTTGATAGCACGATGCAGCCATCCTTTCCTTCTGTCAATATCGTAGACCTCAACAATTACTGGAATAAGACGACCGTGCTGCCCGAAGCATGGCGCCCAGAATTCTATCACTGCGGAGCTTATGATCAGTCAATGGACAGTGTTCCGGTGTTATGCTCACACCATCATATCATCTACATCCCTGCTTCTTCCAAACTGCTCTGCTGATTTTTGCAACACGCAATGTATGTGTTGTGGTACTTATCGCTCAGCAAACACTTTGACAATGATACCAGAAATAATTTTCACCAAGCGTCCCTGTATTTGCACCATGTGCGAGAGGCTTTTTTTGACGAGGTCCGGAAAAAATTCTATTCCTCTATGGGTGTTGGCCAACCTATGGATGAGGACCACTATGGATGATGACCAAGATACAGATGACGATCCGTGTCAGGAAATACCCACATGCAACAAAATGACGCGCCAGTGGTTTTCTAGTATCCTATTTTTATGGGGACTTGCAATATATCACACCCACCTGATATCTCCTCCAGATTCAACTTGGCTGCCTAAAGACCTACAGATTTCGTCACCTAAAACTGATCTCCTCATGTGAGCACTTTACGTTTCCTTACCTGATAAGACTAAAGCCTGCGTGGACTGGTCACATATGAACTGGGAGGCTGAACTTTGTGGAAATGAACCTGGTCCAATGGTGGAGACTGATGAGAAAAGTTGGTGCCGATGCCTAAGGATTGCCCTGAAACTGCTGGAAGAGCATCTTCTGAAGGATGATGCCGGAACCACCCAGAAAACTGGCGCCCAAGCCATGATCGAGACGGAGCCATCAACACCCATGAATGTGGATACCTGGCCTTCGGTTCCCGTACCCTCCAAGCGTCGGGCTGTAAGTTTCTAATCCAGATGTATGGGCTGTAAACTAAACTGGCGGTCAGTCCCCTGCATCTCCCAACAGGCATAAACCCAAGAAAGCAAAAATTCACCAGGTGTGTTCGTCGCCTTTGTCCTTCCATTGGCTCAATGAGCCTCTGGATGCAGTGTGGTCCAAAAATACCTGGCTCCCAGCAGCCCTCCAATCCATTTTCAAACCATGAGAAGCACAAGAGAAAGGATAAAGAAAAGACCATCAAGTCCATGGCGCCATCCAGGTCCGGATCACAGGTGAGCAATATTATTCCTGTATTTTATTTCCTCTGAACCATGCATGGTAGGTTCAGGTTGCATCGCCAGATGCCTCAGGATCTGGACCCGGACCATCATCCGGCAGGACGAGAGATGCTATGTCCACACTCCATGAGGTGACTACACTCCCCAAAACACTGTGGGAAGATGTGTTGACCCCTCAGACCATGGCCAATTGGTCCATAGGAGAACGCACCTCCGAGATATCACAGTGGGAGGTAATGGGGGATCAGAGTTGGTCAGATTTTCAGGACAGAGTGCCAATGAGACCATGGTGACAGCTGGGTGTTAGACTACTGGGTCTCACAACGTCGCTCGCATATGGCAATGAACACATTGTGGTACAGTTGAAGAGAACAGGGGCATTGTCCACCCACACTTCATCCTCCTAGTTGTATGCTTTCTAAATAGAATTGGATGGTTTATGCATTTTCTAAATGCCAGAATTACTCTACTATCCAGGTGACGATCCAACTGTAGTATAAATCCACAACATGCCAGAGGGTATCGCATATTTCCAAGGAGTTGAATGATAAATTGATCTTCTTCTAACTGATATTTCCAGGCGGATTGAAAATATTGACCAGGGCTCCCAATTTGTCATGGTGTCTGATTGTTGTCAGCCAAACCAAGTTACTTATAAGTTTTGACCTGACTAAGGAAGTTCATCAACAATGTGCTTCTGGTGGCTTCACTCCAGCACTCTACAGCTTCGAACACCTACCAGGCGGCTGGTACATGGTTGTGATGGAGTTTATCACAGACAACTACTGTTGTCTTGGGGAACTTTCCTATCCTTGCCCTCATCACAACGTGCTCACTGCAAAACTTCAATCTCTTCATCAAGAACATTATGTTCATGGAGACATTCGGCATACAAATGTTATGGTAAAAAAGGATCGCAGCCCTGGATTCAAACTCGTGGATTTCGACTGGTCCGGGATAATAGGCGAAATACGATACCCAATGAACATATATCTGTCATATCCCGCATTCCGGACCTGGACCTATCATACACATCATTTCCGGACTTCCGGATCCGGCCGACTTCTATCTAGTGTCCGGATCCGAACCGCGTCTATCTTCCGTGCCTTATCCCTTTATATGTTCCTTCTCCAGTTAGACTATACTCATTTTCCGTGCCTCGTTTCATTTCCACCTTTATTTTCCTATGTTCTCATCTCTGTCTTCATTTACTATTTTCCGATAGACTAGTGTTTAACTTTTCTATACACTCCATCCACAGCCTTGCATAGCTTCGGACTGTGCAGACTGATTCTCCGTTAAGTCCTCAGTAGTATATAAACCCTGTAGAATCTTTGTACTTCCTCAGTTTGAATATTATCTTAGACTCTGCTCATTCTCTTCTCCATCTGACTTGAGTTTCTCCTCTCGTCGTCCTCCGCTAGTCTTAGGATCGATTCCTATAGCCTTCTCACCTCCACCTCTACCTCTGGTAGTCCTCCGCTGTGTCCTTTCTAGTTCGGACATTGTCCAGATTAGTCTTATCCCTCATTCCTGAACGTCTGCCAGAATTCCCGCGCATCGGACATTGGACTCCGGACTCGTCCGACAATCTTCGGACATCGTCCAACAGCCCTCGGAAGTTAGGGGCACGTACTCGGGTAAGGGGCGCAGTGCACGAGTTGAAGCCAAGCCCTTCGGATCCGACCTTTGAGCACTGTTCTTAACAATATCAAGGAGATTGTCTCTGGAGACCTGATGGAGCGCAAGACAGGACAGTTGATTCTAGCTGATCATGATATCCAGATGTTGGACGCCATGTTTTCTTGATTAAGTAGCTATAGATAAAATCGGGGTAGCTCCCATACTGCATTGTGAATAGACAGACATTATATGAACTAGTATACTTGATGAAAACTGGTGAAGTAATGAGTATCATGATGGGGGATCTGAGATCATGAAGTTTGACACTGCTACCTGGTCACAAAGTGACAAACAGCAGTTTTCACTGCAATACTCTCACTGTTTCATTAATGGTATTCAAAGTAAAAATATTAAGGCTCTGAAACGATTCTGAGACGCTCTGAAACGCTCTGAAACGTTCTGAATGATGTTCTGAAAATCGCTTGAAAAGCTTATTTTAAACTCCACTCAAATCACTTAGCGCTTCAAATCTCACAAGTCCCCATGCAGGGTTAGGGTTAGATGCGCGCACATACAAAAAAAAGCATGTATTTCGTAGCTAGTAAACAATGGTAGAGAACGAAGTACTGGTAGAGGGATGCATGTACCCTGACCCGACAGCGACACCGATAGCAACAGTCTCCTCGTCCTTAGGGGGTATCATGATAATCGTGCCCTGGTCAAACCTTCCTCTCATCCATCTGCTCGATATCCTCTGCAGACAAGCGGCCCTTGTCGTTGGTGATTGTGATATGATTTGACTTGCTGGTAGTTTTGTCAGATGCGGAGACGTTCAGGAGGCAGTTTAGAAGAGTGTGGATGTGCTTACCTGTCATTTGAAGAGAGTGAAAATGAAAAAAGAAACTCATTGACCATCCGCTCGATCTCCTCTGCAGACAAGTGGCCCTTGTCGTTGGTGATTGTGATGTGATTTGACTTACCAGTAGTTTTGTCAGATGCGGAGACGTTCAGGATACCGTTGGCGTCAATGTCGAAGGTGACCTCAATCTGAGGAACACCACAAGGTGCTGGGGGAATGCCAGATAGCTCGAACTTGCCGAGCAAGTTGTTGTCCTTCGTGCATGCACGCTCACCCTCATACACCTGGATCAAGACACCAGGTTGGTTGTCCGGGAATGTCAAGAATGTCTCAGACTTCTTGGTGGGGATGGTGGTGGGGTGCTTGGTGGGGACGGTGGTGTGGCGCTCGGTGGTGTTGCGCTTGGTGGGGACGACAGCAGCACGTGCCACAAAGATTTAAACTCCGCTTGAATCTTGTGTAGATCAATTTGAGTCATTGATCAGAGATGATGATAAGATACCAGCCCCAATGCCTCGCCAGTCACAACGTCAAGCACTCCTTCAACAGATAGATTCAGCTAGCCTAGATGTCGCTATGGCATGGGTTGAACATGCCACACAAGATGATGGTAGTTCAGACTCAGCTATGTCTGATATTAGGACCCCATCCCCCATGTCCCCCATGTCCATGTCCAATGCTTCGGAACATTCTGGCAACTCAAGTGTCAACTCAATTGCAATCCATGAGCAATTCGCTCAACTTTTTGGCTCACTTACTGCCCTTCGGGATGAAGTAGAGATGACCCATGTCCTTCACCGACCCGATGAGCCCCCTATGCGAGCTCCACAGATCCAGCTACTTGATCACTTCTCTATTCATCGCCCCCACCTATTCCAAAATAAGTTACATGTTTCTTCAGAAATATTCAATGATATCCTTGATGAGATCAGCGATGATCCTATCTTCCATAATCAATCCAACAATCCCCAACTTGCTGTTGCCATCCAACTTGCAATATTTCTTAACCGTGCTGGCCACTATAGCAATGCAATCTCAAATGAGGATGTCTGCCAGTGGGCAGGTGTTAGCATCAGGTCAGTCACGAACTGCACTAATCGTGTCATGATGGCCCTGCTTGCCAAGCATGACAAATTCATATTCTTCCCCGCTCTTGACTCTGATGATGCTGGTCATTCCCGGAAGTATGTTTAGGACAATACTTGCCCAGAGTGGCGGAATGGTATCCTAGCTGCTGATGGATCATTGATAACTCTTTGTGACAAGCCAGGTCTCTATAGTGAGACTTTTTATAGTAGGAAGTCTCAGTACTCCCTCAACTGCCAGGTATTTTATTTTATTTTACAGCCCTTTCTCTAATTCAAATTCTTTTAGGCGGTTGTTATGATCCATAATCCTGCTATAGCAGATTATGCTATTGGTCACACTGGCAGTGCACATGATGCATATGCATTCCGATCTACTCATATTTACCATCATCATGCAACACTTCTTGGAGATAACCATTGGATCTGGGCAGATAGTGCCTACCCATTAGAGCCATGGTGCATCCCTCCTTTCAAGAAGCCTGTCAATGGGGCCTTAACCAGTGACCAGAAGGCATTGAACACTGCCCTTTCCAGAGTATGTGTGTTATTTCATTTTTCCTTATGTCCATGTATTTTTGGTGATTTAGGTTCATGTCTGGGTAGAGCATGCATTCACTGCTCTCAAAAATCGCTTTCAGTCTCTTCGAGAACTTCGACACCCGTTGCAGCATGACAGACACCTTGCATATATTTCTTACTGGGTCCAGTGCTGCCTTATCCTTCACAACATGGTGATTCGGTTTAAAGAGCACCATGGGATTAAGAGTACAACTGAAGAGTCAGCCCTCCAGGCCTATATGCCTGCAGTGGACACAGATCATGATGTAGATGAGTTGGGTCCTGGAGATACCTCATATCAAGGTACTTCTGGATACCAAGTTCATTCAAAGTTGATGGAATATTTGTTGAACTAACAAGACAAATGTATTGGCAACATATCTAAAACATAGGAGCAAGCATGTAACAACATATATGGGCCCAGAAAGTATGTAAATATATGTATGATGAGACAGAGAACATATAACATGAATGGTATGCAAAACATGAGGTGCAAGAGTATGACAAACCACTGGTACAACAGAAGCGGACGACAACAACAACAACAATAAAGCCTACACTAATCAGCCACACCTCCCTTCAATTTGAGAAGCTCTATTTTGAGCTGAAGGGTGGCTGCTTTGTGCTCAGCGTGAACCTTGGCTTGAGCTTCGAGAACTTGAAGGTCAAGAGTCTTGGACTCTTGACAGCGCTGATGTACGACGATGGCCTCGCTGCGTTCGAGCTGCGCTTTCTCACATTGGAAGTCGAGGTCACCTTCCTGATGGAGAGCATTGACCTTGGCGATCTTGTACTCAGAGGCGGCTGCCTTTGCAGTGTAGATATAGGACATGTTGTTGGTTAGCATCTCGACTTTCCCGCAAATGCTCCCAACCTCCAACCCAATATTCTTCCCAAGGTGCGATTTTTTCGCACCGCTATCGTTGAGCGTGGTCTGTAGGTGTGAGGAGGAAGACGGCGACGAAAGTCCCGAGGATGTAGAGCATGTCGTTGTCTTCATGGACGACAATGCAATGCATGATGGCGGGTTTGGTGAGCGCATGGGTCCACGGCCCATTGCACGATCGGTGTGGGTTTTGAATGTTCCGAGGGATGGGCAGTTGTGGGTGTGCGTGCGGGGTGGGGAGGGGGAGGAGAGCGGGTGTTTGTTCAAGAGGGACCGCTGGATTGTGAGTGCTTCTTCACGCTCTACTTCCCCCTGATCCTCCTGCATGGTGACGTCTTGCTCATCATAGTCAAGCTCCTCACCCATGGCGAAGTTGGGAGGAGGGTTGGTGGGAGGATCGTGGGCAGGAGGAGGGTTGATGGGAGAATTGTTGGTGGGAGGAGGGTTAGCGGGAGGAGGGTTAGTGGGAGGAGGGTTGGCGGGAGGATGGCCTTCGGCACTGTGAACGTGCTCGTCTTCAACAGGAGCATCGTCACCAATGATCATCGCGTACCATGGGAAGTCGCTTAAAACTTGCGCTACAACAAATTTAGTTTTACTTGATTATTATTTAAAAAAATGTACCTAGTAAATTCACTGCGGTGCCAGGTTCCTCCAGATTGACTCCAGCGCCCGTCTGCTTGAAGCGCGCATGATGGGTCTTATATTTGCCCTTGAGACTAAGTGTAGCATTTAGTGTATACATGGAAAGGGGGAGGAAACATATGAAAAACTTACTAAGTGAGGCGGTTGCCCACAGCCTGTGTGAACTTTGTCTGATCCTCAGCATACATCGACTGGTACATCTTGTCGTTCTTGAATATATGTTTGGCGATGACGGCATGTATTTTGCCCTTGTCACTCCCAGAAGGAGGGCCGTCATCAGAAGGGTGGGATTTCTTGCCTTTGTAAAATAATATGTGACGGTCGGCAGGATGGGTGCTGAGGTACGTCATGAGTGCAAACATTTGATTGCAGTTTGGTGTCTCCCACCGGATCTTGCTGATACCACCGGTAGGAGTATCACCGGCAGCACTGGCTGAGGTAGCAGCCACCCCACATCCCCTTGTACCACGAGTAGTCGTGCCCCTTCCCCTAGCACCGCGGGCAGGTTGCATTTGGATGGATATTGGTGCACTAAGTCTTTGAAGAAGCGTCTTGAGTTGCTCTAAATGTCGTGCTTGAGGGCGTACAGGAGGCATGGTGTACGCATGGACCAAAGTTCGATTTCAGACTCCGATGGTAGTCTGCCAACGTTCCGTAGAGTTCTGAAAGAATCTGTTACTGTTTCAGAACCTTAATATTTTGACTTTGAATACCATTATTATCTCCCGATGAACACACCCTCACATCACAGAAGACCTATACAGACTAACTGTAGTGGAACCTCCAAACCAATCAACCCATCATGAGAATGCCACTCTACCACTGTGAAGATTTGGTGATTCAATACTGTTGGACAAAGCTATCCCACCTCCCTTTGAAGGACACACTGGCCGACTTTGTCACCAGTTTAGCGCTCTCATTTGACTTACATTACATGGGTAAGAGGTATGTCACAAAATGTCCATCATCTGGAGGTGCGGGCTGATATTGTGGTTATGTAGCCTGAAAAATAAATTCAAAATGATCTGATAAAAAACTCAGCTTCTTGCCTGGTATATACTAGACTTGTCTTCAGCACTCCAACAGTGATCAGATGTGGTGGATCTAGTAAATAATTAGTTCAGGGTTTTCCCTTGACCACACAAACTGATCACTCCATTCCAGTGGATCAAGAATCAAACAGGATATCCGGCAGGTGACAAATATGTTTGGACTCAGAGACCCTCAGTTGTGTTAGTGTGTGATAGGATGAAATGTCGCTTACAGACTTATCACACAAACCACCAACAGCATGAAATATATTCGTGTGAATAACAACATCTGGGCGCCACCAATAGCTGAGGTCGAACAGAAAAGTTTCCAACTTGAAATTGCCTATAGACTATGGTGCTGAAACTATCACCAAAGTCATTTCAGCAGAAAATAGACCGCCCACAAGGCACCGAAGCATACATTCCGGAGCTATCCAAAACAGGCCCTAGGTCAACCACAAACACCGTTGTGAGGTACACGAAGTTGGTCAGGCAGCCTTAGAACAACATTCCGCATCTGTGCATCAAGGCCACCATGACTCTCTAAATCTACCTGAACAACAATGTTGTTCGTACATCGTTCGGAATCTGTAGATGCCAGATCATCTGCTCTGGTCTGGGTTGGACCCTGACACCCGGAGTCTTTATGGGATATCGGAGGGATCATCAGGCCCCATGAGGGGTGCACTGGTGATGGGGCTGGCATAGCGGTGGTGGGCTCGGCAGGCTTCAGCTGTCGGGTGGCCATGCTATAAAATTGGCCAGGAGGAGGGGCATGATCAAACTTCCACCTCTCCTGGACACAGACATCTGTAGCAAGATGTTTTGGTGATGGCGAGACATGTGGGCTAAATCTATGGAAGATGCGAAGATGTGTCTGTGTCTGACCCTTGCCTGCCAGATGTTCCTCAAAGTAAAATAACTGGAAAAAATGTTGGCCCACTTTCCTGGAGATGGATCTAGGTGTTCAACCCTGAAAGTCCAAAACCTGATGGGTTAAGGGAGCCAGTTTTGAGGCTACCATGGCCAAGCCCATCTTACCTGGCAATAATGGTTGGAAACAGAAATCGACGTCTGGAGATGGGTCCAAAAATGCTTCACGGTCATCATCCAATGATAACAAGTGGGAAGGGGACAGGCACCACAACGTGCTGTCGGCGGCTGCAGATAAGGTCCAAGGGTAATAGACCGGAATGCCGTGCCGCAGGTACAGCCCGATGTTCATTTCTCTTTGGTCCTGTGTCAAGTCCAGAATGACACCCACTCCTCCAGGTTGATCCAGTCCCCAGGCCATCGTGCACTTCTCATCCTGGGATGTTAGATATTTCTTCAGACATCCATCCACATCATATGGACGATGAGCTTTCAGCCATCAGATGTACCCACTGACAGAAAGCATGAATCTACAGGCATGGTCTTGTTGATGAGGAAGACAGATTCAGATCCTGGATGAGGTACACATTGTCAGGTCTAGGACCTTCCGGTTAGATATGCTTGTATATGATACCCAGAATTTTGACCATGGTGGAAAGTTCTTGTTTGGCTCCGATTTCATTATTTAGAGGTCGAAATGTGTGGTCGGGGGCAATTTGGTGCCACCACAATCTATCCTGGTAGTGTGGCATCCATGGATGCCAATGTTTCTCCCTCGCATACCAATCAGGATACAGTAGGCTGTCAAAGGGCATGACCAGTTTTTCAGCCCTGGGACCAGTCCAACGTTCCAGTGCGTTTAACAAGTCCAACTGATCCAGCAGAGCATTGGGTGATACCTATAACAAGCCAGCTGTCGTGCGAGAACTCGGTTGACGGGGTATGATGTTCAACTGAGCATGCATTGAAGCCTTTTCTCAGTGGTTAGCATGCAGAAATTCCACAATGGCAAGCAGTGTTGCCACAAGGCGAATAGAATTGAAGGGAAGTAGATAAATCGACACAGTTTGGACTAAGGAGTTGACGTGAAGCGTGCCTTGTTTACCTGGCGATGTCGAAACAAGTTTGGGAATGATACCGACTGATAGTCCAGCCAATGAAAAGCAAGGGATTCTGCATGCCAACAATAATGATTATTCCCGAGTGAGTAGTATACAACCGGCAGATATACCAATAATATTAATATTTGATGCCCCTTGCATTCGGGAGCAACTTATCGAGCTTGTGGAGGAAGAACAAATGATGTCTTTCAGTGCTTTTTACATGCAAGTCAATATAGAATAGTGGATACGATTGTGAGGAAGAGCATCACATACTGCGGCATACAAATACTTTGACAAACCTGAAAAGTCCTCTTCGCCAATACCACGTGGGAGCGCAACAGTAAGTGTGGACCCATCAAATCATGCACAATTATTATGTAATTTCTTGTTCATTCAAATTGCCCCTACTGTCAATCTTTTTGCACACTGCTGTCACGGCAAGTATCCCAAGCATCATATAACCAAGTGGTTTTTATCTCCTTAATTCAGATGCCTAAGGCATTTCTATCAACTCATGACATACTCTAACCCTAATGCCACAGATATCTGATAATCTTTCGCTTCGCTCGAGTTACTAATTCATCCTCTAGTTTAATTCGCCTGCATTTCTTTTCCCTTCGCACGGCAGCAATCACTCAAACTTGATATATTCTATAGACACCCCGGGCTGGTGCCGGCTCACCCAAGGCTCACCTTTGTAAGATATCATGTGTTCAACTCAGGTTGCATTGAGCACCCATGTCCATGGCACGGCTTACCAGTTGAGCTTCTCGATAGTGTCGCACCGTCTCTTCTCTCGCCGCTCTTGCTCAAATGTGCTCCACTCTCTGTCCAGTGGCACAACGCGTCCTCTACTGTAGTATATCAGCTTCTGCCTGGTAGCAGAACTTATGTGTCATTGACACTCTTGCAAAGAAACCGCATGTGGCGCTTTTCGGTTCTTTTACATTGCTGTGGATTTGCCTGCTACTCTCTTCTTAGCCTATTATCACCAACTTGCCCAGGCCATTTTTAATATGGCAGGGTTACCCTCTCTTACACTCCCCATGGATTTGAGTTTGAGCTGGTGTTGAAGAAAGCTTCTAGTTGTATCCTCTTCCTGCACTTGCTCCAGTTCACCTCCTTCTTTTCTTTCAATGAAAATGTCGCCTGGTTCCTTGATAGGATGTCGTCACTTAGTTTGAAGTAGATTCTAACCCTATGGTGTCCACAAGCAATTTCCCACCCCCTCATCTTGCACCAGCTTCTGTTCCCTAACTGGAACAGTTCATTGGCTCATACAAGACAGCTGAACTCACATTCAGTGAGGAGCATTCATCTGAATGATGGAGGTCTGACAAAGGATTGTGTCTCTCCACCCACTTGTGTAGGGTGTGATGGAACAGATGGGATATGTACCGACATCTACGGTACGTAGGCCTTGGCAAGACTGGAAATATAAACTTAGTTTGAACAGGCAGAGCATACATGTTCGGCCATACAATGCATTTCTCACATCAGATATCTTCTGATTGAATATTCGAAAGTCATCATGAATATCTGGATCAACATGGCCAGTGCCAGTGCTTGACACAAATGCATTTGGTGACCGGGAAGCATGGTCCCTGAACAAGTCTCCCTTCCTGGCTGGCGCCGTAGTTGCCATGTTTATGTCGATGGCTTAATTATCTGATGTAGCGCAGCCTTCTACATTCCATATTTCTTACTTATTGGAAAACTCAGGTGAACGTGGCTGATGTGACATACCATGATTACATGTTGCCACAATTTTGGGAGTTTTGCTGATG
The DNA here is from genome assembly GCF_016758755.1 of Suillus discolor. Lineage (NCBI taxonomy): Eukaryota > Fungi > Basidiomycota > Agaricomycetes > Boletales > Suillaceae > Suillus > Suillus discolor. The sequence goes on along the minus strand of NW_024541275.1, from coordinate 442,898 downwards.
TGTGACGTGCGCTCCAATATCAATATCCACTAACTACTCTTGTTCCCAATGGAGTATGACTTCAAACTGAACTGCTTCATCTTAGGCAACAACCCCAGAAGCATATTCTTAGGATGTGATGACAGTGGGGCAGTGAGGGGGGTGTCAGGGGGTGTTGGTACGTGTGACGAAGGTGTACTGCCCTGATTGACATTAAGTCTCATGCCATCTGGGTCGAAGCCACCTTGATTGTAAGACAAAGGGTGTCGATGATGGTCTGAGAAGTAAGATGCAGTTGTGTTACAAATAGACTGAGGTAAAGGAGGGATGACTGGGAACTGAGGGTGACCAAACGGGTCTAGGACGACAACATGGACCTCTTCTAAATGCTGTAGCAAAGCATATAGGTCATCTGACTGTATACCACAGCATGTGTAGTTGTGATACTGCAATAGTGCAATTATGAGAGATTGGCACAAAATATGAAGGTCGTGACCCACCAATTCGTCGTCCTCGCTGAAGGCACCAAGAGTGTTCACAATTGAACCACGGTCACTGTCAATAGATGATGACAACGTGGCACACTTGAATTCGTTAGGACTACTACATGGACTATATCAGCACATTGACATGTGTAAGTGAAGCACGAACTGACTCCAGCAGTGGTCTGAGAAGTTGACCAGGGGAACAACTACTAGTAGGATAGAAGCGGCTTCCAAATGAGCCAACTATCCATGATATTGGAGAGTCTAGAAAGTAAGGCATTGCACTGTTATCACCAGTGAATGAACTAGATACCATTTGGAAATCAGGGTGATTAGGAGACTGAAACACAATGGGTTGGGACATAGTGGTCATAGCTACAGAAGCTGGAGTAAGACAGGATAAATTCGAGTATAGCCATCTGAAAGATCAGACTCATCTACTCGAAGCGAGTTGAAAAGTTGTCAAATATAGTATAGGTCAGGGTAAGTGTTCGTAATATTTGCATAGAGAAACATATGTACCGTTTCACCTAAATGATTAACAAAGTTGCTGTGAACAGACACGCACTGCAGTGCGACTCGGGATGCACTCGTCGGGAGTGAAATCGACCAAATTTTCACACATGTCAAAAACAAACTGAATAGTCCAAGACTCCAATTGGTGGCCACGACACCGCGTCAATTTTCTCGAAGCTGAATGTTCTCCCACCAAAAATTGTTTTGCCATCCGAGGTCCATGCTAGGCATGAAAAACAACCTTGGAATGTCTCAAGCAATTTGCCTGAGTTGGTATCCTTGTCAGCCCATTCTCACCAAGGTCACAGTTGTCGTTGGCCATGGCAATCATCTTGCCATGATCTATTAACAGGTTAGGTATGCGGAAGTGACTTTTGCTTGAAGGTCAAATTAATAGTGTCTTCCACAATTCAAAGGCTACAGAAAATGATGGTCTAAGTTTTGAGACACCAGGAAGTTGTTCTGATGTGGTAAGCTTGGTGCATCTGAAGGTCAGAGGATAGTCGGACACCAGGGATCCTATACATCACCAACCACACAAACAAGTTTCTCCCTACCATTTTAAATGCTGCAGACAATGATGGGCCAAATTTTGAGTCATAAGTAATTTTTTGTGAGGTGGTAAGCCTGGTTCACCAAAGAATCAGGGGGTGGTCTGACACCAAAGGTCCCACATTAGTCCCCCTCAGGAAAATTCATTTTAAGTGGTGACAGAAACAGCAACAGAAACAAATTGGAAAGTGGATGTAGAAACCATGACAAACATGGCATCAGAAATAAATTATTTGCAGTACATAAATAACAATCATACAAACTGAATTTTTGCCTCCATACATCACAACCATATTACTCCTATAGCAACTGGTGGCACAAGATGAAAAAATAGAGGACCAGAGATAGAGGGATGGTTGTATACTGCTGTCCCTGCAAGAGAGCAGATGATAAAGTTGAGAAGCAAGGATAGAGGAAAACTTATGTACAACCAAGAGTCATGCGATGGAAGATAATGCTTGAGAATCATTTCTATACAACCAGACAAAGTTTTTAGTCAATGGTAACTTCTTATCATTTTGAATGTCACAGATGATAGGCCAAGTGTGCACCTGGTGATGAAGGAATAACTCTCTAGCATTTTCAAGGTCACTGATGATGATGGACCAAGTTTTGAGACACTAGATATTGTTTGTGAGTCAACAAGCTTGGTGCACCTGCATGTTAAAAGGTAATCTGACACCAGAGGTCCTACACTGTATAAAACATCTAAACAAGTTTTTCATTACCATTTGAAAGGCTACAAAAGATGATGGACCAAGTTTGGAAAGACCAAGAATTTTTTGTGAGGTGGTGAGCTTGGCACACCTGGGTGTCAGGGGATAGTCTAACACCAAAGATCTCAAACTGGAGCAAACAGCCAAGCAAGTGTCTTCCTGCTATTTTCAAGGTCACAGAAGATGATGGACCAAGTGTTGAGACATCAGGAATATTTTGTGAGGTGATCAGCTTGATACACATGGTGGTTAGAAGCTGGTCTGGTACCAGAGGTCCCATGCTGTAGTAAACTGCAAAACATGTTTCTGCCTATCATTTTAAAGGTCACTGAAGATGATGTACTAAGGTTTGAGATCTCAGGAATTTTTCCCAAGGTGTTGAGCTTGGTACATCTAGAGTTCAGGAGATAGCATGACATCAGAGATTCTGAACATCAGCAGAGACAAAATAGAATTTCATCCCAATATTTTCAAGGTTACTGAAGATGACAGATAAATTTTGAAAGGACAGGAATTTTTTATGTGGTGATAAGCTTGGTATACCTGGTTGTCAGGGGGTGATCTGACTCCAGAAGTCCTATACTATAGCAAACATCCAAACAAGTTTTTCTCCATCATTGTCAAGGATATGGAAGGTGATAGACCAATTTTTAAGACACCATGAAGTTTTTATGAGACAGTAAGCTTGGTGTACCTGGAGATCAGGGGTGATCTGATATCCGAGGTCACAAACACCAGCAAACCCCCAAACAACATTCTTCCCACTATTTTGAAGATTTCTAATGATGATGGACCAAGTTTTGAAAGGCCAAGAATTCTTTTGTGAGGCAGTGAGCTTGGTACACCTGGAGATCAGGGGGTTCTCTGATGCCAGAGGTCCTACACTGTAGAAAACATCTACACAACTTTCTCCCCACCATTTTAAAGGCTCCAGAAGATGATAGACCAAGTTGTGAGAGACTAGGAATTTTTTGTGAGATCATAAGCCTGATCTATCTAAATGTTGGAGGATGATCTGACACCAGAGATCCATCAAGTTTCCTTCTGCTATTTTAAAGGTTAGTGAAGATGATGGACCAAGTTTTGAGTTGCCAGGAATTTTTTGTGAGGTAGTAAGCTTAGTACATCCGTTAATAAAGGGATGCTCTTACATCAGGGATCTGTAAGACCATGCTCAAAAGGGCGGATTATAAAGGCTTGACTTCAGCTTATGCTCTGCAGGGGTTGCTAAATCCCAGTGGGCTTCATAGGGAATGTGTAGGGGAAAACAGAGGGTTGGTCTGGTGAAAAATAGGGGATGCATCAACACACATCCAAAAAAGCTTCTCTCTATTATTTTAAATGTTTCTCAAGATGATGGACTAAGTTTAGAAGAACCAGAAATTTTTTGTGAGGTGGTAAGCTTGGTACACCTGGAGATCAGGGGGTGGTCTGGCACTGGATGTCCCATGCTGTGGACAGAGCCCAAACAAGTTTCTATCCACTATTTTAAAAGTTTCTGAAGATGATGGACCAAGTTTCAAAAGGCTAGGAATTTTTTATAAAATGATAAGCTTAATACACCTGAATGTTAGGGGGTGGTCTGAACTAGAGGTTCCATGCTGAGGCAAACACTCAAACAAGTTTCTTCTCATTATTTTCAAGGCCACTGCACATGATAAACCAAGTTTCAAAAGGCCAGGAATTTTTTGTGAGGTGATCAGCTTAGTATATCTGGAGGTCAGGGGTTGTCCAGCACTGGACATCCTACACTGAAGAGAAAATCAAAGCAAGTTTCTCCCCACTATTTTAAAGGTTTTTGAAGATGATGGACCAAGTTTTGAAAGACTAGGAATTTTTTGCAAGGTGGTACATCTGGAGGTCGGGGGGTGGTTTGGACTGGAGGTCCCATGCCATGACAAACACCCAAACAACTTTCTACCCACCATTTTAAAGGTCAATAAAGATGATGGACCAAGTTTTGAAAGGCCAGGAATTTTTTGTGAGGTGATCAGCTTCATACACCTGGAGGTCAGGGGTGGTCTGGCACTGAATGTCCTACACTGAAGAAAACATGAAAGCAAGTTTAATACCACCATTTTAAAGGCTACAGAAAATGATGGACCAAGTTTCAAAAGGGCAGGAATTTTTTGTAAGGTGTTAAGCTTGGTGCATCTGGCAATGAAGGAATGACCTTACACCCAAGATCTCATGCTGAGGCAAACACTCAAACAAGTTTCTCCTCATCATTTTCAAGGCCACTGAAGCAGAAAAACCAAGTTTCAAAAGGCTAGGAAATTTTGTGAGGTGGTAAGCTTGGTACACCTAGAGGTCAGAGGGTGGTCTGGCACTGGAGGTTCTATGCTGTAGCAAATAGCAAAACAAGTTTCTCCCTATTATTTTGAAGTTTGCTGAAGATGATGGACCAAGTTTTGAAAGACCAGGATTTTTTTGTGAGGTAGTACACCTCAAGGTCAGGAAGTGGTCTGGATGGAGGTCCTATGCTTTGGCAAACACACAAACAACTTTCTCCCCACCATTTTAAAGGTCACTGAAGATGATGAACCAAGTTTTGAAAGACCAGATATTTTTTGTAAGGTGGTGAGCTTGGTTCACCTGGAGGTCAGGAGTGGTCTGACACCAGAGGTCCTATGCTGTAGCAAATAGCAAAACAAGTTTCTTCCCGCCATTTTAAAGGGTATGGAAGATGATGGACCAAGTTTTGAGACACCGGGAATTTTTTATGAGATGGTAAGCTTGGTTCACCTGGGGGTCGGAGGTGGTCTGACACCAAAGGTCACAAACATCAGAAAATACCCAAACAACTTTCTCTGCACCATTTTGAAGGCCACAGAAGATGGTAGACAAAGTTTTGAAAGGTCAGGAATTTTTTGTGAGACAGTGGGCTTGATGCATCTGGAGGTCAGGGGGTGGTCTGGCCCTGAAGGTCCTACACTGAAGAAAACATGAAAGCATGTTTCTCCCCACTATTTTAAAGGCCACAAAAAATGATGGACCAAGTTTCAAAAGGACAGGAATTTTTTGTGAGGTAGTGGGCTTGATGCACCTGGAGGTTTGGAGTGGTTGGACACCAGAGGTCACAAACATCAGCAAACACCCAAACAAGTTTCTTCCCACCTTTTTAAAGGCCACAGAAGATGATGAATCAAGTCTTGAGACACCAGGAATATTTTGTGAGGTGGTGGGCTTGGTGCACCTAGTGGTTAGAAGTGGTTGGACACCAGAGGTCATAAACATCAGCAAATATCCAAACAACTTTCTCCCCACCATTCTAAAGGACATAGAAGATGATAGGGTTAGTTTTGGATTGCCAATAATTTTTTGTAACACTATATATCTTCTCCTCCCCCTACATCCACCCATGTTGGCCAAAGATATTGCAAAATTGGTTCAAGATCATGTAGTTACATGACTATGATACATAAAGAGCCATCCTGATAAGATTCTAGCCTGTCCCAATAGGGTTATGGGATCCCAATATGGATATTTGGTAGCAAGACATGGTCGGCAGTAAAATGATCATAACTCATGTTCCCGACCACCAATTTCCTTAAACGTTGGAGCAATAACATCCTAGTGATGTGTTCCATGATATGAGATAGTCAGAATGGCCAAAAATGTGCGATGTTGTATATAATATATAGCCATAGCATGTATAATTACATATGTAACATCAAATATTCAGCATTAATGCCATCATTACAAGCTGGACCCAATCACTAATTGGTGTCCAAACAACATCACTCGTAGACCAAGACAGGAAGAGATGTGGCGATGGTACAAAGTATTGTTAGGGTCCCTAAATTTGATGTTCCCATATCATATGAGCGGAAAGTCAACCTTGTTCAATAACGATCAGGGAGCTCTGAGTTTGAGGAACCCGGGCTAGATGGTGCAGTGAGTCCCTGCTCCATCACCGTGTTACTATGGTCGTATTCAGTGCAGCGCCTGCGAGCACGGAAAAGTTGTATTTGCTCTCCCTTGCACTATAACATTGTGTCATCAACAAAAGTGTCACTGGTGTGTAAGGCTGGTTGTTGCCTTGTCGCACTGGATTCATTCAACTATCTATTGGAGTCGAGCATCTATGGTTCCCATAAACGTTCCCTGGAGGAACACCTTAATTTGGTTAGTAAAGGGAACAGAGGAACGTCAAGGCCTATTTTCTGTGGGAAAAGAGAAAACATCACATCCTTATTATAAGGACTATTTATTTGGTGGGGCGGGTGCACCCCTGCAAGAGTCAATACATTAGAGTCAATACATTAGGGGCAATTCTTGTTCAAAACCTTGAATCCGTTTTTGACTGGCGACTAACTACTCGTGACTCATCATGGTCTCTGTCTTTATACTACACAAAGGGATAGGTATGTATATTACTGGTATAAGTCAGGTTACCATGACTAGTCATGTCAATACGCCCTAGTTGAACATCAATCAAATGGCAACGACTCTGAGCCAGACTCATAGTACTCTTACAGATGCTGACTTATTGAAACTAGGCATACCCTCATGGCCATCAAGGTTGCAAATGTATTTGAAAGCTGTGATGCAGTAAGTCCTTCGACTTGAATCAGCGCGACTTCCCGGTCAGTGTGACTACTAGTACTAGTACTAGGTCAGTTACGACGATGTAGTGCCAGTTTGCTGCAGCACAGTCACAGTGCCAGCCTGACTCGGAGCACCTGGGCCTGTCATAGACATCTCTAATTTTTTTTATTCATGATACTAGTGATTCTGCCCTTGGCCCTGACTACTCGATAAAGTGCAAACAGGTTGATGGCTTTAGGTGGGTTGAGTTAGTCCTTTTCTTACTGAACCAAACTGAATATGTTATTCCCGAAGGAAACACCGCTATGGTGTCTGGGAAGGAATCGTGCATCCTTCAGGAGTATTGTATTATTTCAACGTCTCAATGGTAAGTAAATATTCATCGGTAATTCTTGTCTGTCGCATATCTCATAATCAGACAGAAAACATATACAGGAAGCGATGCGAAAAAATACACGCCTAATCAATTGAACAATCTTCAGAACTGGATAAGGGCAGCCCACAGGAGATTGCAGGAAGAAACATGGTATATGGTCATAAAGCCTGTTACAAGAGAAGACAGAGACTACTATGAATACTATTGTGTGGTACTGGATGCCCACACCATTGCTTGGTTTGAGGATTTTAACGCCGACCTTCTATTCCAGGAATGCACCTTTGCAAGAGAGTGGAACCACAAGAGCAAGTTCTATTCCCCAATGAACGTGTTCTGATTATGCTGATAATTCCATGGTGGTGTCAGGGCTCAAGCTGGAGGCACAATTTTGGTGAGAACATGTTGATGAGGTAGAAAAGAGACTTCTGGGATACTGACATGAATTTTTTTTAGGAAGCACATTGATTTCTTTCCAAGTCATTATAGTATGCAACGCTCGGATGCTACTGAGCTACCTGCACACTTAGAATGGTATCTGGCAGGTAAGAAATGCATCTTGTATCAAGCAATGACTGATATCAAAGAATAAATGATAGAGGGGTTGATTCTGGAACAATCAACTGCGGCATCATTGTTTTGGAGCACCGACCAAATGGAGAAAGTGATCACTTGCCTTATTAGCTTTGGTACTTTGCAAGACATTATACAACCTTTCCCTTTTTTTTAACAGAATTGCAGAGAATCTTCTCAACTCTGATGCATCCTTGAAGGAACAAGGTATCGCATACTGTGGTGCGCTTGTGTTGATTGCGGCTCTCGTTCGAATACTAACTGACTCGCATAAACTAACAGGAAGGATATGGAATATTTTACGTAAGTGACAGGATCAGCGCTCCGAAAATTTAGTTTTAATTTGCTGGAAAGGCCATCACCAGTTTCTCAACTACTATGGTTTTCCAGAAGCTCGTCTGATGTGGACCCATTCAATTGAGGGAAGCAAACAAAACCGAAATATCCGGTTTTTATCTTTGCTATCGACAGCTGCTATGTTTGGTGTTCCAGTGATGGTATTGGAGCATGTTAAAAAACTTCACGTTGATGGTATTGTCAATCTGCTTGATATTAAGAAATTCCTTAACCATTTCAATGACGACAACATAAAGCACAGCACTCTGGTATGTGATTTACCATCAACGTACACTTTTCTGATATTTGTGTGCTTGTTCTTTCCCAGGTGGGCGTTATCATGGCAGTAGATGCTAGCATACTTGCTATTCCGAATATTGCTTCCAAAGTAACAACAAGAACACTATGCTCTCTTTCACTTATCCTTAGCATCCACTGCATCTTTGCGGGTGTTGTGGCACAACACTTTGGGCAGAAGATGAAGTTTCTTCAATTTGCCGTGCGCTCAAGTTCAATAGATTATTCTTGCAGTTATTTTCTCACCCGAACATTTTAACAGTCTCATGACTTGCAATACCACTTTACGAAGGTTGCCATCATCTATAGCGCTCCTAGTTTGTTGTGAACGACAAGGTATTTTCTCACTCTCACTTGAATCTATCACAATAGTGATGAATATGTGTTATTCAATAGCATAGCATTTTCTACTCTGGGCCTTTTAGCTGGTATTTTCACAGTGCCAGATCGGTCTTTAATAACAACCATACTGTGCACGATCACCATAGTTTTCGTTGGAGGATTTTTGACTTAGTCTTCAGTTTCCATTTCTCATCAACATCTAATGCACGGGGTTAGAACAATGTCTTGATTTCACAAGAAATCATCGCAGTCAATAGATTTCAGAAAAACTTCGTGTAGATTGTAATGAGATCCATGCTATTCGCTTAGTATCTGAGCACCTCAAAGCATCAATAAGCCCTTTCTCATCAATTATATTACTGGAACTCCTCATTCCTGAGCCAAATATCTAAATCTTGTTAAGTAGCGGTGTATAGCCAATTAATTTCATTTTTTTTGTCTCTCAAGATAAAGATCCATGATCATCCATCACAAATGGACCATAACTAATAGCAATAAAACACTCCTTAAAGGTGAAAGTCATTTTATATAATTCAGATACATATTAGGGGATATGGTAATTGGTGTCAGACACTAGTAATGATACAACTACTTTTATGGTGATTGCATGCTTGGTATAGTATTATATAACGAAAAGTATTAGAAATATCGAGATTTTTGTGTAGTGGGTAGTGCATCACATATGATTGCATATCATTTGCTTCTTTTCTCGTGTCTGTGAAAAGTAAGACCACTGTGAAATTTCCAGGTCGGACAAAAACATACCTGCTTCCCACAGTTGGCAAGGCGCACGCAAGCACCTCTGAATTTGCATAAACACACTTGAGTTCTGGCATACAATACTGCAAGTCCCCGTCTTGCTATTGAAAAGATGTTTTTAACACGGGGCTTTGCCGATAAAGTGTCAATGTCATTTGAAGATGTTGGAATAGAGATCCTGTGAACATAATTGCACTTGCACTTGGTCTTGTAAGAAATTAATACACATCAACAAGTTAATAAATACTTACTACAATGTGATCTGCATCCGGTATTAAATTACCAATACTTGATGAGAAAAGTGTCTGTTCCATCTGTTCAAAAATAGGGTATTATTGGCTGATTGTGCTGCTGGCCTGCTCTGGGTGCCAACCACTTTTATGGCATCAGCTGTCTTGTGAGCGGGCCCATCAATGGTTATTGTGTTCTCTGGCTAGTCACAAAGAGTGTGAAACCTACCCAAGCATTGTTATTGTCAATGTCAACAGGTGTGAGACTCTACACCACAAGGCCAACACACCATTTGCTCTTGTGCTGCGCCAAGGTCAGCTCATGCTCCCCAAACTGGGATGTGATGTGCTGCATGGACAGTTTTGCAGTTCATCTGCCTGTGTAACTTCCTCTTGTGTCTGCTCCTGTTCGTTGCTCTCACTCAGACTATACGCCATGTTAAGTTTCAATCACGAGTTTCATACAACTTTTATCTCTCACTGCTTGAGACATGATTAAAAATCTCCCAATGGACTTTACCAGTGCCCTTCCAATGACACCACACCGGCAAGTTCTCAAGGCATCTTCACAACTTCATGCTCTTTCCCAAGGATCACAACATTCGTCGAAGGATTGACAATATAAATCAAAGGCTCGACAGGTAGCTGATATTGCGGCATGGGCATGTAAAAGGCATGAAAAAGTATCATTTCTGGCCCTATTAGATGTTGCTTGATGGCTGTGTACTTACTATGACAAGCGAGACGCTTAATGGGCCTGTTGTGTGAAATTTTATTAATACATATAATCGTTTGAACAGCCTCACCTCGTGTTTCCCCTGGTGTGCCTCTGCCCGACGGTTTTGAGCCCGCGAGAGCTCTCATCAGGGGGCTATCGCTACCCCGACTGTCCACTATAAGTAGAGATGACATTCAGTCTATAATCTATAATTAAGTGTAGGCCTACCGAGACTCATTTATAGTTATGTAGGTCTATAATTGATCAATAGAAGGTTGATATCGACGACGCAAGTCTATAATTATCGAGCATCTATAATTAATAGCAGCCAGTCTATGATCCATCTAGTCCTTACTATGCTACAGACTACAGTTATAGCAACATAACAAACTCAATAATACGCTATATAACAGACTCATATGGTAGTTCAAAAAGGACAGTCAGAATGTGGGGCAAGTGCCTGATATAGGGATCGCCAAATATATTTTCAAAGTCCGCTGGATTTGTCCATCACCACATCTGTATATACTCTATGGTACTTGCCGGTAGTTTCCAGCGGAGTCTGAATCACAATTGCTTGTCCCTATATGAACTTCTTTGATGACAAATGTTTTCTCTTTTCCACTCTCCACATACCGCTATTGTAGTTAATTAGTGTATTGTATCACCCATATGCTTTGACAAAATGTGAGTATTGTTAATTTTGGAATAGTATACGTACAATGCGTCGGGTGCAAAACAATTGAATTTTATGCTATCCACACCACATCAGGTGCGCCCATTGCATTTGAAATCTTCACTGCACCACAATGCCCACAACGATTGGTAAGTGATTCCAAATTTGTAATCCCTATAAAATATTGACCTTGGCGTTTTGCAGCTTTTCTTTCCAGTCCATGATACAGTACTAACTACCATATGTGTCACACAATACTCGGACCACAATAATATAGAGTCCCTGTGGTCTGTCTCCACAATACTACCTACCATATGCGTCACACAATACTCGGACCACAAAACAATCTAAAGTTGCTGTGGTCCGTGACCACAATTATTGGTAAGCATCTCATTGCTGATCCCTATAAAAGATTGACCTTTGCGTTTGCAGGTTTCCTTTTCCCCTCATCTCATAGTTGTCAAACATTAGTACGCATCAGTAGCACCTTACTACACATCACTAGTACATTGATTAATTAGCAAGTATGTAGTCATTCAATCAGCCGAAACAAATCATTGACACTTGGAACTTCAGATTATGTCTAAGCACGCCTCCCCAAATGAAGAGGAGCGTCAAGCCAAACAAGCTAGAATTGAATGTAGGTGGATAGTACAACATTTTGATATGCTCACTTATACCTTTTGTCTCCTAGTGCCACCGTCGAGCTTGGGCGATCCTGGCGCTTGGGACATACTCAAGCACTTTCTGACAACCGATCAGACTTACGAGCAGACAGAGACAGAGTTTGCAAAGTACGTTGGTGATCATCATTCGTCTAGCAAGTGGATCAACGTCAAATTGGCGTTGTTTTCTGGCGATGGCGATGATGCGCTCGCGCTGTCAAACCTACGTGCACTGAAGCATGAGTACCTCCAGACAGCGCCAAGTTCGGCTTCTGGATTGCATGCTCATCGGACTCACGTGGTAAGCACTTTTATTCAATGCAATGCAGAATATCAACTAATTAAATGTAGCGTAAGAACCTGTATATTGATTTGAAAGCAGCAGAAGAGGAGGAGGAGGAGGAGGAGGAGGAGGAGGAGGAGGATACTGACATCCAGGATGGTCCGTCCGAACACGGGAGGCTGACACTTCTGCCAGTCGTGAAGCACAGACTCTCCGATACGATCGACAGGATCAAGGAGAATGTGGCCAGTGGTAGCAGGACTACAGTCCATCGACTGTCGCCAGTCGCAACTCGCCATATGGCTGGCTTTATTCCCAGCAGGATGTATGTTTTTAGTGTGCATGGTAAGTTTCAATTTGCTCAGTGTCTTTACGACCCTCAATACATTATAGTGACTGCCAGGGAATTCCTCGCTGAATACCTCGACAAAAAAGGCTTCATGGTCATTATATCGCCTTGGATTCCTGTGCATATCTATGTCACTTCCGATAGTCCAATGACTATCATGGCAGCCGTCCCGGAGTCGCACAAAGTGTCAATCAAGCAATGGGACCGCATACACGAGCATGAAGAAACTGCGGTGAATGCACTATGCTTGAAATTTCCTAACCCTGTGTGGCTGAGAATCAAGTGCGGAAAGTATAAGGACACCATCGCGTACATCTTCGACTCGGAGCAGACAAATAACTTTGTCACTGTGCTCATTCCTCCTCACAAATTCCCCTATGACATGCCGAAAGGTTCCGTTGCTTTATTTGACCCTTCCTGCCTACCTGCCGGGATCTCGGTGACTGACGTCATTCGCGATGGAGAAGTCGTCGGCTTGAAATACAAAGGCGAGGAATATTATGGCGGTCTCTTAAAGAAACATTTCCACCATTATTGCACTGAGTTGGTGCACTCCCCCCATCCAGACGACATCTGGCTGCATCTCCAATCCGGTTGGGATACGCCCTTCGTCAAACAGGCCGAAATCACCTTCTCTAAACAGTTGTTGCACTTCGGGGATTCGGTCCGCCTTACCACTGCTGATCTAGCGGGCCAGATTTGCATGGTATTAATGTCAGATCACGCCATCAGTGGTTTGGTTAGATTAGAGTTTGACTTGGATGGCTGGCACAGGGAAATCGAGGCTACACACAGCAACGTTGAGCACGTGTTTAACGTTGGCGATAAAGTTCGTGTGTTAGCTGGTTCTTACTTGGGATTAGAAGGCCACCTCGTGCAGAAAAACGACGATATCTTTACTATTTGTCAGTCCAGGACGCAGGAACTGGTATGTTCAAGATCATTTGTACAATTCATTCTAATCAATTTCTAGGTTGAGGTCTCCAAATATTACTTGGATCGTCGTCCGGTCGATCACACTCTGCAAGCCCACCTGTCAACTCGAATATACGTCAACCCTGCGCAGGAATCGAAGTCCATCGAAATCGGCGACTTTGTCCAAGTGTTAGTTGGAGATTGGATAGGCAAAAGCAGAGTTGTGCAATGGGCCTCAGACGGCCTCACCTGGTTCCAGGATGAAGGGGAGCTGTTGAAGAATGATGCTGTCAGTCATGTAGTGCCGCCTTTCATCCAAGTTCCAGCCGCTATGGTCAAACGCATGTACCTTCCCACCACCATAAAATTCACCAAGGAGCACGGTTATGATGTCAGACCCGGAGATATGGTCTGCATCACTCGTGGACCCGAATTTCACACAGAGGGAGTGGTGCGCAATGTAGACTTCCTCAGCGCTCAATTGACGTTAGAGACTGACAAACAACAGCTCATAAGTCCTACTGTATAGACACGAAATGTGCCCTAACTTTTTGCAGGTTAAAGTTCCCATTCGCTTCGTTATGAAGATGTGCAATGCTGACCTCAATGGCTTTTACAATTTTATTCAAAAGGAAGTCTTTGTTATTGGGGGCTCAAAGAAGGGTTATTGAGCAACCCTGTATGACATATCCACGGATACCTGTACCATCGCTGTACATGGTCAACCTTGGACCACGGTCAAATGCTGTGACATTGCCACCTTGTGAGTTGCTTTATTGGTATTAATTGTCGTCTCAAGCTTAACACATTTACAGGTACGGTTGCCGATTAAATGGCACCATGTTGGAATGGTCTGACTTCACTTTGTTCTGCGAGATGCACAGGAAGTTATACATGGCACCGGCACCTTCACCTCGCAGCATCACCCCTCCACCCGACGAGATTGCACCCTCCATTCAAGACTCTGGCTCATCCTCTACATGGGCCTCCTGGTCCCCGGAGGTTCTTGCTGCATTTTCTTCACAGCCAGACAGTGCCAGTCCTGCAACGGAAGACCCTGGACCGTCCACCCCAGCGACAGCATAGATGCCACGGTTGAAAAAAATGAACCGAAACCACACGGTTAGTAATCTGAGATTTTATCGTAACGCAGCACTCACTCTTATTCCAGACCCAATTTACTGGCTGAAGGAACATGCATCGCAGTTCCATGACTACCACGCCCTCTTTAATGTCGTGGCGGGCTTCTAGGGTGGCAAGTTGCTTAAATGCTTAGCATACAGTCATTGTCCCGATCTATTCTGTGGGGCCAATGGCCTTGCCCCTGCAGGTCACATCTCAGTGTGGGCCACTGCTAAGACTGCAGGCAGTGCTAGAGTGGACTACCAGATTCCCGTTGAATTTCTCACCCTGGCTCAACCCCGCAAAAAACATCAAGAATGTTTTATCATGGACGGTCAGTATCATGGGGGAATTAGGACCATTGCAAAGTGCAACACTAAGAATCGCACCGTCGAGTTGAAGCTTTTGCCAACCTCGCGGAGTACTGTTACCTTAAGTTTTGATGATGTTTGCTTAGTAGAGCGTGTCAAGCATGTATAGAGGAAGTACCATATATTTAGGATTAGTTATATTAGCATACCCACTCAATTAGTTACATCTTTATGTACGTGTATTACTGATACAAGGTGCACCATTCAATGTAGAAATATCGTGCATCGGACATCACAAATCACTTATGTAAGCAGGATCGGTCATCGCTACAAATTGAGCAGCTTTGGTGGCTTATGTAATGATTCTCTCTTGTACCGATATGTGTCAAAGTGTCCAAGAGGTGAGCTTCTAAATTCTAATTGTGGTATGCTGTGTTGACGCAAGTTCTCTTTTGCATTAATCATTAGATAAAATATTCACAGAGCGGTGGCCACAGGAGCTCTGTAAGTGCCCAATACTTTTGTGATCACCACCCACTGATTGCCTTATTGTTACCCATGGATCTTGGAGTAATTTTCAGGTCAATATTCCAAATTATATATCATAACATGCTACTAAATTATGAGTCTAAGGTTTGGGGCACGTGGCCAGCATCACTTCAATCAAGAAGAACCATGACCTCCTGGACATGATTAATGTCTAATGAGAAGCCCTCAGATTAATACAAGATTCAAATTGCCTTATCTTCAAGATACCGGTTAGTTTAAGTAGCCAGCACCCAGCGCCTGTCCCAGAAAAAAAACTACCCATGCCTTTCCCATACGAAGTCATGCTCGCAATATGCGAGTTGATCTACAGCAGCCCTAACGGTTGGCGCCATTTGCTCCCCCTGCTAGTAGTGAATAATTTCGTATCCGACATCGCCCTGATGGTCTTATGGCAGGAGTTGCCTTCTCCAACACCCTTGCTTCACCTTATGCTGGAGCAAGTGGTGGAAAGGCATCTCGGTCGAAATGGAACATGGGACTATGTGAGTTATTTCATTATTCTCGATATGCAGAATCCTCACGTCGCATTAGAAATTTTCTTGGCTCCCTTCACCATGCCAACTTGACCGTGTCGATCTCTATGCCCCTCACATTCGCACGATTGTGACACGTCCAGGCTCTCTCTGTTCTCATATCCATATTCCTTTGCCATGCCTCTAGATCCAATGCCCCCCTCCTTCCACACCTGACTTACTTGCGACTAGCCGACTCGAGCAGTCTTCTTATCGAAATCCTGCCATACATCATCAATAGCAGTTTCCAAATGCTTATCCTCCCAGACTTGTGCAGTTACTCACAGCCTGTTCTCTCTCGTGTCCTCAGTGCACTTCCTTCCCTCCGAAACCTTGCCTGGCTCGAACTTGGCCAACCCGTTCATGATCTCATTAAAAGCATTCACCTCTTCCCTAGCCTTCACTCTCTGAAAGTCCCCTTGATTGAGGACATGGAACCGATATTTTTGCATCCCTCACTACTCGACCTGACAGTGGTTATATATGGCCAACTGTACTTGCCGCTGCATACCCCTCATTTCCATCATCCCCTTCTCTCCTTTGGTATTGCATTTCGGACGAGCTTGATGCACGGCATGCCAGACAATGAGGCCTTCACCACTGCCCTCATCCTGTTGCATAGGTTTCAGGTCCCTTGCGAGCAATTGAACATCTCGCTGTTTTACCAGCTCGGTGGCATTGTGCTGGGTGAATTCATCAACTCCCTGGCGGCCCTGCCCAATCCTTCTGCCATTTCCCTGTTCTCAATGTCCGACCTCACACATTTCAGTGTGAATGTAACCACTTTCGTTCCATGCAATGTACCCCCGCTAGAGCTCAGGCATGTCACACCGCTTTATCCATTTTCACTTACGCACATCGACCTCGGCTGCTTCAATATGTGCACCTTAGATGATGACAATCTGCTTTCCCTCTCCCTTGCCTCACCCCAAATTGAAAGCCTTTTTCTCGGCTGTTTTTGCTGTTGGTCAACCCCCCCTAGGGCATCGCTAGCCAGTGTCTCATCCCTTCTGCTGCATTGCCGTGTTTTGACTAATCTTGGGCTTGTATTTAACTGCAGTCTAGGCGCATTGGACTTGAATCTTCTCCCCATCAACAAGTTGATCAACACGCTCACTGTGGGAGTCACCCCACCTTACAATGATGTTGCACTTGCCACTTTTTTTGCTTGTTCCTTACCAAATCTTACTGATGTATACTTAGAGTCCAGTAATTCAAACATATTTGAACCTCACTACATCTCTCATGATCGTTTCTTACAAGTTAAATATTGGCAGAATATCTTACATAGGAGGTCCTACCTACCAGATGATGACCTCGACTTGTGACTTGCTGATGTGTAATAGTTCGCCTCCATATTATGTAATCGTCATCGCTGATCCCTACAAATCAAGTAGCTTGCCTAGCTTACGTAATATTTCTCTCTTCTTCCTTAATACCATCCTCTTGTCCATATCGTTAAGGAACTTGTGGTCTCTGTTAGGTGGGGAGGAGCACCAACACTTTGCACTAACTGTTACGGTATATTCATTCTCTTCGTTTCTCCTTTGTTACCGGACAATGGTACATGGATACGGCCCTTAACGAACGACCAATCACTTTTCAGACCCTTACTCATATCATCGCCAAGATAACCTTCCATACCAGTAACCATCACTATGTTTAGCCGACTATCTCTTATCAAAGTGGGCTGTCCACACCATGGTTACTATCTCCTATCTCTTATCTCTTATCACTTACCAAGCGGGCTGTCCGCCTTCTATCTTGATACGCATTTACAAGCTCCGCTTGAACTCTCGCTATATAGACACATAGCGTACCACATGTAGTTCTTCACTTTAATCTACTGGGTTTTACCTGGAACAAGTCCTTTAGCAAGGTCTCCAACCTTGCTATCTAAGAACCACTATTCTAAGGAAGTCGCCGATACTTGCCTTAGCCAGAAACCTTTGAACTCTCATTCGAGAGAAGAACCACGTCTGTCTCGCCGAATCTCAGTCCACTCGGACTAAGACAGCTCGACATACCCCAGTCGTAACAAAAGATTAAAGTCCTACCATAGACGCCGCCACCTGCGACGTCAGCAGAACACCACGACTTTGTTAACTCCTTTGATCGGAGCTTTGAACCTAGGCGCGCTACCGCCGATACCACCGTTGAATACAATGGCGACCACTACCAAAGAAATAGAAATCAAGATCGGTTCTCCCCCCGAATTCGATGGAGATCGCGATGAATCGCACAGGTTCATGCTGAACTGTAATGCGTATTTAGATATCAACGATAAGATCTACGACAGTGACAAGAAGAAAGTAATCTTCGCACTCTCGTTTATGACCAAGGGCAATGCTGCCGCTTGGAAAGAAGACTTCATGGAGACCGCCCAGAATGCCAAGCTGAAGAATACCGCAGGAAATCTCATTGGGTACGGCACCTGGGATGAATTCAAAGTCGCATTCAAAGAAGCCTTTGGAGCTATAGACCCTGCCGGAACGGCCATGGCTAAAGTATGAGCCCTTGAAATGAAAGGAGACCTCCACACGTATATCTCCAACTACCGCCTCCTAGCCCATAAAGCAGGAATAACCGAGAACGTCACCAAAGTAGAGTTCTTCCGTGAAGGTCTCGACGTAGGACTTCGCAACAACCTCTACCACACGGGAGAAAGTCTAGACGATTTGAAACTGTCATCGCAACATGCATCAACCTAGATAATGCCTTCCAGAGGTTGAGAGCCATACAGAAACGAGAAAATCCCGCGCACTACCAGCATAAGAAGAAGAAGTACGGGGATCGCCACTTCACCCCCCGCAGAAGCGACGCCATGGAGATAGATCAGCTCTCCGAATTCGAAGTAAAGAGACACCCCAAAGAAGGACGCTGCTTCAAATGCCACCAGACGGGCCATCGTGCCAATGATACCACGTTCCACCCTAGGGAAGATAGAAAACAGAAAATGCCTATCCGGAGGAAGGTCAAAAAAGAAGAAGAAAGTAGTGATGACGAAGAGGTAAACCGACGGTTCGTGGAGATGGATTTTTAGGAAAGGAGACTGCATCGATGTCAGTACCTCCTGTCTCAATACAGCTTGTACAATCACTTGGAAATAAGAAAGAGCTTCGCGTCCCTGCCACTATTATTTCCACCAAGCGTAACAAAACCATCGAAACCTCAATGGTTATCGACTCCGGAGCAAGCGGAACCTTCATCAGCAAGGAATTCTGCAAGCTCCACGGAATCAAGACCCATAAACTCTCGAAACCATTTCCCGTTATAACCGCAGACGGATCTGATGCTAGAGGGGGACTCATCTCTCGCTACTGCGTCCTCATCGTCAAAATTGACGGAAGAACCATGATAGGAAAGTTCAACATAACCAAGCTCTCGAAGAAAGACAAAATTCTACTTGGCTTCCCATGGTTGAAAGCACTAAACCCGTCAATCAACTGGACGAACAAAGAACTATCTCTCACACCGAACGAACGATCACTCGAGATCGAAAGAAACATCGATCATCTTAGGAAGCAGCGCAATCTGCCGCTGCTGTTCCCTTCCCCCACTCCTGCAGAGAAAGAGCTGTCCCATGAATGGAAAAATTCCAAATTAAAGAAAAACCCCGTCTATCCACGAGCTTCTGTCGAAGAAGTTACTGACGAAGAACTTCCCCGCCTCGTACCGGATCAAGATGGACCGGACTACGATACCAAGGAAGATGTATGGTCCGAAAACTATGCACCTCCAGTGGTCGACCCCTCCCTCTATCCCCTAAACGATGAAGATGTCTTGATCGAATACTCCCCTGACGGTTCTCAAGTTAGAATAATCTCCGACATCTCTTTTGACACTCCTCTCACCAAAGACGGTACGTCAAAGCAGGAGCAAGGATATTCGAAAACCAGCAATAAGGCCCAGGAATTTGCTATGGCCGGGGAGAAAGAAAAGATGAAGAAGAGTTTTGAAGAACTCGTTCCCTCCTACCTGCATACCTATGCTGATATTTTTGCGAAAGACGGTCTCAATAGGCTACCACCGGAACGGCCTGGTATTGATCATCGAATCGACCTGAAGCCTGGATTCATGCCAAGAACGTCAAAAATCTACCCACTATCAGGAAAAGAAAGAGAAGCGGTGAAAACCTTTATCGCAGAAAACACGGAGAAAGGGTTTATTGTACCTTCGAAATCCCCGCAAGCCAGTGGATTTTTCTTTGTAGGAAAGAAGAGCGGAGAGTTACGCCCTTGCCAAGACTATCGATACCTCAATGATTGGACCGTGCGCAACCAATACCCGCTCCCGCTTCCCAAAACTCTTATAGAACGACTCTACAAGGCCAAATATTTTACGAAGATCGATATACGTTCCGGCTATAACAATATCAGAATCCACCCTGACGATAGATGGAAAGCGGCTTTTACTACTGAAGAAGGCCTGTTCGAGCCCACTGTAATGTTCTTTGGCTTAACCAACTCTCCCGCCACTTTCCAATCCTATATGAACAATCGTTTTCAGAACGAGATCAACGAAGGATGGATCATCATATATATGGATGACCTGCTCATCTTCTCTTCCAACCTCGCTGAACATCGCGAACGAACGAAAAGAGTATTGGAGATACTCTGTCGCGAACAACTGTTTGTCAAACCCGAAAAGTGTACCTTCGACGCAGAAGAAGTAGAGTACCTTGGGATGGTTATTCGTCCTGGAGAAGTAGCAATGGAACACGCCAAAGTCGACGGGATAAAGGATTGGCCTATCCCAACTTCCGTAAAAGATGTTCGCTCCTTTCTCGGATTTTGCAACTTTTACAGAGCGTTTGTATCCCACTACTCTGATATCGCCCGGCCACTTATCAATCTCACTCGAAAAGATCAAGTCTTCGCCTGGACCCATGACGCCCAGACCTCGTTCGATAACCTCAAACGATGTTTTACGACAAAACCGGTGCTACGTAACCCTGATCCTACACGACAATTTGCCCTTGCCACAGATGCCTCCCTGGTAGCAACCGGGGCCGTACTCCTCCAGACGGACGAAAATGGCGTCTATCACCCCTGTGAATATATTTCTCAGTCCTTCAACCCCACTGAACGCAACTACGAGATCTTCGACCGCGAATTGCTCGCTATAATTCGTGCTCTCAATGGATGGCGCCATTATCCAGAAGGAAACCCCCACCCCATTCTCGTCTTCACCGATCATTTGAACCTCCTTTACTTTTCAAAAGCACAGAAACTCTCACGAAGATAAGCGCGTTGGCAGCTCGTTTTGTCCAATTATGATCTTGAATTGCACCACGTTCCTGGAACGAAACTTGCTGCGCCCGACGCACTTTCTCGACGCCCGGATCACGGTCTCGGGGAACATGACAATGAAGATCGCGTGCTCCTTCCAGACTCCATGTTTATACGGTTGCTCGATGACGAATTGTCCGTCGCTCTCGCCAAGAACTCCCTGGATGATCCCATTTTCTCCGTCGCCAGTGACACTTTGGATGGACTTTGCCTGCCCCCTATGAAATCGGCCCTCTCAGACTGGAAAATATCGGACGGGGTGCTCTATTATAAATCTCGCGCCTATGTCCCACCGCCGCACCGGATGACCATATTACTCCGTCACCATGACCATCCCACCGCCGGTCACCCTGGGCGGTTTAAAACCGAAGAACTTGTCAAACGTGACTACTGGTGGCCTGCCATGGGCACCTTTATTCGCTCCTATGTCACTGGATGTGCTCTATGTCAGCAAATGAAAGCCAACACTCACCCTGTCTCACCGCCCCTTGTCCCCATCCCCTCCTCTGCCACTCGCCCCTTTTCCCAGGTCTCCGTTGACCTCGTCACTGACCTCCCCATTTCCAACGGTTTTGACTCTCTCATGGTCGTGGTAGACCATGGCCTTACGAAGGGGGTGATTATTTCTCCCTGCAACAAGAACATCTCCTCTGAAGGAGTGGCTAAACTATTTTTCAAAAACGTATTCAAACGTTTCGGACTCCACGAAAAAGTAATCTCTGACAGAGGTCCTCAGTTCGTTTCAAAGTTTTCTAGAGAATTAGCACGCCTCCTAGGATATCAGATCGCTGCCTCCACGGCGTATCATCCTCAGACCAACGGTCAGACCGAACGGCTCAATCAAGAGATAGAAACATACCTCCGAATATACTGCAGGAGTAACCCCTATGAATGGTCAGACCATCTACCCCTCGCCGAATTTGTACACAACCACCGAAGACATGAAGCAAGGAACGCATCACCGTTCTTCCTCATGATGGGATACGAACCTCGCGGTATTCCCCACATACTACTATCATCAGATACCCCTGCCGTAGAAGAAAGGGTTCGCACCCTCCAAAAGATCAGGGAAGAAGCCATCTCTTGCCACAATATCGCCATGCAACGAATGGCAGAAAGGACGCACGGAAAGAAGTACCAACCGTGGAAGATAGGAGATAAGGTCTGGCTATCTGCAACTAATCTCATGACCACTCTCCCATCCAGGAAACTTGCGCCCAAACGGCACGGACCGTTCTCCATAACTGCAGTCCTATCACCCATCACGTTCACCCTGAAACTTCCTGAACAATGGAAGGTCCATCCCACGTTCCATGCTTCCGAACTATCCTCCTATCAGGAGACAGGGATTCATGGACCGAACTATGAAGAACCACCTCCAGATATAGTCAATCAATCGGAGGAATATGAAGTCGAAGCCGTCCTGAGTCATAAGGGCACGGGTAAACGAAGACGCTATCTCGTATCTTGGAAAGGATACTCTTCTGGAAGCAACGAATGGATTCCAGCGGAGAACATGGAAAACGCCGGGGGCCTACTTTCCGCCTATAAGAAGAGGCACAGATTGAACTAAATCGACCAGTCCCCACCGCCATAAAAACATGTCCTCTCAAACTACTTCCCCTACTGAGTCCAATGTTTCCTCCATCAGCCTCTGCGAATCCCCTTTTGCCGACAACGTTGTCAGCATTGAAGACGACGTCATTGTCGAAACCACCATCCTTTCCGTCGCCCACGCCCTCGAAATCGAAACCTATCTCAACAACCAACCAGCAGTGCCAGCTGGAGTCGCTGCCACCTACATCCATATCATTAGAGCCACCCAACGTCTCGAAGAAGAAATTTGCCCAGATTGAGAACGATGCCCTCCGACTCTCCTGCAACCACGTTGTAGGGATTCATTTCTGGCTGGGCTTGCAGAGACTGTTTTTACCTTAGTGTTATGTTTGCACTTTTGTAGCTTACATAATCAAGTTACCTTTTCACCAGTTCTACTATGAGTCTGAGTATTCAGCAAGTTTCTATCATATTTCCTCTTCTCTGAGCCTTGAGCCTGGTCCAGAAACCCTTTAGGGTCGAATAGCAGCTAGGTTCTGCAAGACCCAACATTGTTCAGACTCACCATCTGAATTGTTGTACCTTCAACTGGAGCCCACCGCGAGGGGAACAGTCAGCAAGATCTAGTTCCGTGCACCTTTGCACTTAGCGCCATTTAGCACATATAGGTCAATCTCTTTGCATTTTCACAAGCTAACCATCCTTAGTCACGCATTCTCGCGCCTCACGCGCGCGCCTTTCTTGCGCTTCAATGCCTTATAGAATGCCCATCCGTGGCACAACAAACGCGCCCAAATTCGATGGCACTACAGACAACCTCGCCGAGTTCATTGACGCATATGAGCAGCTCGCTGATGAAGCAGGACTCCAAGGACTCGACCGCATCAAAGGTATTATTCGCTACCTTGAACGCGATGATCGAGAACTATGGGGAGGCATGCCTGAAGCGGCAGTAAGCGATTACGACGCCTTCTTAGATGAGGTGAAGGTAATGTATCCAGGATGGGATGGCAAGAGACGCTACGCACTCGCGGACTTACGTGCCATCGCGCGAGAATACGCTAACAAACCTATGCCCTCTTGCACCGAACTAAGCAATTACTTGCGTGCATTCAGGAAGGTTATGCAGCCACTTATGGATGAAGACCGTATTGGAAAGGCCGAACACGACCGCTTATTCATGGAAGGAATCCCTAGAGATGCTCAGCCGCAAATTCACTTGCGCCTTATGATCAAGTTCCCTGACCACTATCCACATGACCCATATCCGTTCATGGACGTCTTTGCAGCTGCACAGTTCCTATTACCTGCGCGCGCTTTTCCCGCGCCAAGCGCGCCAGTTAACGCGCCTGTAGTAGTGCCATTTGCGAACTTAGTCCCAGCGACCGCGCCAGCGCAAGCACCGGTGCAAGCCATGGTAACCAAGCGCAAAGATCAATACTACACGAGCCACGCAACACAGGATATATCCACTAGCGCTAGTGTGACAGCTGGACTCTTCTATCGCGCATCCTCAGATGTTGTACTTGACAAAAGGCCACCAGTTCCTATTCTTGCGCCTCGCGCGCACGATTTTCCCACGCCTTCGCGCGACTCACGCTCACCTGAACCATCAACTGCGCCAGCATACAAAGCTATACCAGACTGCATCGCTTTAGATCACAAACTCAAGCGCGCGCCCGCGAAGCGCAACCAGAAGCGCACTGCAGGCGCCTCTTTGCCCCCATCATCATCTCTTTCTTCCCCTGTTTTTCACGCTGACAATTCGCATTTGCTGCCCATGTCAGCATCAATCGCATCGCCATTAGTCAGGGATGACTCTAAACATCTATTGCACACCAATGCACCACTCAAATCACACTTACCTATCGCAATTGCATCGCCATTAGTCAGGGATGACTCTAAACATCTATTGCACACCAATGCACCACTCAAATCACGCTTGCCTATCGCTATCGCATCGCCTATAGTCAGGGATGACTCTAAACATCTATTGCACAATAACGTGCCCATTGTGGAAGTTATTACGCCATCGCTTGAAACACACTCGCCTATCGCTATTGCATCGCTTAAGGAAGAAATCTTGCCAATCACGCCTTCACTGTCACCGCTATCGCCGTTCACATCGCCAGAGGTCAGGGATGACCCTAAACATCTATTGCACCTTAGCGCGCCTATAGAGGAGCCTTCTACCGCATCAGAGGCTCAAGTTGCACCTCGCGTCAACCAGACTTTGCCTCTGGTAATTCCATCTGTCACTAACGATCACGCGCACATCGCGCTTTTTGCTTCTAGTGACTATCCCTTGCCAGTAAAGCATCCGTGCATCACACTGCCCAACCACTAAGCAGAGCATGTCTCAGGCGACCCTGGGATGACTCAGGCGCACCATATTGCGCCTGAGAACGCGCAATGCGCGCGCCTAGAGGCATTGTATAGTTTCCCTCATCTCATTTCGCGTTTTTTGTCCCTTTCATGTTTAAAGCTCTTAAGGAGCTATATGAGAATTCCAAACACTTTAATTTCATCTTCGCACCAACCCTTGTTCACGCGCCATGATCGCGCGCATCGCGCGGTAATTCCCGCGCCTCGCGCATTCATAATTTTAGCAGAGTTTTCACACTATCGCATTTCTATTGTTTCTCCCCTTTTAAATCACATTTCTGTTATTCAACACAAAATATATTCCAATCAGCCATCCAGGCGCGACTTAGGCGCGCGCCGGACACATACATATGCGCCTAACTCCCCCATCATCATCTTCAACTTCGCACTTTCCACATTTATTCGCATTCTTCATGTTTTTGCTTACCATGTCAATTTCGTTCCTGCACACCCTGACGTGCACTATTCTCTTTCACCTATGCGCCTATTGCGCCTTGATAAACCACCCTTACAGCCCATTCGCGCAACATTTGCGCCTAATTCCAAACTATATATGTCTCTCGCTAACACATTTGCAGAGAAATGGCCGTTCCTTGTGTGTTCGGCCAATATAATCGAATTCGCGCGAAATCGCCCCAAGGCGCGCACATCGCGCGCATCCTATCAGCTTGTAGAGCACCTCTACACCCCTTGCAGCGCCTCCCATTGGCGCGCCTTCAACCTGCAGCGCGTTGTGCAGGAATTCATTTTGCCAGTTACTAGCCCGCCTCGGAGTCACAATCAAAAAGGCTTGATGAAGAGGAACCAAGCACCCCAAGCGCGCCAGCCTTGCGCCTTCTGACCCTCGCCTATGCCACACACACCACGCGCTTCAAGCGCTTCAGCTGCGCACCAAAGAAAAACACATACCATTGCTGTTTCATAGGATACCGTTCGTTTTACCCTGGGTTTCGTCCAGTGCTCTTTCATTTTTATTTTCTCTCATTATAACACCATCCAAAGGACTAATAACACACAGATATATATGCATATAGGGATCGCCTAGAAGAATATAGAAGAAAAAAAAACACCAAAACAACCTTAGATTGTGCCCGCCTAGCTCAATAGGATATTATTTTCTCTTCGCACGCATGACGCGGCACCATGCTCTTTTTACCTTAGAACGCGCACATATGCGCGCAATCTTCCCGCACCCATGCGCCTCACGTGCGCGCGCGCTTCCCGCGCCTTGCTCATAGGAAGGTGTAGATGTCGACAGCCGCACGAAGAAGACAAGTCGGATAGGACATCCGCAAAGTTTACTGTTTTCTCTTCATATTTTCGCATAAAGTTTTACTCATGCTGTTCAAACCTTTAGCACCTAATATTTAGCGCACCTAGCAGGACTTGGTTTGGACATGGATTGGATCGCTCTTGGACCGCGCCACTTTGCATCATGCTCATGCACGCATATTGGACTCAGAGATCATTGTGCAACAGCCCCTTGCGCCCCCACAGAATGCAGCGCATGCAACACTCACGCATGTTCTCGCGCCTTATGCGCGCGCACTCTCCCACGCTTCACGCCATACGCGCGCGCCTCACCCACGCTTCGCACACCACAGCCATATCACTCTCACATCATCGCCTCACACCCATGGTGCATTATTCACACCAGAGTCACCCTTGCAATTCGCCATGCTATGCTGCATTCCCACGCCTCGAGCGCATATGCGCGCGCACTTTCCCGCACCTTCGCGCCTCACGCGCACCTGCGCATTCCCGCGCTTTGTGCATACCATGTGATACATTCCTACGCGTGCGCATTCATCGCCCAACAACCCAAGCATCGTACATGCATCGTACTCGCATACTATCACTCGAGATCCTCACCACACACGCGCTGAGTGGGGACACTCAGAATTTAAGTCCCTGGGAGATGTAGAGACTCATGCCTCTCATTGTGCAATATGGCAGTTTTCACTGGGGAGTACATGGCACGAACTTGTAGCATCACTCTGTGTGCTACCCACAGCTATCTCTATATGAGGCGCAGCTTTCCTGCGCAATGCGCGCCATGCGCGCGTACCTTTCCCGCGCTTGAGCGCCCTATAGCGCCAGCCATCCAGAAGCATCCATCCACTGTCCACCAAGTTCCCTAGTGCGTATATTTCCATTTCTCACATTTGCTTATCGTTCCATCTTTATTTTTATCATGGACCCTTACTTACATATATCTTTACATACCTTACTCGGTAGCGCTTCGGCTCCGCATGACAGCGCTTAGGCGCCATACTTAAGCGCCAGCAGTACATACTATGAAAAAAAAAAAACTTACTCTCCCACCAGAATGACAGAGGACTTACTGGTTATTACCCACTATTCACCTAGCAGAACATAGTAGAAATCTATTTGTTTACACCTCGCATCTCTCTTCTCTTGTCTTACATCATATCATCTCTTAAGCAAACTCACTCTTACTCTCTCTCATATCTGTATACACGCGCACGCTTTCCCGTGCTTCGCGCCATACACGCGCGCATTCCCGCGCCTTGCGCGCACCTGCGCTTTCTCGCGCTTTGCATTGGCCAACCAGTAGCGCTTTCAGCGCATACCTCTAGATCCTTGCTGCACTCGCTTCCCCTTTAGGGTCGAACGCACTTGTCGTCTCAAGTATAGCAGACTAGGCAACGCGTGACCTTACAACATTTATAGGTACAGTCAGGAGCATTGTTTGTGCCTTGCTGTATCGTTGAACCTTCACCGTACCTGTCCCAGCACCCAGCAAGGTCCAGAGAAGAAACCTCCGCGGCGGAGCCGCCATTCACGGCGTAACCAAGAACAAAGCATCCAAAGGAAAGAAGCGTGAGGTCATCGACCTCACCAAAGAACCCTCCACTATCACCTCCACCAGTATCTCCATCAGATCCCCCTCGTTAAAACAGATCGTCGGCACTATCGCTGACGCCAACTTCATCTGCCGACTCTGTAAGAAGCTCGGTCACAAGCATAAGAACTGCCCCCTATACTTTTGTTGCTTCTGTGGTGACACGAAACCCGGGCACTTCTCCATTTACTGCCCCTTTGACACCAACAAACCAGCATTCCCGTTGGTATATACTGACAAAGGCTTCTACGAAGCGTTAGCCGCGTGGGAAGCAGAGAAAGACAAGAAAGAAGAGGAGGATCTAGAGCGTGCCAATAGGGAGTACTTGGTACAGCCGGAGGAATTGGAATTCCACAATGCCGACGCCGACCCCATCTACTATGCAAACCAGGACAACTAGTGATGTCGATGCCGGTGACATCGACCATAACGCGGGGGTAATGTTACGGTATATTCATTCTCTTCGTTTCTCCTTTGTTACCGGACAATGGTACATGGATACGGCCCTTAACGAACGACCAATCACTTTTCAGACCCTTACTCATATCATCGCCAAGATAACCTTCCATACCAGTAACCATCACTATGTTTAGCCGACTATCTCTTATCAAAGTGGGCTGTCCACACCATGGTTACTATCTCCTATCTCTTATCTCTTATCACTTACCAAGCGGGCTGTCCGCCTTCTATCTTGATACGCATTTACAAGCTCCGCTTGAACTCTCGCTATATAGACACATAGCGTACCACATGTAGTTCTTCACTTTAATCTACTGGGTTTTACCTGGAACAAGTCCTTTAGCAAGGTCTCCAACCTTGCTATCTAAGAACCACTATTCTAAGGAAGTCGCCGATACTTGCCTTAGCCAGAAACCTTTGAACTCTCATTCGAGAGAAGAACCACGTCTGTCTCGCCGAATCTCAGTCCACTCGGACTAAGACAGCTCGACATACCCCAGTCGTAACACTAACCATGGATAAAGCACGCCCAATCAAGCAGGTTTGTTTTCAAGAGGTAGCGCGCAACAATGTCAATGCCAATACTTTAGAATGTGAGTCGTTATGTTCATGCCAGAGATTTTCTTATACTGAAAACCCTATCAGCCTCGTCCAACTCAGAGTCTAACCAGACGAGCTCTCCATCTGCAGAGGACATCTGCGCGTGGACTCATAAAGCCCAACCAACGGCCCCATGTTTCATTAGAGATGTTTATTCGATGAGAGAAAGCACTAGCACAGGTCAGTTCTGCTATCCCAACCAAAAGCTTACTGAATAACAACCAACTACAGGACCTAGATCCAGCTTTTACTGGCTGGGACATATTCCCTGTCAAATTGTGCACATTGTTGGCATGGTGGTAGGAATTGACATGCGCGAGAAAGGAACACTGTACACCGGTGAGCTGACAGTTCCCCTGTGGCATCAGTACTGATTCCTGTTGTAAAGTTGATGATTCCACGGAGGTGATTGATTGTATGCTTCGTCACCCCGGACCCTTGGCCCAGCTGGATGCTAATGCAAGAGCAGCTTTATGGTCAAGCAGACGGCGCCCCACTCCCTCTCCAGTTCCAGTTCCTCCGCCTCCTGCTACTGCTATTGGCTACCCTGTAGAAGTAATCGGTAAAGTCACAGAATTCCATAGCCAGTGACAAATTAATGCCAAATCCATAAGTGCGTTCTTTTTGTCTCTCTGACTCTCAACTGACCCTTCAGAGGCCTGTGAGTCGACAAACAATCAATGGACACATGCCATTACCATTGTCGAACTTCACAAGTCCAAATACTCAGTACCAAAGCCATTCACGATGCCGGTTGAGGTCCACCCTCGGTCGCTGATTCCCTCAAAGTGTCCATTGCGCGAGCCATCCTCTCCTCTGATGCATAGTGCGGCCTCTAAGTCATCAAGTTTTGTTATACCTGGTTCAACAGTAAGTGCTTGGCCATATACTACTCCTCACTAACATGGTTGTGTAGGACCCCCCTCAGTTTCGGCATCCATCTCAGTTGCGTACGGCAGACCTCATGGATGAAACCTTTCAATTATATCTACAGCATTGTTTTCGACATGTGCCCGGTGATGTACCTCAGTTTGATTATCATCAATTTTTTCTGATGCAGACACCAGAGCAGTCTACATCTGGCCCCATTACGCTTTCATATCTACGTCGGATCCCAGAGCTGGCCCTTCTTGCCAGTCGGGTAGTCCATGCTGAAATGCGGTAGCGCACTCCACCAGACGCAGGGGGAGAGAAGGCAGGACAGACCCAGAAGTCGAACATCTCTCATTTTAGCTCTAAGCACCCGCACGCCAAGATGAAGAGGCTATTTATGTGGGCAGTACTCCAGCTTTATGAACGAGGAAGTATAGTACTCTATGATGGACTTTCGGATGCCCCAACTGCATCTGTGTCCATAGCGCCATCCCACTTCGCTGTAACCAACACAGCGAACTCCCAGGCTCCATCTGATGTTCCCCTCTCTAGCACGATATTTTCATCACCTGATGCTGCCAAGTCCGTGATTCCTGAGGACGATGCTTACTTGTCAGATCTGCCTTATTACAAGGAAGATGAGGCATACACTCCCGTAACTGCGGCCCTCCTCGCTCAACCTGTGCGAGATATCATGTGTGCAAGAGGTATTAGAGGAAAGAGTGTCAGGGTCAGAGCAGAGGACATTGCGAAGGATCTGAAAATGTTTGACAGGCGTTGGGCACATATTGACTTGCGGACCATTGAAGAAGCCATAGACACCATTGTAATTGACTAATTACTAACCTCCTGTAACTTCTATTACCCCTGTATTTAGTTCTAACCCGTCCAATCTTACCTTGTTCAAGTCTGACAGTTGTATTAGGTTCGTCCAACTTATTTACTGCACTGGAAGGCGACAGGGTGCACAACAGATGTTCGCTAGAGCGAGTAAGCAGGCATCTGCAAATCCCCACTTCATTCCTGCCAAATGCAGGCAATGAGGCACATGTACATTTACGATCTGTTTGATCCAATACAAGGTCGACTAACATATGCTTTGCTAGTCAGCCGCCCAGGGACACCTCTCACCTCAGAATTGGAGTCAAGCTCAAATTCGGGCCCTGGGAGGAAGATAGCGATTATTCAGACATGGAAGGTATCGGACCTGTTATCAACAAAACCAATCCTAACATTTGGGTTGTTATATCCACTTGATCAGATGAAACCTTCTAGCTGGCGCTTGTGGATATCTTAACTATGATGTGAGTGGGGATTTGTGATTTGAATATATCCTTGTGACCAGCCACCTGACCCTACCCCTTTGCCATGTCCTTCACCTCCTACCCCCCAGATTTCTCAATGCCAGAACGTACTCTATCTCAACCAACTTGTCCAATTCTCTCCTGAGCTCTGCCCACCGAAATTCTAAAAGTAATCCTAGCATATAGCACGTCATCTCTCCATGCGCTGGGTGACGCATGCTGCCCAGCCCTTGGTTGACTCTACGGATGTTCTCACGAGCCATAGTTAGTGCCCAAGCCCATAAACGCTAGATCCCCATGAGACTCAGAGGGGACCAGTAGGATCCACTCACCTCCACCTCCTCCGTCACCACGAATACCCTCTCCTCAGGGTCATTTTCCATCTCTGCTTGCTCTTGTACCTGCACCTGGCCTTATAGCTGGTCTTGTACCTGTGCTTGCCCTTGTACCTGCGCCTAGCCTTGTAGCTGGCCTTGTACCTGCACCTGCATCTGCACCTGCCTGAACATATGAGTGGTTCTGCATATGCAGACTGGCCACTCACCTGATTTGGCAGAACGGCATTGTGCGCTTGGTTACCATAGTTGTATTGAGGTAGCGGTTGGTAGTGCTGGGGCGCTGGGTGGTTGTGATTAAGGTAGTTGGGCTGATATGCTTGGTTAGCAGGCATTGTGAGTAATGGTGTTAGATTACATTCAATGACTTATATGGTCAAAACAGAAATAGGTTTCAAAGTTTGAAATTTTGTTCTCTTCTTGGGCTGGTACATATGTTAGAGGAATGCCCAAGGATCAATATGAGCCTGGAATGAAAGAAAATGGCGGTTGGGATCTGGAGATATTGCCAAAATACTGACTTTTTTGCACATATAGCATATCTCATGATTCCTGCACTCCATAGAGTTTGGGACCATCACCAATCGATTCCTAGGCCTTAAAAACACTGGGACCATCATTTACAGTATTGGTCTTAGGTCATAATCCAGAATAGCAGAATGTATGGAGTAGGAGGGGGGAGGAGGACCATGTGTATCTCAAGAACATGATTTTTTCTGGACAAACGGGCTTGACCATCCTGTTTAGGGCATTCAATAGGCCCTAGGAAAAATACATTTGGAGCACAAGCAAGTCATGGGAAGCCTGTAAAAATTGATCTTTGAGGAGAATACCAGGAAAACTTCCATATTTTTCTCAGGATGAGTTCAAAACACTCTAGGACCATCTTCAATTGATTCATATAATTGAAAAACAGTAGGAACATCCTTTTATATACTGGTATTTACATAATAACAAGATATATGAAGTAGGAGGGGGGAGGAGGATCATGTGTATCTCAACAACCTGATTTTTTCTGGACAAACGGGCTCGACCATCTTGTTCAGAGGAATCAATAGCCCCCAGTAAGGATACTCTTGGAATCCTGGCAAGTCATGTGATGCCTAAAAAAATTGATCTCTGAGGGGGGGTATCAGGCAAACTCATACATCACATTCCATATTGGTTTAAAACACTCTGAAACCATCCACAATCTATTTGTATTGTCATTAGACACTAGGAACAGCCTTCAGTACATCAGCATTGACATGAAATCATGACTCTTGGTGGAGTAGGTAGGGGGAGGGGGTAGCATGACTCTGAAACATGATTTTTTTAGACCTAATTAGCATTGCCATCACATTCAGATCCATCAATAAGCTCTGTATCAAGTGCTATTTGCACCCATACAAGTCAAATGGAGGCTGAAAAAATCGATCATTGGATGAGGCAGCATGACAGGGGTGATACTGCTTACATAAGCAAAAGCGGTGGACTTGGGGCAAATTTAGAACAATACTTTGACTTATCAAATTTCTGTTGCTGCTGAATATAATATATATCGATTGATCACCTTTTTAATGAGCCTGATATCGAGCCATGTGAGTCATATGGCCTGAAAAAATCGACCTTAGGTTGGGGACCTCAGCATTACAGACATCCATGACTTTTGAACATGATTTTTTAGAACAAAAAAAGTATTATCATCACATTCATAGGGCTCAAATACCTCAAGTGACAGCTCTATTTGAAGCCAAGTAAGTCTAATGGAGGCCAAAAAAAAATCAATCAGTGACACTGCTTACATAAGCAGCATGCGGTCATAGCATGACTTGGGTAGTCAAATTTGAACCATGATACAATTGGATCTTTTCACTGCATAGTTGGTTGGTCTAGTGGTAAAGACGTTCATATTAGAGCTCAGATGGCCTGGGTTCTAATCATGGTCCTGTCATTATTTGTCTGTGAAGTCAATGTTCTTGAAAGCTAATTTGCTGCTCATCAGTAAATTTGGTATTCAAGAACATTAGTTTATGGATTTTTATCTTTAGTTCTTTGTGAGGCAAAGAAAGTTTTATGAAGCCTGAAAATTTGATCATTGCTTTATGCACTAGGTAGGTGCGCAACCTAGTTGTCCATCAAATAATGAGTCTGGTCGCTTTTTTAGCATGTCAGAGCTGGAGCTCTCACTTCAACAATAAAAGGCTGTCACCAAATGACTCATATGGTCAAAACAGAAATATGTTTCAAATATTGAAAGCTGAAATCATGGCACGCTCATACACCACTATTTTCTTTCATCTTTAAACTTATCCTCTATGCCCAAGGTCCCTTACCATCCTCCATGTCAGACCCAGCCAAACAAATGGCAAATTGGGCAACAGAACTTTCATGGAGTCCAGAGCTTCCTGCCTCTCCAACCAGATAGAAATTATGGCAGGACGAGGATTTGAACCTAGTCCTTCCTGACTCCTGGGAGACATCTTGACTACTAGACTATCTCTTCATATAGGGCCATTTAGCTGGAGAACATGACTTGCACCTTTAGCTATAGCATGGTCTTTCCATCTTAGCTTAGCATCCAAACGTGTAGCGAGTTCCTTGTTATCTTGTTTATAATTGAAGACAAGACTTCAGAGCTTGCTGTATGGAACTGGAAAACAGGTGAACTCATACTGGTGAGTCAAGATGAAGCAGAGTCTGTATTACCTGTTATTCTGATATCTATGTTAGACATGCACCAGTCGTGAAATCACTATCTTTGCCTTCCTCACATCTTTGTCTCTCACTGTAATGACTGGATGGTCTGGTGGTTGAGATGTCCCCCCCTCCCCCCAGAGTTGGGAAGGACTAGGTTTAAATCATTGTCCTGCCATGATTTCCATCTAGTCGGAGAGGCAGGAAGCTCTGGACTCTATAAAAGTTCTCTTGCCCAATATGCCATTAAGTTGGCTGTGTCTGGCAGGGAGGATGGTAGGAGACAAAACCAGCTCACAGCTGTATCATGGCTCACACTAATAAAGGATTCCAACACCCGCTGGAACACATTGCAATACAAGCCCACATATGTCCCATATTATATTATTTTGTAAGTATGGGACGGTCTTATTTGTTGCTTTACTGAAGTATTTTAACCTTGCCATATGCTCTTGATTCTCGTTCCGGCCTAGTCCAGTATTCAAATATATATATATACCACTCATGTACACTTATACCTATAGTGAAGCAGTGCTGCACTGCAGCAAATATTACAGTCAGATCTCCCCTCGAGGAACTTGCTACATGCTTGGATGCCTCCATCTGGTTGAAAAGGCAGGAAGCTCTAGACTCTATGAAAGTTCTCTTACCCAATTTGCCATTGGTTTGGCTGTGTCTGGCATGAAGGATGGTAGGAGACAAAGCCAGCTCACAGCTACATCATGGCTCACACTAATCAAGGAT
The DNA here is from genome assembly GCF_016758755.1 of Suillus discolor. Lineage (NCBI taxonomy): Eukaryota > Fungi > Basidiomycota > Agaricomycetes > Boletales > Suillaceae > Suillus > Suillus discolor. Next base: position 407,999 of record NW_024541275.1, on the reverse strand, counting down.
TTATTAAAGGCTGAAAGGATCAACTATTTGGTGAGGCAGCATCACATGGGTGACATAGCTGACATCCAGCATCACTTTGTAACACACTGTTTTCTCACTAAGTGAGTGTTGTGATCAGTATCTTAGGGTCCATTAACCTTTATAATGAGTATTTTTGAAATACAGGCAAGTCATACTAAGGCTGAACAAATCAATCATTTCATGAAGCAACATTACAGGGGTGACACTACTGACATGCACAAAACCTTGGTGAACCTGAACCAAATATTTGCTGCTTCTTTCTTCCCCTTTCTATATCACTCTATTTCTGACATGTTCTAAACTGGATCTGAGGGCTTCTTTGGCTGGTTGTCACTTCTCCATGGGCATGTCACTGTTGAAAATGGTGTGAGCTATAACCTTTAACTTTTTTTCTGGTTGTGGCTCCTCCATGGGAGTCTCACTATTAATAATTGGGCCAGTGATTTCAATTTTCTCAGTTGATTTAGCTGGTTGTCACTTTTCTATGGCTGTCCAAATGTTCATAATGGTACCAGCTATTTTCACTGCCTAGGGCTTTTTAATACCAAATATTATGAGAGTTCATTTTGAATTGTTCTCTCTCACATTTTCATTCTCACTTGCTAAATTTTTTTGTTTGTTTGTTGTTTGTTTGTAATTCTTGGAGTTTATATTGTTGGTGTCACCCTCCATGACGGTCAAAGAATTGATAATGGTGTCAACATTTTTACTTCTTGGAGTTTCTTGTGATAGTATCACCTTGCATAAAGATTGAATCATTTATAATAGTTGGATTGTCTTCTTTCTCCAGCTTTCTAAGCCATATATATTTTTCTTTGCAGTTCTGAGAGCTTATTCCATTTGTGTCACCCTTCATATGAGTTAAACCATCCATATTGCACCAAGGATAACTACTAATTGGATTGATACAAATCAAATAATGACCGACAAATTCAAACATTGGCTGAGAAAGTATGACTATGAGTGACCAATCTTAGAATATGATCTTCATAAATACATGTGGTATAACCAGTATGTTTAGATGGTTCATAGCAGTGGCACTGATATATTTTACATTGTATCTATGTACTAATCAATGTCCATGGCAACATCATCTTCTAAATCTTCTTGCACATCCATGGGAAATGGTCTGGACATGCGAGGACGTAGTGGAGGGGGTACCCTCTTGTTTTTCCTTGTCATAGTCATTTTCTTCTGAATCTCTCGACACTTCTGCCTCTCCGTCTTTCTCCTCCGATTCTCATCAACATCAAATGGTTGGAAATCCATCAGGTCAGCTGCGAAGATGCGTTTTCCTTTGATCAGCTTCATTGTGTGACATCCTTTGATGACCTTCCTCTGACTCTCGCCTGCCCTTCCAACACAGTGAATCCTGTAAAATGCAGGATTTGTTGTGAACACTATTGCATTGTTCTTTTGTGTCCACACCCTTGCACCACTTGCAGGAAGACAATGAAGTTCTGAAAATACGTCGCGCAATCCTTGCTTAAGTGTTGCCTGCTGATAGCAATCCATTGTCTTTATCGTCCTGTGAAACTCTGTAATGTATCCATCTCCATCCCACAGCAAAGACCATTGAGTGTTGTTCCTATATGAGGCTTCAGGATCAGGAAAGAACATTACGGAACGGTCCCCAAATGCCCTCGACCTAGGACTCATGCGACCTGGAGTTACACCTCTATTATCCTGCAGCCCAGCATTACATACTTCGAAGGCCACTGAAGCAAGAGTGTCATCGATGCTGGTTGTCATCCAACACTTCATTGCCTCCTTAAGATTGTTAGGGTAGGGCCTAATTCCTTTCAAGACATCTTCCATCAGCATGAGCCATGTTTGCCTAGTGAACATGACAATCAGACGTCCAACAGCTAGTTGAGCATTGAGCAACCTGGGTGACCATGACCATGGTCTCATTATCAGTCCAGGCGAGCTTTGAATTGCTGCCTTCAGTTGAGTCTATGTTGGTGTGTGACCAAGGGGATAGTCCTCTTCTGATCCTGTGTTCTTCCATGAATCGATCCTTTCTACAGCTCTATTCCTGTGATCCTTTGCATTTACACCCATGAGGGCTAGCACATTCACATCATCTATTTGCTGCACCTCCTCCAAGCACGTCTCGCTTCCAAGGTTGAAGTCTTGTAGGAAAAACATCCCTGCGGTCTCCAAAACATTTCTATATAAAGAAGGGCAAGAGATTCATGGACATGAGAATCATAGATGATAGGGGTTGATGTGGTCGAGCGAAGCATGTGGTTCAGCACGCCAGTGAGGATGCTGAGATTTGGAGGATTCTTTTTCACAATGGATATTTGAGTTCTCTGAATCTCCCTCACATGTCTCCTAATAAGCTCAAACCAGATCTTGGATGGAATCCACAGTATTGGATCTGATTGCAAATATTCCTTAGCCTACATAGAAATCATCGCCCAAGTCACTCAATCAACAAATAAATTATGAATGAAGCGTATATCACTGACCTTGATGTCTATATTGTCCAGTATTATTTTGGCCACATGTCCACTGACCCTATACTCATCCCTGACACCATACATCTTGTCCTTGCAACCATCCAGAGGTTTTGCAATTTTAAAACATTCAGTCATATATGACGGGGAGAGCTTGTAGGCATCGCTGTCTGAAGCAAAGTTACCTTGGTTGCTGTTTGTCCTGATCGACTTGTAGTATAGGTTGTAGGTGCTCCTGAATGCGATGTGCATCTGCTGGGATCTCTCCTGCTGCATCTCGGCCTGCAATGCCCCATATCTTGAGAGTGTGTTGTGATGATGTATCTCCCCTCTCTTGAATCCTCCTGCCCCAAATAATGCTTCCAATGCATCTAATCTCCATAATCCTATGACTGGAATATCTGTGGAGTGCGGTGTGAATGAGATCCCCACATCTACAAGCAGTTCTCCATGCTTCCGGTTTATCATATATGTCCAATCAAGGTCAGATAAATTGCGACACAATGCCTCCTCTGGTCCTGAAAATCGCCCCCTCTGACCATCCTTTGTGAGCAGCTTTATTCCCTTGCCCTTGAGAATGAAGAAGAATGATCCAAACATGCTGAGTTCACTCTCTCCATCGTGTACACAATCTTCCATGCATGCTTGCACATCCCTGAAGTCATCATCTGACAGAGGAATGGCCTTTGGAGATCCCCATCGACCCTTTCCTCCATTTGTACCTCATGACTTGTATCGTGCCTCCTCCAATGTGTGCTTTATGTATGGTACCCAGCTGACGTCTGTGGAATTTTCTATGGATGGAAGCAGAACTCTATCCCAGAAAATGTCCAAGACATCTTTGGGCATTAGCGTGATTCTTCGACCATTCACTAGATGTGTATGGATCATCCTTGGAAATGCGATATAAAGATTGAGTGTTGAGGAAGCTGATGATATCTGCCCAATACAGGCATGAGGAATTGCAGACATCGGAAATCTTTTCGACAACCATTCTGTTCTCCCACCAGGTGCCCTTGCATCTTCTTCTGACTGTGGAATGAGGATGTCGACATATGTGTGATTGTGCTTGAATATGCCAGGTTTTGTTTGGAATGGCGGAGTGATATATATCCCAACAGACCCCTTGCATCGGAATACCTTTGTGGTCCAAATTATACTGTCTATGTCCACCAATATCTCTATATCATCTTCTGAAAATTGTACTGCATCCCGTTCGAGGTCGACATACAGGGCAGGACCATGATCATCATGAAGGCTGGTGCAGCCACAGACAAAGAATTTGTGTCCGAACCTACATGCATCATTTAGTGGTGGATCGTATTCAACAGAGTCAATGAGTTCAGAGGCAGACATGATTTCCACGTCTGTGATCTCCGTGTTCTGGCCTCCTGCTTGAGCTGACCCTCGCCTGGCAAGGCTATATGCACCTGTGACGCGATCTGGAACCTGATTTGCAGAATCATAGGAGTCGGTTGTACCGATAGGCATGATGTGGTCCATAGTGGCTATAGGATCACATTGATAGAATATGTGGAATGAACCTGGGGTGATGTGGTACCCATGATTGACCCAGTCTACCCAAGCAGTGGAGATCTTCAATCCTCCAGCCTGAACTGTCATTGTCCGAGATATATCCCTTGAAGTTGACAACATCTCGATTGTAGGTCCATCTTCATAGTCGTCAAATTTGCGGTCATCCTGAAGCCACCTCCTCCCAGTGTATGCCACTAAGGGGCATGGAGCAATCGGATGTGGAAATCGCCTATTGCTTACTAGATTCCAATTTGTTACCTTTCTACGAGTTGCCAAGGCAGACTTGGATCATTGTGAATCAGCTTTACCATTGAGATCAGGTGGAATCTCGGGCTCGAGTTGAAGGTGTGTCCCAATAGAACAAGGTACTATAGCTTTGCGATCCCGAGATACAGTCAGTTGGATATTTGCTTGTAAAAGCTTTGCTATGGTTTCCTTTCTCCCAGGTGGTAAGGCCATTCCTAGTGCGTCTTCATCATCATTCCACTCATCATCCACACCATCCTCATCCACTATGGCTCCATGCCCATCCTGACCAGAATTTGATTGCTGATCTCCATCCATCCTGATTATGGGACGTTGACACATTTGGCAGGTTGTACTGAGAACAGTCAGTTTCTGCAAGAGCTGCAGGCATTTGGCCTGGTGCCTTCCATTCTGAATGTCATTGATGAGATGTTCATCTGGCAACTCATCCTCTCTCCAATCATCTCGTGAGCTATCCAGAAGCATGAGATAGTCGCTGCAGCTGAGCTTGACATGACCAGCAATCATGCACAACACATGGCCACATTGGACTACAAACACAGGTAAGTTGCCACCCTCGTTGATTCCTGAGGCAAGATATTGCTTGAGGACAGAGCATGCAATTGGTCCACAGTCGAGTCCATTCTGCATCCAATCCTTTGTGATCACAGAGACATCAGAAGCGTCCCCTAGACTCCATTCGTGAAGGTCTCCAATTCTCCTCCAATATTCCGGTCCACCCCAATCTTCCCAGTCATGCGGATCCACTCCATCAACATTCATGGCATCTTCAGATATGTGGCGACCCAGTACATGAGCTCTCTGTTGCTGATAGTCAAATATGACCGCAAAGAAATATTGAGAATGATGCACTATGAATCCAACAGGGACCATTGGACATCTTCTTTCACGAGGCAGGAAATAATTCCTCTTGAAGAGCTCCTTTTCTTCAGCTGTTATGTGGTTCATCCTCGCTGTATATACATCGACATATCTCATGTGTGATGTATCATTCATCTCATACCACAGATGGGCCAAATAGAAATTAGCCACTGTGGTGTCCAGCCATTGGTCTACCCCAAGGGTACTCCAGTTGTTCCAGACAGATGTCCAAAACAATGGTTGGGCCATCACACGAGCTGTGGTTAGGAAGACTTAGTGTTTCAAGTTACATCAGTATTGTGCTAAGCTCACAGGTGATTTCCTCAACTGTCAGTTCAGCTATTGCATGTATTTGAACCTCAACTGATGGTGACCGTACTGTGGCTAATAATGATGGAGATGGCCTGTATTCATCATCCACTACTCTCCCTATGGATGGTGCCGGACTTCCTAATCAAAAGCATTAATACCGTGGCGAGGTATCAGATGAAGGATCATTTATGCTCACAGGACCTCATGCATTGTAGGTCGTCATTTCTTTGTGCATTGTCCAATCCAAGAGACATCAAGGATGATTCATGATTCACAAGGTTTGTGGACTCTGTAAATTCAATTTAAATGGCATTTGCCTTTCATAAGGAGTTACAACATGACTGACTGGTGACTCTAGCATGCCTTACTCATTTTTTTGGACACCCTCAATATCACTTAGTAGGAGATACATGTTTTCTAAATGCATCCTCCTTCATAGATGGGATATCATCATTGGATGCGACAAGTTCTTCTTCCATGACATGTTCGTCAATTGTGATTTGATCTGCCTGTGTAACACATCAATATCACCCACACAATACATAAGATATGTCCTTGCCTGTTGGTCTTTATACACTGGGTTGCTGGTGGCCCTGATCAGGTATCCTGAATTAACATTCTGCACATCCTCTACTGATGATACTTTGTCCATAGGAACAATTTTCCTGACTTTGTTTCCTTCTTGAATGTTCATGTGATTGCATGTCAAGGTTACATGTAGTGACTCACCTTGTGTTGTTGGTTTCTTCGCTGGTCATCCACATGGACACCGAGGGTGATGTTCCTTTGAATGATCCTTCACTTCAGTCATTCCTGTATGATATTCCTGTCAACCTTGCAATTACCTGTTCATCTACATTCAATCCATCATCTGTGATATGCTTTGCAGTTGATGAAAACTCTGGATTCCAATCCAAGATATCAGATGTAAGGATCTTCTGCAGGATATCAGTTTCATCCCACTCTTCATCCTGAAAGCTCCCCCCGCTCTTCATCATTGCATATTATAGTTGTGAATCCTTGATTAATTCCCTTAATATTAGGGTTGTGAGGCTTTGCTTTGAAATGGTCTGGTATTGGGCTGGCTGTGGCATGAATGAGATGGTGATTTTTATTCTTGATGTTCTGAGCTGATTCATCTGTTGGAAGGTGTGTGCTTGGCTTGCTACCTGCACAACAGGATCAATTGAAAGTATAAATAGTTGTTGAGCACATGGACTCACAATGCTGTACAACTCACTTCTTTGGCCTGCCTCTCTTTGGCTTGTGCCTTGTGACATCATCCATCCCTTGATTCACATTTTGGCAATGTTCAATTGCTGCAAAAATGTTGCAGGTTTGTTATTCATAATGAGTGTCCAATATTCTTGAACCTTTTGGGTCCCAATCCAGGATCTTCAACTCAAATATTTGCTGCAGAATATCAACAGAATCTTCTTCGGCCATCAGACATTGTGAACCTCAGTATGAGTGATACATCGCACTCAGGGAACCATCTCAATATTTATATCACATCATTTTCAACAATGCACTAGACCATCCATGTGTCAAAATCACGCACTCCATCAACTGAATATAAATCTGGGCCAGGTGATCGCTTGTTAAATGTGGAATCCCCATGCAGCCACTGGGCCCTTACTGTAGTAGTATTTGCATTTTTCGGTTCTGTTAAGGTTTCGCTTCAATTGAATGTTAAATGAACAGTTTATAAAATAATGTCCGATCTACTCCATGGGATGATCTAACACCTCAAGGTATGCCATAAGAACAGCCCCCTGGTCTCGCCACAAATGATTTATGATCTGTCTGCCATATGCGATAGCAGCACATGTGTCTAGCAATAAAAAAAAGCCAGATGAATGTGAATTTGGACGCTCATCCCTCTTCTTCGCATTTGAAAGCTTATTCCAATCCTTATGTCCAGCCGACCATCAATCACCAGCTGCACATCACATCTAGATGGGAGAAGAAAATTACCTCCTATGCGAAGCTATCATCCCAAGCTTCGCACATTGAGACAGTGCACCTCATTGGAATGTACGTCTATTTCTAGCCTGTCAGTGATATTTCAATTGCTAATGTCAACTTATATGACTTTGTATAATCAGGGGTTTACAATTCAACTACTGACCCTGATTGTATTAGTGATGATAGGATGGTAATTCGAGTAGGGGAAGAGTAAGACTTTGTTTGTGTATTTTGACATTGATCTTTATGGACCATTTGCAGCATCTCATTAGATCCAGCCGACAAACGTGCAGTTCCAATGGAAGATGGGAGTCTTCCAGTAATGTCATACTGGTATGGTAATGTGGTTGAGATATATCTGAAGACTGGTCGAGTACAGGCATGTGTATTCGCCACTTTGCTCTACATTACTTAATTAAATATACATCGACAGGACGTCTGGCTGAATATTCAATGTTATTACCAAAGAATAGACTTAGAAGATGAAAGCATTGAGTACATTTTTATTTTGCAATCACTGAAATGTTTTTCACAAATGTTTTCATTTAGTCTTGCGGCCTGTGTCGGTGAATATGAGCTTGTCCTCAGTGATCATAGGTCCATAGTTGATATGTCTTGTGTTGAGGGTATGTTTCTATCGATATATACACAATCTGTCAATTATATCGACTTTCCTGCATGGCCTTCAGATCATGCAACTATTCTGCCATATGATGAGGGTGATTTAGAGCAGCCTCAAAAACCATTAAAGACTCTATACAATCGTTGGACTATCAATATCCAGTTCTCGAAGGACAGGAAGCATGGTTCAGTTGATGGGGTGAATGTCCATGTATGTGAATACCCTTTGCTTCTACCGGTCCTGAACCTCATAAAATATGTAGAATACTCAGACAGCCACTAAGTGTGCATGCCAGAAGTGTGATCCCCCATTCTCATCACCGATGACACTACAATGATACTGCCGAAAGTGTCAACAGTGGTTCAATGAGCCATGCCTTGAAATTCATGGGTGTCGGCTACACAAACCTGTAAAGGCTAGCCTATCATCCATGTATCTGGATGCGCATTTCGACCCACAGTTTCTATCAATCTTGACAATGCCAATTCGATGAGGGGGGCCATGTGGAATAGTGGGCAATTCATTGTTATTGATGTGGGGAAATGCGCTCATAGAGGAGGCTGCAACACTTGGACGACTACGTGATGGATGGGAGGACATGCTAAAGGAAGCGATGCTCCCAATTGCTGATGAAGATGTTCCTTAATACTACTGTCTCACTTATACAAAGGCTGCAGCTATCTAGCCTTTCTCTAGAACTTTAATTCAATCAGTCTCAATATGATACATCGCTGATTGAGTGACTCCATTTCTACAATATATTTAGCCCCATGCACTGGAAATTGGGGTCAAATAATGGTAGGGGACAATGTTGTGGAAACATCAAGTAACGGAAAGACATACAGCAGATAACCATAAGATAAACAAGTAACCTATGTTTTACCATTTGTCAAAGTCATCAGCAAATTATCGCTCAATAAAGGAACTCATTTCCCCTGAATAATCAGAAGCCATATTTTGCACATGATCAAGCTAATCGAAACAAATCAATTTGTGGTAGGCTAGGAATCGCTCTAATGCACTCAATTCCGTTCTTCCAGCCTCGCATCCTGCACATTTTGACCTGTACACCTATGCTGCACCCTTTCCAGACCATAGCTATGGCGGGCCTCACAAGAAATGTGCCCAATCAGCCAGTCAGTGTCTCCTTCAGGCCACCTGGTACTATCAAGCCATGATCAGCAGCAGGCACGAAAAGGAAGCCGGAAACCATACCTAGCAGTGGTGTGGCTGGTGGAAAGCGACCATGACCAGCTGAATGGGAAGTGGGAGATAGTGGATCTGGTCCTGCAACATTCCTCGACCCATTTCAACCTCGGGCATTCGAGTCAGATATGAGTATTGCAGTCCGAGGCACTCACCAGGAGGATGTAGGAGCGACAACGGTATCCAAAGCAAAGGATGAGAGTGTCAGTCCCAGGGATCTCATAATTTGAAACCTGCAAATAAGTCAGAGAACAGATACATGTCAGTCACAATAACTTACATTCTAGATCAAAGCCAAGCAGATCAGCAAGGTAATATGATGGTGTTTCACGTTGTGGGTACATAAACAATTTTTATGAAAGCAATGCAAGTCCCTCGAGCTTGCGGCTGGCAGGTGAATCGGACACCTCAGTATTGACAACAGAGTCAACAGGAAACTTGTGCTCGTGTCGCGGTGTCCGTATATTCGATACTTGTGCCCTATCACATAGATAGATCGTCTCACTGTTTAAAACAGCATGACATACCAGAATATGGCTGAATCATTTCGCTCACAAACCTGTCCATAATCTTGTTGAGTTGCTCAAGTGTCGGTTTGCAGAGAGCAAACATTGGCTGCACATACACCATCCAAGCGCATTCCAACGGCAAACTAAACCTTCCTAGTTGTCCCAGGCAAGCTGTAGTACTGTAAACAGTGCGAAGATGATGAGTATTGCGGAGAAAGCAGGATGCAATGCACGCCATCATTGTGAGAGACAATGATGAGCGCCCACGGAATACTGTGAGTGTGTGCCCTTCAGCTGTACTATAGGTGGGACTTAGCGATTTTCAAACAGGGAGCTCGTTGTATGTATGTACATATGAGGAATTCCAGGCATTCAAAGTGATTATTTTCCGGAAACATGGGGCGCTTGTCTACATTCGGTTTATTTTCTGATTACATGAGATTTCCCTGAGATAATGGTTGCCTTTATTTCAGTCGAAATTCTGGTGATGTGCATGTTTCACCCTGTCAGCAGTTTGAGCGCTCGCTATGTCTTCCAATGGCAATATTTGATGAGCGCCTTGTATCCAGCCCTGCATTGACACACAAATTTGTCATTGACAATATAAGGAATATTAGCTCTGATTGCAGCGGAATTAGATATATGAAGGACGATCAGTTGGGTGCAGTGACATATCCACATAATCCCTCCATGAATCTGTTGTGTTACTTCCAAGAATGGAGCTCAAATGATGCAAAACAGTTTTTGAAGACAAAATGGACCATTCAAGATGTTGATGGACAATGCTCACTCAAGGTCACTGGATCACGCAAGGGATGTCCAATAGCGGCTCACTATCACTTACCCCTGTATGCCCTGAACAAAAAGTTTGGAATTTACAAAAAAGTAGTAGAACACCTGTGGGATTCATCTGGTGGTGAAGCTACTACTGTCCGAAATACTTATCTTTCTGTCATAAAATATTTACATGAAGTACGCATCGCATTTCTGGACAATGCTGGAGGATCTCCAAATCTGCTCCATGGAGACTTCAGATCACCGGCATTGGACTATTACCTCTGGATGGATCACATGGGTGATGGCTTTGATGATGATGATCGGCAGGCATTGCATACAGCTCATGGTGTTACCTTTGAAGCCCTCAAGAATGGCCAGTGTTCAGATATCCTGGTTTTTCGTTTGTATTCCGTTATTTTATGAGTCCTGCGGCCCTAACCATGCTATTTAGTCGATTGGAGGACCTATCACAAAACAAAATGCCGCAAGCATGATTTTTGTGCAGCATTACAGGGATGTGGAGGCAGTGAAGATCTCGAGCACCTACTAAGTGCAATTGATGCCTCCATCAATGCAGTTGAGCACCCAGCTGTATCCACAACATCGATCGATATCCTGGTTTCTGCATGTTCATCGGCTCATATAACACTTGTATTGGATGATCCAGATGTGGTATGTGCAGTTTACAGCATGTCATGTGCATTTATTTGATTAATATAGGACTCACAGCAGTTGAATCCGTTCCCAAAGTTCCCACTTCCCTTCGATATAAATTGTCGCAGTATGGCACTCAGTACTCTTGGTGGATATGCACACCAAATCCTTGTTGGCGGCTTTGGGAGATGGCTCCCTAGCCATATCGCGATGCATTTTCGAGAGATCCAAGCCATTGATTATAACGAGCTATTGGAGAACCTCGTGGCTAATGGTTTGCTTGTAACAGCACAAAATACAGAAGAGTTCTTGGAAATATTTGCTATGGCAGAGATGATGGTGATATGCCAACAGTTATCTGTGGACCGTGGTTCAATGGCAAGATTTTTCACTGCTGCTGGTCGTGCCCTTTATGCATCATGATTTAATACTGAATGTGTCATCGAATATGGCCAGACCCTTGGGTCCACTGAGCCAGACAGCAATGCAGATGAATTGTCGATACCCATGGATCGTCCAATAATGTCTTTGGTATTATACTTGGAAATTAATATTGATACATGCATAGCTGATTCCGGAACATCACAGGATATCAATATCCACCACACTGCCAAACCGATGGTCACAATTGGTGTACAATCTGAGTCTATTTGTCAACACTCAGGCTCGTTGGCTAGCAGCCGTGCCACATTGGATAGTGGTGTACAAACCGACATTCAGAATGAAGATTACATATCCTTCGACCATGCAAGCATTGATGTTCCATAAGTTCAGGAACTGTCTCATAGAACAACTGGTGACGATACTCTGCAACCGGAGAAAAAAGACAAAGAAAAAATGCTGTATGCTTCAAAATCACCTGTCATCTTTCATGTTAAGGATGAATTCATTCAAGCAGGACGATGATTCATTGATTCCCTCACCACACAGTCACTACGATAATTCTGGTGATGTGTCTCAAAGTCGATCACTGCATCCAGAACTTTCTAGAACTTGTAATAGAGATTTTAACGATACATTTAGTGTTGTTCAAGATCCTAGTACGATATGCGACATTAATTTATTGAACGACCATGACAAAATTCCTGATGATGAGGAAGTGGAGGAGATGGAAAATTTCCCCATCTCACTTCCATTAAAGTCACGGTTATGGGAGCCCAAGAAAGCTCACTCCACTATGGCTACAGTTGCAGCACAGCAAAGACGAGGTCTATCAAAACCTGGATGTCCAGTCATATTTGCTGCCCAGAGCCTTCAATTACAGGACAATGGAAAGGCACATGTAACACAAACACTGTTGCACAACCACATATACACTATCCCAGATCTCGTTCGTAAGTCAGAGACTGGCAGTCAAATTCTTACACCTATCATATGTTGTCAAACATCTATTCTATATTGCACTAAAGTCACCATCTAGATTTCCTCCTTCCTCATGGACCCTGAAGGACCAAATTTCTTCCGATCCACAGTCTACTCCAATCATGACTGTTGGTTAACCATTGCTCGACATGTGGCATCTCTCCTTCAAAATAAATGCGTGTCTTGCGCAATGAGAGGCATGGCCTCACTGCTCATGTCAATTGAGTTCTGGATTGAGGATATTTCTCTTAAGTTCCAGCATGTATTTCAAATCGCAACTCACAATAAAGTGCTTCTCCCATTGGTATGCAGTGAATCTGTTATAGACCACACTATGCTAACTTCGATACGCGCAGGCCCATTGTGTGATAGTTGAACTCCCAACGAGAGCTTTATGTGATGAAGACTCCCTGCATGCTTGTTTGCACAGAATTTGGGTGATATCACTTTTTTTATTTGTGTACCATTTCGCATAGCTAATCATACAATTCTCTCCAATAGACAAATGAACACAATACATCCTTTACAGTTGTGATCCGATATCTGTTATGTGTTTCTAAACCAGACAACAACAATCCATATGCTCTAGGACTCTGAATTCTCGCATCTGTCATGAATGACCACACAGGCAGTGATTTCAAAAAATGAATGTTCAGTAGTTCAAGTATAGTATATGCAAACAAATTTCTTGTGTCTTTCAGTTGTATTCATCTATCAGAATGTATCATAATGATGAGATGGGAATCACCCTCCCCCACCCTTATATTCCATCCACTCCTGCTCCCAATATTGCGAACACATGTTGTCATGAAGCCCGCAGGAGATCATGCAGTGTCCAATGTATTAACATACATACCAGAGTTAAAGCCAACATCTGGCCCATCATAAATAAACACAAAAATTAAACATAGGAAGTGGGGCATGAATGAAGTGTTGTCATGGTGCACAATTGGGATGCGAAAATATTGACAACTTAATTTAAAGGTATTTCAAAATGGATTGGCCAGAATTCGATGCAGCTCAGATTTGGATTTTTTGTATAGCAATTTCAACAGTGTAAACATATTCGTCTTCACCAACACAGAGGGACATGTTCCATGCTGCTTTCAATCTATCATGTGTTCACATCGTTCATGGATAGGTGATATAACATTGACATAGTTTGTGAATATTTGAATACAGAACATCAGAAAAAATTCATTGCAAGTTTGGCTCTGGAATGGCAAATGGCAGCTGCTATTCTATGATCCTGATTTCGTGTCTTTGTGCTAAGCTGAGTGGCCACTGGTACCACACATGTCCGAAGTTCTGAGACCACACTGCGTGGACCCAAGATGGACATGGAATTCCCTTTTGCATCATACGGCATTGCAGGCAAGTATATTTGATCTTTGTCTCCACCCATTGCCTTCCGTAGTATTGCTTCCCATGTGCATGAAAAATCATGTTATATGCTGGTGCTTGGCACTGCACATTCCAACACTGATATATGTTGAGGCCCCAAGGCCGACCATCCTTCAGGTTGTTGTATGCAAGCACCCTTGTGTCAACCATGTGTTGCCACTGACTGTTCTGATTGGGCTTAAGTGTTGCATAAGATATGAAAACCGGCAATTGGTTCAAAGCGTATCTGTCTTCTCCAAATGATTCTTCCATCGCGTCCCACATCTCCATGTCGTATACATAGACATTCTTGATGAATCGATTTAGTGCAGGGACAATGATGCTATATCGATCGTTGATACGCCAGCGAAGGTTAGAACAAAATCAAATATGTCACTAAAATGTCATATATGAAATGGAAGAATACTTGCATCCAATCATAGATGACTCACCGCTCAACGAGATGCGTCAACAGATTTGCGCTTTCTGTCAATCTTCCTGTCGATCCACAGCAACAGATGACCAGTCCACGAACGCACGGTCCCGCCCCATCTACCTTGTTGATAGCTGCAATCACTTGGCTTGCAGTCTTCAAATTGTTTCCACCAATGTAGTTGCAAAGAAGCTCAATGACCGACAATATCATACATCAATTAATGCTTTATGTTGATTGTACAGCTTCTCACCTCATCGATCGGCACTGCGACTGGGTTCATGGCATTCCAAGAAACGATGAGATTGCCTGTGTCACTATCTGAATGAGTATTAATGAAGATCAAGATGTTTCCCTCGTGCTTCAGCCTCGCAAGCCACTCGAAATGTGGGTTCATGGTGATTGGGCGGCTATTTCCTGCTTTGAGAGAACGTGATGCTATATGAAGCTGCAGAATAGTGAATTACATTCCTGATGTTCATAGTGTCGCGTAAACAGCATACCCTAGTGGAATCCAGGGCAAAGTGCTCGATAAGCGTGGTCTTCACAATATTTGACCCATATTGGCTTCCAAATCCACTCCAACTTAGGAATATAGCGAGCAAGGGGAAATAATTTCGATGCAGAAAGTCCTGTCTGACTGAGTATCCTTGAACTTTGTACTATTCATCTCAGTTTAACACTCCATTAATGCTTCTGATTACTTTATGACTCACCATGATTGGCTTTCCTACATCATGATGGCATTGAGGGCAAAGGAACATCTTCTCCATCACTTTTGGATGTCCTGTTAGTTTATCTGGGGATGCGTCTATGCAGCCGCGATCTCCCTCGCTCTTGCTAATGCAAACTGGAATATTGCACCCATCTCCGGTGCATTTCCAAATGAACGATCCAACATCATGACAATATATGCAGCACTATTTAAAATAACGGTGTCATGCATACCATATCCAAAGTTTACGGCTACATATGAGTTTTGGCTCTTTCACTTCATTGGTCATTTGATTGTGTGGTGCTGTTGGTCGATCTGCATTTTCGATATCCATTGAGAAGTCATTGTTGAGAATCGGAGTCAATTGGATATATGGGGCCTTCAGGGAATCTGACTTTGGTGAAGTTCGCTTGGTCTTTGAGTTTGCTGTAGCGATCAGCTGATGTTGCATCCTACGCGGACAAGCTGTTGTTTGTGCTGAATCTTGTGATGGAGAGAATGCTGATGGGCTTGTTTCAGGCGCATTCACTATTGCACCTCCTGCAACATTAGAGCGGAAATGCCCAGATTTCAACATTTCGAACAACAGGAATGGTATGTGGCTACAGACAAAAATCAATGTTGATTTCCCACACGAACTACTCGGGCCAACGACCAAACTGACTAGTGCTACTGAACCGATGATCATATTGTTTTTTCCCAGCACAATGTACAATTGGGTTTTAGTTCCCACGTGCTCTGTTTTACGAGACTGCCACAAAGTTTGCAAGCTCAGCATCAGCATTTATCCTCGCTAACGCTACTGATCAATGATGTTCCCGACAGTAGCTCCAATCTCTTTAGACATCTGCGATCACTCGCCAACTATGGTTGAGGTCATTACATCATTGCTGCAGATCATGTTTAATTTACATATAATAGGAATTCCATAGATGAAGGTTCCCGACAAGTGTCTCGATGCAATTCAAATGGTTGTGCACCAATTGAATTTATATCAATCTACCGTGAAAGCCTTGGGGACACTTCCAAAGTCACGCACCGTAGATCAGGAGCTCCGACTGTACATTTCCCTTTCCGCATATCTAGCAGCAATTCTATCCGCGTTCAGGGGAGAGCTGACAGCAGATACCAACATCGTCACTACAAAATGGCGGTCCATGCATCTTGATTTACATATTGCACTTGCTTTGCATGAAAGCTCATTCACGCTGGAGCAGCAGGCAGTCGCTTTGAAAAAGATGAAATGGTCCTGGAGTCATTTCAAAGAGAAGAAGCCTTACAAAAAGGTACAAGATAGTGAGTAGTGATTAATCCTTTGATTGTTGATATACCCTGATGTGGTGTGGTCTGTATTTAGCCACAGCAGCTGGATTGCATGCACATTTCAGCTTGAATGGTGACAACATGTGTGCTGGTCCATTCAAACACACACGTTCACCGGCTGATTTGACTGCTGAAATGGTTCAGATGCTCCAATCAGCAACAGAAGCCAAAGAAGAAGTCAAAGTAAAGCAAGAAAAGGGTTTGAAATCTGTCTCCTTTGGCGGAAATGATAAACAATTTGAGGTGGAAATCATGCCTGCACCTCCTCAGAATGCCACTGGCAGCAAGTTGCGTAAGTCATCTAATGGCAAGATGGTCAAAGCAACTGCAGAACCAGTTACGAACCTGCATGATTCTTCTGACAAAATGGTGATCAATGTGGATGAGGAGGAGGACAATGCCCCACTGATTGCACCTGGAGTCAAGTCAAAATGTCTCGGAAAAGCTGTAGATCGAAAGTCGACAATGCAGGTAGCTGGAAGTCGTCAGCCTCGTCCTGCAAGTATGGTGTCAGATGAGGAGGTACGGTTTAAATTCTCTATTTTTCAATACTTTGCATGATATTGTATAGGAAAGCCACACCGAGCAGGTCGCAAGTAATTTTGAAGGAAAGAAAGATACAAAGAAGACAGCAAAAAATCGGAAGACAAATCCTAAGGCCACACGGAACATCAAAAAGGGGAAGAGGAGATCAGAATCTCCTGCAGTCAAGTCAAAGGAATGTGAACAGAATAGGATGGCAGGCTCCCCATCTGATGTTGAATCTAACTCAGGTGTAAGTTAATTGGATACCCGCTCTACATCACTTATCAACACTTTGTAAGGTGACCCTCCCAGCGAAGTGTGCTGGAAGGAAGGGAAAAGGTCATCCGCTAATTGAATCAGAGGATGAGGAGTTAGAAGATGTGGAGGACACCGGGACACCTGGAAAGGAGGAACAAATGTTGAGAATAGAGAATGAATCTGTGGGTTCCGTCCAAGCGGAGGTCAGTTAGTACAGGATCTGCCTAGCATGTCACTAATATCTGCGATAATGCAGCAGGAATGTCCATATGACCTCGAAATGTCGCAGGACAGTGCTGATGAACTAGACGACATTATACTTCCTCCTGGGCTGGAGAACTGGGACACATGGAACAAGGTTGCGTTCGAGCGAGGCAATTCACAGATTTTTTTGAAGTTAGGTGCATGGATGCTTCTCAGATTCAGGCAGCTGGCAATGATTCCTGTCGATGGAGACGTCAATGGCCTCATCATTCCGGAAAGTCCACAAGGGATGTCATTCGAAAATCAGGATGATTTTTACAAGGCACTGGCAATGGAAAGATTATATTCTGTGATTGCTCACATTGACACACGTCCTCGATTCATGAGGCATATCCTTCACAGATTGGGACGGTCAGTTGCTTCAGCGGATGATGCAGATAGCCAGTCACAACGGTCGGCCGTCGGCTCACCACCAGCAGTTACTCTTAGGTATGTGGTTTCCATGCCTTTGTATCACACTGACATCGACACTAGCATGATGTCTGATATGATTGTGCCATGGCTGTTGCTCACGAACGGGATTCACGATAATTTGGGAAGTGATGTAGTGGACGAGCATGGGACAGTCACAGATGCATTGCAAGAGATGGCCATTGATAGCATTGACAATCAATTGGATCTGCAACCTGATCGGAGCGACCGCACTGAGGGGAAGCAAAAGAGGACAACCTCACATGCATCTCCACCCAAGGTAGGTCGTCCTTCATTGATTTGCTGTACATGCATTCATGTTCCCCAGCAAGATGGTGGCTGTGGGCCATCAAAGTGTCCGAAAGATGGCATGGAATTGCCAGCTTTCTTGACAACCCCAATTCCAATTGAAATCACACCCACAGTAGCATCGATACCTGAGGTTTCTGATATCCCCATTGATGAGGATCCTGATGTGACCGGAGAAGATGATGATGGATCTTCCCTGGTTGATGGTGAACATGTTGAGATTGTAGCAGAAGCAGACCATGGTAATGAAGTCGAAAACACAGCTGCTCCTGCCTAACATTTGACCATCGTAAATTTCATGACTGTTCCAGAGTCGTCATCAACAGCGACAGAAAATGCTGATGTGAGTATATCTATATCCATCTCGTCTCAATGCAAACACCTAATTCTGTAGGATTGGCTCCACAATATGATTCACTCTTCTGGCTGAACTATGATCCTCCCATTCCTCACACACCTGCATGCTGTTCTGATTGTTGAACTTTGTACAATTGGAATGTTACAATTTAGTATGGCTGGTATTACATGGCCTGCCAACGATGCAAATAATTGTACTCATTAAATGTCCGCATTGAATAAAATTTCAAATTACAGACACCTTTTAGTCCAACCACCCAGGGCTCCATGACAAACTACTAACAGAATTTAGGTTTTTTCAAACTAACTTAAAAACTCGGGAGTTTTGCACAGAGCACCAGTGACCACCCATTGATCGTATCCCCAAGAAGTACTAGCATTGCTACCGAACCTTCAATGTGTTTTTTTCCATAATATTTGTCTGATTGCAACATACAACATTATGAAATCAGTTACATAATCCGACATCAAAAGTCATGTCTACGTGCTCGTTGAACATCGTCAGTCTCAGTCATGTCTCTCGATCTCACCATAGGATTGCTTGGAAAGCAGGTTCCGGTGGCAAGTCCAAAGTTGAGATGGAAAGATGGTCATACTACTATTCTGCCTATGGTTCATGGTGAGGGAAATATCAATGTGTGTAAAGCCGTCGATATTCCGATTATCCGATTTATGGCCGATTTTCCAACTTCTACATCAAGCTCCAAAAATGTTCTTCATTTGAAGCAAGATGCACTTGGGAGAAAGGACATATTGGCCGTGGTTGGGAACGCACTGAGTACACATCTACCTGTTGTTATCAGAGGCGTATCCCATGAGAGACTGCATGGATCCCTATCAGAGGATTACCTTGACGAGAGGTTTGTGATCACGCCACATCATCCTGTGTGTATTCATGGTGAACGTTATCTAAATTCCTGGGTGTCGTTGCATGATTGACACAGAATGCAGATCTAATGATTCGGTCAATCAATCATGTCCATCCCACAAGGACTGGGACAATCAAATCGTTCTTTGACTCCATGAATGACCCAAATGAAATCCAATGTATCCTGGACCTCCCACTCGCACAAGTATCTACAGTGGCTCAAAAAAGTGTCCCAATGTTTATGGCTTTTCATGTAACACCTGTGGCAAATGAGGCTACAGGTGTATACACCACATGCATTGTGCAAGGTGGTTGTAGTCTGAATTTTGTGGAGGTTAGCATTTGTGTGAGAACATTGTGATTGCCTTACAACATGTCACCAGCCATCAATGTGATCACCTCAGTGTCGCAATGCATCTTCAACCATGCCTTGTGCTCTGTAAAGTTGGCCAGCTGTGTTGTGATGTTTTGAAGATGACTCCGGTCGTCCCGTCGAGCCTTTGCTCTGAATATTGCCCAAAAATTAACACCGACTTCCATCCGTATCCACGTTAAGGTGCCTTCTGCATCATGATGCGGATAGGTCAAAAATCCAGCGTGATGTGCCATGCCCCATCCTTTCACTGTGAAATTTTGAGGGTGTACGTTTGACTTAATCGGAACACTGTGAGTTGTTTGATTCCAGCCATGGACAAGACCATGATCAAGGTTTCTGGGCATTTGTTGTAATTAGATGATGGGTTATTGACATGGCAATGTGTCACTCTCACCTGAGAGACTTAATATCTGGGAGTTTCTCAGTGGGTCTCAGCCAGTCACCTCGTATACAAGGGTGACCAGTTCGTCTGCAGCGATCCTGTTGATAGGGCTGATCTTGATCGAGTATTGACGGAATCGCTCCGGTTATAGGATTCTGGGGCAGCTCAATGACTGACTGAATTTGGGTTGTTTGTAATTTGTAATTGTATCCATAGTCACAGCCATGACCAAACGAGAGTTGTTAATTTACATCCTTGCAATGTGTGATCAATACATACTATGACGTCCTATCCTCGAGCCGAATGTACATCAAGTCTTGTACTAAATCCATCATGGTTATATGCAAGATTTGTTGATGTAGAGTGAGAATGTCCTCTGGGATGATACATTTTTGCGGTGTGATATTTCTATTGATTCATCTTATGTTTTTAACATATATTTTAATATTTTCTACTTCTGAATGCATTCTTAATAGATGAAAATGGTGTGGACTGTGTATCCCACCAATAATGCAGGAAACATATCAATCCAGTCAAGCACGGTACCTGTAGCAAACACGAGCTGGCTGAAACTTGATGAGATACCTTGTGAATAATCTGAACGTTGTACAAACAGACCTTCCTTGTATTTCAGAAACACGTAGACTTCTGGCTAGCAAAAAAAGCTGCTTGTATGTGAAGTAGCGCTGACATGTTCTATCCAGACCAGTTGTCACCAATGTAGATCTCGGTCGTAGATGTAGTGATTTTAAATTTACCTTGCATACAAATCAAAACCAGGAAAACCTCATTGCAATGCGATCTATCCACATATCTATTGTACAAAAATGATATGCTTAGACTATCCTGATCATAATCATCGCATGCGGTCTTCACACACAACAATGACCTTTAAGGTTTCCAACTCCGATTTATAATCACGAACAAACCCACATGAGCATCTGTGGCGGCATGAGAACGTCACGTGATATACATGTTCAAATATTTCTCACGGACGCCTTTCTACTCTCTTCACTCTTTCCTCCCACATTCATGATGATGTATTCCGCGCCTCACGGGTGTTGCATCATC
Source organism: Suillus discolor (assembly GCF_016758755.1). Classification (NCBI taxonomy): domain Eukaryota; kingdom Fungi; phylum Basidiomycota; class Agaricomycetes; order Boletales; family Suillaceae; genus Suillus; species Suillus discolor. The sequence continues at coordinate 386,764 of NW_024541275.1, read as the reverse complement.
GCTGACGGTGGCCTGTTCAACCTTCCTTCTCGTCGTTCTGAAGCTTTGTTGACTTACCATGTGGATACTGCTCGAATAACTGTCGAATACCTTGGACGGCATTTTGTATGTCTTCATTTTCCCTCTTTGCATTGACCATAGGTACATTTTCATGATTGGCTATGATACCTTGTGTTTCTGTTCCTCATGGGAACAAAGAGCAGCTTGCTCTGGCGCCTACAGTGTTACTGCTCTTCATTTTGCCATGATACCTTGCGTTTCCATTCCTCATGGGAACAAAGAGCAGCTTGCTCTGGCGCCTATGGTGTTACTGCTCTGTATCATTGCATATGATTACTCTGTTGTGTTGGTGCAATTCTGTTTAAAATGTATCTATAATTTGTGTCTATCTTTGATGTGCTTGCTATAATAAATGAATATACTATTAATATAACAAGTGAAAATGTTGCTCCCACGCTGCATGTTAATTTTAGGGCTTGGTGTTCGAAACGACTTTCAATTGTCGCAATATTCTGAAACTGTGTCCTGAGACAATTTATCTCACAGTTTCTGCATTGTACAACAAACCCTCATTCATGCGCAGTGATGCAATAACGTGTGGGAAAGTGTAGATCTCAGGAAAGATATTTTTGCTTCTATGAATTGCTTTCGAAAGGTACCACATTGTGATAATTGAGTGTCTGACAGATAGTGAAGAGGAAAAGACAACAGCGAACATTGTATACAAGCATCTATTACTGTAATTTACAATGGGCTACGTCTGAAGTGATAGGAACACTTGCAATTGTATATCAACAACAGCATACATTTGTCTTCACCCCCACAAGGTTAATGAAATACAAAAGGTAACAAGTTTGTTCATCAGCAATGTCTGTCACTCCAAAATAGAATGACAGGTTCCAAGTGAATATCTCCCTGTCTGTTTTAAAATAACAATAATTTTAGCGCATATAATGCGTCTACTAAGAGATGCAAGCCAAAGGCGCAATTGAATTTGTACATTTTCCAATTAGCGAATGCCATAGCACACATGCATTGAGTGTCTACTACTTCCATGCTGCATTGCATGACAATCAGCTCTTCACCAATACTTTGTCCTCGCCATGCTATAAATCAGAGATGGAGCTCTCACTATCACTTTCAGAATCAGCTTCATGATCACTATCGAGATCACCTTCCTCACATTGGTTATCATCTACGAGTCCCATGCTGCATGTGTCTGACAAGCAGCGATGCCTTTCTGTATTAACATTTGAGGATGACATACTGGCGATGATTGCAATGAACTACTTACTGTTCTCCAGTATCGGTAGCTTGACCCTTTTGTCCAGTAATGTCCAAAATAAGATGTCCTGCCTCCGACCTATATCACGCCATTTGACCATGACACTGGGCAATAGCACTATTCTATCATCCTGAATGCTAAATAACCCAAGGAACGATTCAATTTCACAGTGGGATTCTTTGACATGAAATGCCAGTAAGCAGAGGCATGCATGATGAAGGAGACGTATTATCGCAATTGGCTGACAATTGGGTGTCTCAAGTGACAGACAGAGGTGGGTTAAAGAATCCAAAGCATTCAATCCTGTATCGAATTTCATGAGTACCCCGCTGTCGATGATATCAAGATGTGTGATGTTCTTCAAATGACTGAATGTGCTGATGCAATTTAAGAAGGGGACGCCCATGTAAAGAACCAAGGATGTGAGTGGCAAATGTTCCAAGGCACGCCATATTGGTGAATGATCTTCAATGTCTGGATATATATCAACCATCAATGCAAGGTATTTGATGCCAGTGCAAAGCAACAGGATATCCAATACAGTCGACTCATCCACCAGACTGTCAATATAGAGGGAGTTAATGGCTGTTTGTGCGAACTCAACGTGCATCGGACGTAGGCGAAGACATGCAAGAAAGTGTTGTATGTTGTGTTCTTCGAAGAGAGCGATTGGTTGATACATGATTTTTTCAATCCTTAAAAAGTATTCACTCAGTAAAAACCCATATTTATGATATTGGATCATATGCTTACCACTTGTGTGTCCCATATGATACTCTGACTGCGATGGCGGCATCCGATCAGTAGCGAATGGCAAACCTCAATATCCTTTCTTGGATTTCGACTGGCAGTGGAGAGACCATCACTGATGGTGGTTAACATTGAAATGTGCCACTCACTGATCAACAATCAGACCTATTTAACACGAACCGAACAAGACACGTGTTAGATTACAAATGTCCTTGTATATCCAAGACATCACAAAAGGTCACCGACAACCGACAATTGTTGCTGTGGCACTCCACAACAAGGCGATCATACCAAATAAATGACTAATGATAGTCAGCCAATCTCTGACTTACCTATGAATTCTACTGCGGTCATAGAAAAAGGAAATAAATGTGTTCATTGCGCAATGATATTGACATAATGTTATATTTTCATCTTTCACAAACCCAAATCAACCCTTGTGGCACTACTAATCAATGTGTGCCAGTTTGAAACAATAGATGGTCCGAGTGCACCACAAAGTGCAGTGGATCAGTAGCAGATGCCCCTGCGCTGCAAAGGAACTGGATGACCTCGTGATTGTCTGTGCAGAGAGGTCAGCCATTTGGACACAGCCACAAACAATTTCCAGGCTCACCCGCTCCTCTATTCTTCTCGCATTTGCTCACAATGTACATCAATGTGTTAGTGGCCCCGGATACACAGTTGGGATTCATAACTCATGGGAGGACTTGACTCATCAGGCGCAAGCATTGATGAAGGTGGAAGAGTCGGCATGAGAACAATGAGGGAGCGAATGGTTGGAATTTGCGATGGAGTGTAAAACTCACACAATAGGTGACCATTAACATGAGTCACTGTCACGCAGCAGTGTCTCACATCTTGGGGAAAACCCCTGTGTCAGAAAGAAGAGGCAGATGTTGATACCAAAAAGGGCCAGGCAATGAAAAAGTTCATTGGGATAGGTAACCAGAGGGCTTGCACTGGTTCTGAATTAGTTTACAGAAAATGGTGGGTCTCAAACTGGCTGTTCACTGTCTCGCTTACCCAAGTATGTGCACATGGCAGTAGATCTGGGGCTGGCACTAGACGTGGAGAAAGTGATTCAGATTGGGAGAAGGGCAGTTAGCCAATGCAGTGAAATGAGCTTGGCAAGTTGGGGGTGATCCATTAGTGGGACTCAAAGTACGTTTCAAGACTTGCTAAAATGCTCACTAAGGCCCGCTAAGACTCGGCTAGAGTTTGTAAAAACTCGAGCTCAAACTCGGCATGCCATTGGCACGATATCGGACTTGGAAACAACACTTAGGCATTTGCAGGAGTCCAGAGCATGCACAATGAGTAGCCACAAATAAATAAATTCAACTAGTATTAATACATTCGTGACAATGAAAAAAAGTGCAGCGAGATCACAAGAACAAGGTATATGATGTATAGTACATGGGGAGTACTGGAGGGAGGTGAATTGTACTGACCGCTGGAGCAAGGATATGGATGAGCACACTGGGGGAGTCGAACTCAGAGCTCCTGCCCGTCATCGCTGCGCATCGTGAAGTCCCCATCCAACATGTCCGGCGCACTGACAAGAGGGGCAACAAAAGTGCTGTTGTCGATTGAGCCACTCCCAGGGAGGGGGGAGAGAGTGCCGCGAAGGAGGGAGACACTACTGCAAAGGAGGCAGGAGACGCTGCTGCAAAGGAGGCAGGAGGCAGGAAACACTGCTGCAAAGGAGGAGGGAGAGAGTGCCGCGAAGAAGGCGGGAGACGCTGCTGTGAAGGAGGCAGGAGAGAACAGTTGGTAATACCTGGTAGTACAATCAAATAAATCAAGTAAAATAAAAAGAACAGCAACAAAAAAACTCACCGAGGAAGAGGAAGTAATGAGGGTTGAAGGGGTTATACACCGCATAGGTGTCACCCAGCGCACCTGGAAGTGGCATTGTTGTTGGGAAGAGGAAGGAAAGGGGTTGGAAGGGGTTATACACCGCATAGGTGTTACCCAGCGTGCCTGAGAGTTGGGGATGTTGGCATTCACAGTGGTAATGGTGTTGTTGCTGGGGATGTTGTAGAGAGAGGAAGGAAGGGGGTTGGAAGGGGTTATACACCGCATAGGTGTCACCCAGCGCGCCTGAGAGGTTGCTCGCAGTCATCCACGATGAGCTTACAAGTGAGACTTAGCATGCCGACCATCACCAAAATTCAAACTCCGATTCAAACTCCACTAATCAGCACACATCAGTTAGGGGGGGATGATAAGGGAATCATCCCTTGATCTCAAGCTCTCATTATGCATCACAAATTCAGCTGTAAAGATCTCCTTGATGCAGTTGATACAGCTGCACTTTCATTGGCCCAACTCCACTACCAGGAGTTACTGGAAACTCAGGAGTCCAGCTCTGATTTCACCTCTGATTCGAGTATGGACATCACTTCTTCACCAACTCTTTCCTCCAACACCTCCAGTGAATTTTCTGATGAATCTGATGATTCTGAGGATATCATTGCACATTATGGTCGACTTCAGTACCAAATCAAAGCTCTCTGTGATGAGATTGCAGGGCTCATGTACTTTACAAACCGGATGAACCTCCTCCTTCATCACAAGGAACATCGCCCCGATTTATTTCAGCAGAAGCTACATGTTGACCCTGTCATATTTGACGACATCCTTGATCAGATCTCTGATCATCATATCTTTCATAATCAATCCAACAATCCTCAGCTTCCAGTTTTCATCCAGCTTGCTATCTTTCTCAATCGTGCTGGCCACTATGGCAATGTGATTTCTCTTCAGGATGTGGCCCAATGGGCAGGTATAAGTGCTTGACCAGCATGACAATTTTGTTGGTTTTCTGCATCCTGATTCCGAGGATGCTGAGCTTGCTCGGCAATATGCGGAGTCCAAAACTTGTCCTGAGTGGTGCAATGGCATTCTAGCCATTGATGGCACTACAATTGACCTATATGCCAAACCTGCCCATTTTGGTGAGACATTTTATGACAGGAAATCTAACTATTCTCTTGGCTGTCAGGTATTTTTTCTCTCTCTCTTTCATGCTTCACAATTAAATAATTTTTAAGGCAGCTGTTATGCCTCACAACCTTATCATTGTTGATTATGCCCCTATGCTTTCCGATCCACCCGTCTCTATCAACAGCATGAAGCCCTTCTTCCAGATGACCATTGGATTTGGGCTGACAGTGGATACCCACTTGAAAAGTGGTGCATAGTCCCTTCCAAAAAGCCCCACAATGGAAGGTTGACCAAGGACCAGAAGACATTTAATTATCATCTTTCTAAGGTGTGTTTATATATTTGTGATTTTTGTGATTTTTTTTTTGGTTACTGATTGCCTTTTATTTTACTTTATAGGTTCACGTGCGTGTTGAGCACGCATTTGCCGCTCTTAAGGGGCGGTTTCAGTCCCTCCGAGAGCTTCACCTCAATATCCACACAGAAAGAGAGCTTCAGATTGCTGTCCATTGGATCATGTGTTGCATCATCTTGCATAACATGATTATCCAATTTGAAGCTCACCATTGCAAGCAGGATCCAAAATTTCACCATTCTTAGAGGTGGGCTGAACGAGAGGCTAAAGAGTTTGCAGCTAGAGCATTTGAAGATCCTGATGGAGATGAAGTTTTGGGTGACAGGTCTTATGAGGGCACTCCAGGGCAAGCCTCTTGTTTGCAGATGATGGATCAACTGTTTGACAGTCCTTACACAAGAGCTGAACATAGGGAAGGGTAACCAAAGTCACATTGGCAATCAGAATGTACATGTACTACTACACTACTACAACAGATCCAAGAAATGTATACTTAAAACAAACATGACAAGAACAAAAAAAAGTAACAACAAATTAGGATGATGATGATGGACCAGAAACATCTCCACCTGCAGCACAGATCTTCATACTCTCATACTGTATCTTGAGGCGCCAGGTCTCAGCCTCCTTCTCCTGCAAGGCCGTTACCGCCTGAAGGCGGAGAATCTCCTTGTCCTTGGCCTCCTGCTCGCGCTGGTGTGTGGTGGCTGCGAGGAGGACGTCTTGCGAATGGGACTCGCGGCACCACTGGTATTCCCGCTTCTGGGATTGGTAATTCATCTTCATGGCATAGCGCTCATTCTTCGATCCCCGGCGCTCAGAGAGGTCACTCCGCATGCTCTGGATCTCGCCGTTGAGCATGCCAATGTGGCCCTCCATGTCCGCCACTGAAGTCTTCTTCTTCTTCTTCGAGCTCACAGCGCTCTGCGGCTTCGTGGAAAGGGACGCCGTTGGCGAAACACGATAGTCGGACGAGATGTAGGGCGATGAGGATCCTGTGGCTGAGGGAAAGGAGCAGCTGCACATTATTCTGGACAACTGCGGTGCTAGGCTGCCAGGCGAGGCAGAACCGAAGGCCACACAACTGTGGTATGCAGGTGTTTGTGCCTTCCGTGGGAGAGAGAAAGAGTTTGCATTCGCACGAGGGGGAGATGGAGAAGCCGCATATTGCCGTTTGTGGCCTATGACCTTCGGGGGACTATTGAGGCTGATGAAATGACACCGGGAGGAGTTGAACTCCTGGCTGATGTCGTCGTCATCATGCATCTCAAAGTCCCCGTCCAATGCATCCAATGCATTGCCGAGAGGGGCATGGAAAACACCGTCATCATCATCGGCGTAAAAATCATCATCCATGTCCCCATCGGGATCGTCGATCAGGTTGCCCCCAGCACCAGGGTGCCACAAAGGAGGGAGAGAGTGCCATGAAGAAGGAGGGAGAGAGTGCTGCAAAGGAGGGAGAGGGTGCTGCAAAGGAGGGAGAGACTGCTGCAAAGGAGGAGGGAGAGACTGCTGCAAAGGAGGAGGGAGAGGCTGCTGCAAAGGAGGGGGCTGAGGGCTAGAGGTGTGTTGGCGAGCCGAGGGACTAGCCCCCCCCCCACGTGGATGTACGAGCACGTAGAAGGTCGCTGCATGATCAACTCCCAGTTGGGAGGTGAATATTTTCGCGCTGCATGTTGGATTAGAGAATAAAAAGGGGTGCAGTAAATCATACCATGGAAAATAGAGTAATACTTGTTCTGAAATCAAATAAGTTGAATCAAATACAAAAGAACGGCGAAAAAAAAAGACTTACTGTGTAGATTAGCAGCCCCATTTTCATCAAGGGGAGTGACACCAGCGCCGGTCTGATGGAATTTATCGAGCTGCTCCTTGAATGATCTTTTGAGACTTTGAATAATCAAATCAGTAGCTACGAATTGTGAGCAATAGAACAAACTTACGTGGTTACACGATGGCAAACGGCCAGATCAGATTTTTTTGGCTCCTCAGCATACAACACCAAATACTCAGTGTCCTTCTCGAAGATGAGCTTGGCTAATGCTTGGTAGATCTCTCCTTTATCTTTCCCACAAGCGCGCTCCTCCGAGTTGTTGTTGTTGGTAGCAGAGGATTTCTTTCCCTTGTAGAACAGAATGCGGGCATCCGCAGAGTGAGTGGTGATGTGTTGTACCAGGGTATCCGTATGATGAAGGTCTGAGGGTCGGGTCCAGTGAACAATTATCTTCGGATTGGACCCCTGCGCTCGACCTTTTCCTCGTCTACTGGATGCGGGCAGTCGTGGGGGCACCTCCATCGCCTTTAGGCGAGCTCGAGAGTTGGCTTGTAGCCTTGCAGAATGCCGGACACGTTGGCGAGCAGGAGGCATCAATATTGAAGCTCCACTTGGTGATGCCGGCCGAACCCATCTAGAATTTTTGGTTAGCCGGTATTTTAGCGAGCATTTTAGCGAGTCTCGAAACGTACTTTGAGTCCCACTATTGTTTTGCAGGCGCTTGTATGTAAGCTTACGCAAAAGCTCACAGAGTGAGAATATGTTCAGACACATGGGAAAATATTTGAGGTCGATAAAGCCCTCCCCCACAACATGGGTGTTGGGGATCTGGGAAGAAACTTCATGTTTGAGATGCTCTGAATGCAAAAGTGATTGGCCATTAGGTGAAGAAATGGATTAGTACATTTTTGCAGCTATCAATGATAGATAAACTTGTATAATGGGCGGATATGTTTGGTTGGAGGGATAGAGGAGGCACACTAATGGAAGGATGGTAAACTATGGGGCTATGATGGATGTGTGTCATTGAGGCGAGGCTGTGATCACATATTAGGCAAAAATGTGTGATGGTGATTGTAAACTCAATCTTAGCAAACCATTGCATTTATGACATAATGGAGTGGCTAAGGAAATGCGGTGCATGATAGTATGTCGTCACACACGCCTAGCGCAAGTTTTGAATATTTGTTTAACAAATTGTACGATGTATAAAATATATGTATCTGTGGATATATCGAATAATGTCCAGCAAACAAATCCATCACATACATGACAGGCTACATGGAGTTGACTGAGATTGAGCCGAACATGAGGGCGATTGAGGGTCAGGCACTATGTAAAAATGGCATAACATGTGTTTGCATGTAGGGGATATATAGCAGCCTTGGTGACATGATGCTCGCCCGCCTGATCAGTAATGGTCCCCCAACTTCCACTAGAAATTTTGCAAAAGATATTGGCTCTTGCAAGCTGTTGGAGACGTTATACAGCCTCTATTTTGACCCTGTCACGCCACACACATGCGTGGTAAGCAGCTGGTTTAATGATTCACAGACGCACATTGTTCAACTGAGTCACTACTGCAGTAGGATGGAACAAATCTTATATAGCACCCTCGTTCTCCGTGGTGAGCACAGGGCAAGACGATTCATCACCAGCACCTACCATCGTCCAATGCCTATGGAATTTGCACAAAAATCGATCAAATCTCTTTGTCTATTTGGTTCTGTAGATGAATCCACATTAATTGACCTTCTTGGGCTATGCAGAGGTATCACCTGCCTTTCAGTGGCAGTCAACACAGATGAGTTCAGTGAAGATCCATCACGTCTACTGTGGGCACTCAATACACTCCCACTGAAATCATTGACTATGCTGATGGAGGTTAATTGCTTATCTGCCATCAAAACATCGCACACATTCCACAATCTCATGCATCTCGACATCAACGATCAATTGTTGATGACGGAACCATACACTGGCCTAGAAGATCTTCGGTTAGTGACTCACATTATTGTGGTCCTTGCAATGGGACAATCAATGGTGGAATCGGTGAAGCACCTCCTAAGCAATGTAACTCTGCGAGTGCTTGGGTTGCGAGTCAGAGACACACATAAACCTGTCACGATGTGGTTGGATAAATATGGAATCAACAATCGTCGAGCCGTACTGTTTCCTACCCAATGGACGAGCTGGGCTAAGCTAGGCCAGGGAGATATGTTGATATGGGAAATGGCAGAGGAAAGGATAAAGCTTCCACGACCAAAGGAAGGTATGTATTCTGTTCGACATGTTTGTTGCAAGAGTAATAAGTATTTCATTGGTCAGGCCATCGGTGCGTATTATTGAGTGATATTCGAAATAGATACGCTGATTTCAATGACGTTGGAAGGGGATTTGTATCAAGGCCATGCTCCCAGTCGACATCTAAAAAGTGCATTAGATGGTAATGGGTGTTCTTACAATTCATGTCCAGAAGGTGCACCAGAGGGTGGGAGAAAAGATTGGTCATAGTATAATGCTCTTTTTATCGTATCATCTGGGGCAAATGTAAATGCTTGCGCCACACTGAACTCATTGACTGCATTTTTAATATATGTTCTAATGAATTGTATCATTGTATGCATCATGCACATGGTATGTCCACCTTTATCCTTGCTGTGAACGTTCTGATGGCAGCATGAGATCACAGGCAACCCGACATCAGACATTGCTAGTGTTGTTCCATTTGTGGTACAGAATGGAGGTAGAGGAGCGCAGCTGGGTTGAATAAAATATTAATACTGGGAGGCGACTGACATATTTCATATAGGGGTACAAATCTTCTTTGGTAAGTTTAGTTTATCTTGCAAGGGGAAGACACACATCCCTTTTCGAATACTGTGTCGGATAGAGCATGTGTACTGTCAGACCTTCCATCACCTCTACAACTCCTCTGACCATCCCTGAACTTGGCACTATCTTGACAGCTCCTGTAGAAGTCACTACGCTGCAATACAGATGTTTCTTAAACCTCAGCCTATTCATTCATTGCTTTTGGAGTTCACCAATTTCAGCTACAGAACACTGCATCCAGGCACATCAAAAAGGCCGTCTTCCAGTAGTCAATGTGTCCATGTCATGAGTCGTTCCCACTTATGAAAATCTTCATTTCCCACGTATCTGAGTACTTTGTACAACCCACCCCTCTCCTTAAACTCACACCACACCTTATCGTATTGACCAAGCTCCAGGGTGCAACATAGAATACAACAAGGCGCTTGTGTTGTGCAAGTGCATTTGACATTTGGTATCACAAAAAAACAACTCTTAGGACACAATTGCAAATTTCCTGCACCAAACAATATTTATTATGACCCTGCATCATACTGGAGGAGCCGTGACAACCTCTCTCATGAAAAACTCGTTCCCCCATACAACAAATATCATTACCATTCCATTCATAGCGCTTCATTCGGCCCAGCTGCTCTCCTCTACACCAATGCCATCCTATTTTATTCCATCATCTCGTGGAAACATATCAGTAGTGGCAGTAAAACTGTCCTCAGTATTTCTCGTCTGACCCTCAAAGTCATATATGATCTTCTAGGCGAGGTTTGTGATATAGAATGCTGTGCAATTTCTGATCTTCCAATTGTGCATCCTGACCATTGGACAAAGGACATGAACAATGAAGGTGATGTCGTCATGCAGTGATATGAATACAACAGCAATGACAATGTTCTCATATGGTTCGCCTAAGTTAGTTCTTCGATCTGTTGCCTAAATTCAACTGATTATCTACTTCACAGAGTGAATCAATGAATTTTGTCAGCGAGCTGTATTGAAATGGTATGGTATCGAGGTTTTCATATTTGTCCATAAATCCCTGGCAACTCTCATGATGTCATTTCCCTTCCAAGCGCGTCGACAAATACTAGGCTTCAATGACCATTAAAGTTTTCAACTCCAATTTAAAGTCACGGATAAGCCCACATTCCCGTGGCATAAGAATATCACGTGATACGATGTTTAAATATCTCTGGTGGATGAATTCCCACTCCTTTACTCTTTCCTCCTCCCTTCATGATGATGGGTTCCACGCCTCATGGGTGTTTCGTCGTTGCTGATGGTGGCCTGCCCGACCTTTTGTCTCATCGTTCTAAAACTTTGTCGACTTACTGTGTGGATGTTGCGAGTATAACTTTCGAATATCTCGGATGGCATTTTGTAAATATTCCTTTTTGCTCTTTGCGCTGACCATAGGCCAATCTGAATTCGTTATGTTGCCTACAGCAGTCCTGCGTTCCATTCCTCATGGGAACAAAGAGCAGCTTGCTCCGGCGCTGACAGGCTTACAGTGCGACACTGCTGCCTCCTTGGTGTTGCGTTTCCGTTCCTCATGGGAACAAAGAGCAGCTTGCTCTGGCACTTAAGGTGTGACCCTTTTGTCTTTTTGCATTTCCGTTCCTCTTGGGAACAAAGAGCAGCTTGCTCTGGCGCTAGTAGTGACTCTGCTGCAATCTTACTTTGACTGTATTGATGTTGTTCATTAATTGTTGCGCTGTTTGTGAGATGTGCATGCTCTTAACCGACATTTTCAGCAACTCCAGCTCTTGGTAATTCACAATGCAATGTCAAGCAATGTAGAACCACAACCAGAACGACATTGAACTATGTGAATCTGTACTGCAAATGATACATTGTGACTGAATTAGAATAGGAGGTTTTCAGACCTGATGGCTCTGGTAGTGGTTGATATGCCCTTGATATTGATATTGATCACAAGGTCATTTCGTGCCTTATCTTATTCACTATCCAGGTGGGTTAGTGAACTTCCTCACAATATTGATATCTGCATGGTGTCTGCATGATCCAGGTTACGCATGTTTTCAGATATGGAAGCGGTACATTATGGCCCTTCATGTAGTTGTTGGTAAGCTCGGCTCGCATCTATAGCATCTAGTCTGCGCTGATGGATGGTTGATAAAACGGGTCGCTGTAAGCTTTGAGTCTGATGCTCTGTGGCATCATTGCAAGGATCCTCTGATTTCTATGGCAGAAACACCTACTCCATCCACTTGTGTAATGTGTTCAATTGATCCACTGTGAGTATCATGGGCATGAACTGTTAGTACACGAGCTGGTGGTGATGACGAATTCACAGGAGTAGTCAAATACATTTTCATCCGTCCTCATAGCACTCAATTAGGTACACATGGTAGGTATCTCCCTGCCTTCTACATTTGGAACCAGACATTTATAGCGATATCGCAGAGCACTGTGAGTTACAAAATTATATGAATGAGACATAGTGAATATGTTTCTGACTTGGCTATGGTGCTCCAGACAGCAACATATGTATAATAGTTGGTATGAGCCTACCATTAAGCGTCATTCCAATCTAGCCACCCTGTATGGTCTTGAAATCATCGTGACAAAGTTTTACTGCGTAATTGTGCAATCACATGACTTTGTAGCCAACTCTGTGCAGTAATGTTGACTTAGATAGCTAATTGCTCACAAAAAGATACAACTGATAGACATACATCGACGGTTCAGTGGAGGAGTCGCCTTTGGGTGGTCAATCTCGCTGACTTCATGCTTCTGGCACGAAGGTGCCCCTTCCATCCTCCACCATTGAGAAATCCTATGGCTCATTAACCAACAGTATAATTGATGCAATAAGTGAATAAACGATGACAATGGATTTTGCACCAGTGCCTTACTCTGTCTCCGAAAGCATGTAAGCAGACATTTCCTCGCTTTACACATATACTTATGAAGACAGCAAATAGCCTTCATATAGTGGACATAGTTCTGAATGATGTGATTCTTATACAAGCACAAGCAAGATGTGTCACAATGGGTGTTTGGAAGGCCTCCGTGTTATCATATCTGGGAAATTGTACTTAGAACACACCAAAGTGGTTGCGCATGTTTTGCATACAAGAAATATAATTATGCCATTTTCCATCTACGCATCGATCTGACGATCATAGAACCCTATACGTTCCTCATCTAAGTGGGCCACCAAGCGGAATAATGCGAGCCTAGGATACTGACTTCAGGGTGATGTTTGTAAATGCAGCGCAAATTACAGATTGGTTCTAGTTGTGTCTGGCAGCATGCACAGTTTAATGCATAAATTTTCCTGTCCTTGCAAGTGAGAAGGAGGGATGGGAGTCTTATGTAGTTATATGTCTCATTTATTAATGTAGAGATGACACAATTTATCTTTGCTCATTTAATACCTCCCACCTGTGCAATAATTATTCAACATGTCTGATTGTGAAATCAAACATCATGTGAAGGCAAGCTTACTCCTGCCTTATGTCCAGAACGTGCATCATATCCTGTTTCAGACCCTAGTGAACTGATTGAGATGCAAATGGGGGATCTGTGTCTTTGCAGAGAGGATGTATCACTAATCACACTTCAGAGAATGTATTGAAATAAATCCCAAATGATTATTGCCATATAATAAGTCTATGTCCTAAGGCAAACATTACGTGGAAGAATTTGTCGTGGATTGCAAAGGGAACAGGCAACCTACAAGGTAAATGTCAATTCCTCTACTCTTCTGACTGTGATTTCAAAGTGATGAATCACAAGACAGATATAACAAGGAAGATACTTACACAGGCACTGAAAGATAATATGCTGGAACGGGCGAGTCCTCTAATAATATACTGAACATCATCATTCCCATTTGTTGATCATCCTGAAAACATCGAGAGATAGGATTGGGAACTCCGAGAAAATTGGGTAAATTCATTTTAGGCATGAATAATACCTTTAGCGGCATGTCCATTGATGAACCTGGGGAGAGGGGTGATGAATCTCGAGATGACTTAGGCTGCAATATCAGAAATGTAGGAGAGTGCAGACCCACTACAGGCACCTCAATTGACTTTATACTCACGAAACTAATGCACATTTCATGGGGTCTGTGGACAGTTGGAAATAAACAAAAGCATTTACCTTTCATGTCAATATCGAAAACTATATATTTGTAATGACGGCCACGATGTACATCTTGTAACAAATAGTATACGTTGGATATTAGCATGTTGAATGATTCATGATTCGCAAGATGAATACATCACTTGTTCTTTTGAGTTGACATTAAATCATTGTATCGTTTGAGATCGTGTAAAGGAGAATAACATTCAAGCGTAGCTTACATAATGTTGCTGACTTAATGTCCATGTTATATTGCAGTACTTCCTGTGTTCCTCTCTTCACTCATGTATTAAGCCGCGGTTTCAACACTCTTCATTTCAAGTTCACCTCACCATTTAACCATCTTCATACATGATGTATCTCTCTATACAAAGAAGTGGTGCCCAAGAAGACCTTTCAACGTCCAGGATGATCAAGCACATCAGAGATGAAATACAGATAGACAAGACAATGTACATGGTAAATACCTCTGTTTTCATTAATTGTTAGTATTATATCCGAGATATTTCAGCATGAGCAGGATGATTCAGTCCCACTTGTACGATCTCCTAGCCCACAGTCGCACATGTGTCAATACGTACATGAGCTACTGGAGATGCTTGATCGCGTTCAGTATCAGGTCACATACCTGAAGAGGGACCAGGAGGAGGTCTGCATCGCACATCAGGCTGAGATAGAATGGTATCGTGACCGCATTGACCTCCTCAAAGAAGAGCTTCGATATAGGCAAGTTACCATCGATGTGATCAGTGAGGATGTTGATCAGCTTGAAGAACAAACAGCGGGCCAATGGAAAAAAATAGAACAGCTGATGAAGTGTAAACATCAAGAAGCCATCACGCGAAATGAGCGCATCAATTTAGTTAAAGATCTCATAACTGGACTCGCTGACACTGCTAACTTGTGAATTCCTATTGAAGAAATACTTACATATGTCGTCTGACCATGTAACACAACTACTAGATTGACCTATTGTGCTGTGCTGGGATCGTAACGCACACATTTTATGCTTCACATTTTCAGATTCGGAGATCCTCACAAGATCTGATCTGGATGACTCCATCTCTTGGTCTGTATATCAACCTTATATTCGATTTGCTTTTCTAATGTTGCGTTCACCAGCGTGTTATACATCCAAAGGGTCGTGGCAATCATTCATACATTATAAACACCCACATTGTATGCTTCGCATTTTTGGCTTCGGTGATCCTCACAAGCTCTGATCTGGATCATGCCATCGTGTGGTCTGTATATTATTATATTCTATCTGGTTTGCTAATTTTGCGTGCACCAGGTTCTTGTACATATGAAAGGTCATGGCAAAAATTAATCCATTATAAACAGCCCCTTGGTAGATCTACGATCATGCCAAAACATATTTGTAAGTAGATATTATCATATCTTGCAAAGGGACGTTTCCACAATAAATCCTGTGTACAGATATCCTACATGAAATTGCAGGTGAGCAGGTATTCTATTGGACTACAAACAGCAAGCACATATGACATTTATCGATTTCTGTGCTAAATGATTTCATGTCTTCTATGTCCTTCAGACATGGTATCAGATTACCTACAGAATCGTGATAACAAAATCAAAACATGATTCTTTCTCCTATTACTCACCTTGCGGCATAATAACATAGACATTGATGTAGGCAAGTCGTTGAGAGCACCCTGATTCATCCATTCAAATGCATCACTAATGAGAATGCATTATATACTAATAGGGCAACCGCAGAGGGACATAACAGGCAAGCCAAGTAGCAATACAAGTGGGCCCGTGTCCTAACCCGTACCAGTTTGGTACTGATGGTGTGTTATTCATCCCATCACATACTCAAAATGCTAATAATAATGTCCCTGTGTCACGTTCTATTAGGACTGAATATTCACTTCAGCAGTCATCATGA
The DNA here is from genome assembly GCF_016758755.1 of Suillus discolor. Lineage (NCBI taxonomy): Eukaryota > Fungi > Basidiomycota > Agaricomycetes > Boletales > Suillaceae > Suillus > Suillus discolor. The sequence continues at coordinate 370,791 of NW_024541275.1, read as the reverse complement.
CAAAACACGTTCATGGATAATCATCATGCAAGGACACATTTATGGACAATATTTTCATTCAGCCCTGAAATGAACACATTCATATTGTTTTCAGTCAGCTCCAATTATGATAAAATATGGGTGTACACAGGTAGTTATTATAACTGGTGTTAGCCCATCGCATGTTTGCTATTTATGTTCACCTATTGTGTAGGTACATGCCACACATTTCTTCCACCAACACTGCATTCAATTCCACCTTCTATCACTTAATGAAGCCACTTCAGCTCCACAACCATCATCCCCCGATACCTTATCCTCCAGCGCCATTCCGATCACCATTAAAAGCCGTGTACAGTACACATTCACCCAGCGGCCCAATAATGGAGCAGTGCCACACCTCATGGTCGGTGATGTTTTTTCTTATATGGTCAACTGTTGCATGATAAAGTTAATCTTAGCCACTCCCATTTACATTGTGCTCGTCAGTACCCACAATATTAAAGCCTCCAGCACACAAAAGCTGTGCCTTTCAACAAGCTTGGGCTGACGGCCTGAGTTGTGATCCGGTGAGTCTGACCTCACCTGATAGAGAGCCTAAGTCAAATCAGAACTTCACTAGAACTTCTATTAAGATCCAACCTGATCTGGTTCCTCCTGACGCGCTCCATTTCCTGTCGGATTTGTCTTGAAGTTTCATCTGCTACTGCTTGTTTCACTCTCACATGGTCACAAAAATGCTCATGAAACAAAAATGAAATAATCGACCGTTTGTCTCTTCGAGGTACAGAATGATTCTTCACATCTGTATTTACTGGTAATGGATATAATATCTTAACACGCATGGGTTCAAAGATGACATTTGACACAGGGTTTCGATCACCAAAGTGTGCAAGCTATTTGACAGGCAAAAAATTGTTGACACTTGACAATTTGCCACACTCAATCCGATTCCTTCGACACAATACCTTTCTTCTTCTAGTTATCCCTGGTCCCACTCAGAACATGGATTATCAGCTGAACGGTATTCTTGAACCCCTTATGCAACAGCCTGAGCAGCTTGGTGAAGGAAAGGTGCCCTACCTTCGGTGTATTGTGATGAATCCAAATCGTATGATCCTACTTTTCAGATGAACATTTCAGAATATTTGATCTTGAAGCAGAAAAGGAAGTTCATTTCATACTTTAGTTTGTCCCAATGGACACTCCAGCACGTCTCAAGTATGCTGGATATTTTTTTCAACAGTAAAATAAGTTTATGTGTGCTTGTTATGAAGTTCGAGTCTGCCCTTCCATTTATCCATAGTGCATTGGCCGCTCTCGTGAGTGATATTATCACCTTATCTCATTTCAATCAAAAGTGACAATTATCAGTATTTACCTATCGCAATCCCACACAACAATTGCAATGGAACTTCATAGGAGGAACCACTGAAGACCCTGACGTCCGTGCATCTATTGCTTTCAACAAAGGTCTTCCCATGTCTGTCCTTCATTGTTTATCAACATGGAATGGCCCGCTAAGTATCCCACATGAGATCACATATATGTTCTGGATGAATTATCTCTTGACTCATTGGAATTTATGTGGAGTACTACTTAGTATAAATCGTAGGTATTGCGTGTAACAAGTCATAGCATCAGCTTTATCAAGGGATATATGTATATGGGATCATGGAAGTGGTCAGAGGTAACTCCAATGGATCGCCCCACGAAATTATTTCAATATATTATAGAAGAAAATTGATACCGAAGCACAAACACGGAGTCCAGAACAACCCAATAATGGATTATGTAATCATAAATTTTCATGTGTTCATATCGATTGTGGGTGGCACTTCTACATCTGATAAATCACCATCAATGTCATCGAGCTCCACTCTCCCACTGGAGATCCAGCAGTACATCCTGGCTCTTGCGACACGTGACAGACATGCTGCTGCAGATCATCTGAGGATATCAAAATGCACATATCCATGGTGAGTATTCATTGGATGGAATCATTTATAAATGGCCTCCTAACAATTTTATTATGGGACAGGATTGAAAGGTTATTGTATAAGAGGGATTGCGCTATATCATGACACATCTGTCAAGTGATTTCTAAAATGCCTTCGCCTACGACATCTGAGCTGTGAATTTGCCCAAGAATACATCACATCGCTATTTCTCGTTGGCTCAATCGACATACCCACCTTAGTTGACACTCTCTCACTTTGCAATCACATCACTTGCCTGGTTGCAGTGGTCTCAATAAAATCACCCACCACAGATTGATCCCTGTTATTGCAAGCCATGGATAACCTCCCGCTGAAGTCATTGCAGCTTGTGATGGACATCGACGTCACATCATCAATCGGTACATCAAATATGTTCAAATCCTTGACACATTTTGACACCCATGATTCTCGCATGCTTCACAATTCATGCAAAGGCTTAGAATGTATTGATTCATTGACGCACGTTTGTGTGGTCCTGAAGTTAGGATGTTCTGACCCTCTCAGAATCATTAGTCTCATTTGCAATCCATGGATACGATTACTGGCATTTCGCGTGGAAGATCCTCACGATGTAGTAGTAAATTTCCTCGAACAGCATGAAATCGTCGATCATCAGATAGTCCTGCTGCCTATTGAGATCACAAACTGGGCTATGCTTGGTCAGGGTCACATGCTGATGTGGCAGTTAGCAGAGGGTCTGGTCGAGCTCCCGATACCTCAAAATAGTAAGTCTATTCTTTAAACCATCCCCAATAGAACATCCTAAGCTAATAATACAGAGGGGCATCGTTGCCTGTCACTGACTACTATAAAAAATGCATACGCCGATCATAATGACATCGACAAGGATCTGGAATGTGATTCATGTTGAATTCTATCCATTGCACGGACCAAGGGTCAAACAACAGATTGATTTGTATATTGTACTGATGTATGACCAATCTACCTACTTTCGAGCAACAAAACATTTCATGATGATGTACATGATAATTCTTGATAATACCATTGGCATTATAGCGGCGTGTGCGCCAATCCCCGACTCAGCCGACAAATACCTCATCGTCTTAGTATCTATAATCAATGTCCTTCTATCTTTGGGGCGGAGAGTTCCTCGAGGTCCAGTATTGGAGTAGGTCATAGCGAAATCAGAGAGAATATCAGCTAATAGATTCTGCAAGATGATAAACCTGTGTTACATAGAAATCCTTTTCTTGCACCTTGATTTTGAATGCTGACCATGCCTTGAACAGTTCATGCAGGCCTGGATAATGTAGGTGTAGAAACTTGAGTGGCTTCGGAATCGAAGTCATGGACGATGTGCATATATGATTGTCCGGAGCGTTCTCTTCCAGAGCAGGATGGTAGAGATACGTGTTCAATTCCTGTTACAAATTCAATTATTTGCTCTACCTCGATCGTGAGTGGCACACACCTTGAACTGTTCCATGTGTATCTCCAGCTTGGATTTGAACTGTGTTTATTTTTCCAACTAGTCAAGCTAATGCTGATTTCGCTAATGTGATTAACACTCACTAGTTCGGGTCACTGTCCTTTTCAACATTCAATTTGGTGTCTAGCTTCTTGTCCTCTTCTTTGGATCCTGCGAGGGAACTGCAATATCTGCTGCTGGTCATTCTGCCATAGCTCGAGGATGTCTTTAAGATTGTAAAGGTAACACGGTGAAGTGCTTGGCAGCAAATAAGTCTTGATGCGTGTCGGGGACGTGATGGCCTTGCACTTGGTCGAGTTGTAAGCTATTCTCACATTCTATGGTGACCCAACTGCCGCGAGGTTCATATCCGCTCTGCTTCTATTTTCTAGCAACTTAAGAGACCATTTCAGAGTGGATCTTGAGCCTTCTAGCTACTTAAGCTTGTGCTTCGGTGCAATTATCACATTGCACATCTCCTGCACAACGTAACATGCAGCAGCTGCAACATAACTTAACCCTAGGTGAAGGAATCTTTCATTGATTGGTCATTCTTATTTCTCTGACACTCAAGGTTGGCCCTAGCTATAGAGAGAAAGGGCACATGGCCAATATTATTCGTTCTGCGAAGTCATGCAGCAACTGGGATGTCAATGAGCTAATCACATACAACATAACCGTCACTGCTGTACCATAACAGCAATTCTTTCCCCAGGAAATAGATGTACCTCTAACCGCGGCAGGCCTTGATCCCATGCTTGCAACTGCTGAGTCGGACGTGCACCCTGACACCGATGTCTCTCGCAACATGGCTCGATTTCTACGGTATCTGCAGGATTCCACCACACTGTATTTTGATATTCACAATGTTCGTGTGCTGATTATTGACGACTGCGCTAGTCAGGTTCTCATTACAGTTGGCTTCACAAGAAGTCCATATTTTGTGTTATGACAATGCTCGATCCCATTGTTGATTTGTCATTATAACCACAAAGTCGCACAGATAAGTGTATGCTTGCGGGATAAGGCGGGCATTGCCTTGCAGTATTATGTTCAATTCAAATCCCTTGCGAAAAGCCACTGGGAGAATTTTCTTCGTTAAAAATTTAATCACTTATAAACACACGACATGTATTAATTGTGACATTATATTTGAATATCCAAACAGAATCAAAGACTTTTAGAATCATGCCTGGGAAAACTTGTAGTCTATCAATGTTATAATCTAACCTCAAGTTGCATGTGCTCACAACCATGTTGATGCGACAAACATTATATGATTATAATAGACCGGGCCCAAATCGATCCATCACCAGCATAATGGTGAGGGTAGATTCACAGTTCACTGGACTGGGGGCACTCACAGGTTATGAACACTTATATGGTCAAAACAGAAATAGGTTTCAAAGTTTGAAATTTTTTTCTCTTCTTGGGCTGGTACATATGTTAGAGGGATGCCCAAGGATCAACATGAGCCTGAAATGAAAGAAAACGGTGGTTGGGATCTGGAGATAATGTCAAAATACTGAATTTTTCATCCCTTCAACCAAGGACAACAATGCTGACCTCCAGAGACCCTGGGATCATCACCAATTGATTTCTATGCTTTAAAAACACTGGGACAACCATTTTTAGTATCAGTTTTGAGTGAAATTTGAGTGTTGCCAAATATATGGGGTAGGAGGGGGGAGGAGGACCTTTTGTATCTCAACAACCTGATTTTTCCTGACATATTGGGCTTTACCATCTTGTTCAGGGACATCAAGAGCACTCCAGTAAAATACTCCTAGAGCACAAGCAAGTCATGGGAAGCCTAGAAAAATTGATCTTTGAGGGGGATACCATGAAAACTTGCATATCTTAATCAGGATGGGCTCAAAACACTCTGGGATCATTTCCAATCAATTTATATGATCTTAGAACAGTAGGAACACTCATTTATATACCGGTATTTACATGATACTAAGATATATGAGTTAGGAGGTGGGAGAGGGACTCTACATATCTCAACAACCTGATTGTTTCTGACAAGTCTGGCTCAACCACCTTGTTCAGAAGCATCAAGAACCCCCAGGAAGAATGCTTTTGAAGTGCTGACAAGTCATGTGAAGCCTAGAAAAATTGATCTTTGAGGGGGGGTATCAGGCAAACTCACACATCACATTTCATATTGGTTCAGAACACTCTAAATCCATCTCTAATCTATTTGTATCATCATTATACACTAGGAACATCCCTTAGCACATCTGTATTGATATAAAATCATGCTTCTTGGTGGAGTAGGTGGGGGAAGGGGGTATCATGACTCTGAAACATGATTTTTTTGGACAAAATAAGTATTACCATCAGATTCAGATTGGTCAATAACCTCTGAATCAAGTTCTATTCAAAGCCAGGCAAGTCAAATGGAGGCTGAAAAAATCAATCATTGGGTGAGGCAGCATGAGAGGGGTGACACTGCTTACATAAGCGAAGTGGTGGACTTGAGCACACTTAGAACAAGACTTGATAGATCAAATATTTCTGTTGCTGCTGAATATATATCTATCAATCACCTCGATGATGAGCCTGAGATCAAGTCATATAAAGGCTGAAACAATCGACCTTGGGTTGAGGACCTCAGCATTACAGACATCCATAACTTTGGAATGTGATTTTTTTGAACAAAAAGGGCATCACCATCATATTTAGAGAACCCCAAATTAAAGGTATATTTGAAGCCAAGCAAGTCATATGAAGGTTAAAAAAATCAATCATTGGTTGAGGTGGGCCTGCTTACATAAGCAGAAAAAATGCGGAGGCAGCACAATAGGGGTGGTTATTTTTCATGGACAAACACATGTTTCCAGTCCATTTAGCAGGTTCTACAATATTGAAAACAAGTCCTGGTTCAAGACTGGCCAATCACATGAAGACACAAAAAATAAAACTTGAACAGAGGCCGCCAGTCAACTGAACTGACCAACATGACTTTTGTTGATGACGTCTCAACTACCAGACCATCCAGTCATTACAGTTAGAGACAAAGATGGGAGGAAGGCAAAGGTAGTAATTTCACGACTTGTGCATGTCTAGAATATATATCAGAAGAACTCTGCTTTATCTCGACTCACCAGTATTAGTTCACCTGTTTTCCGGCCATACAAGGGTCCCACCCATACCAACCTCATAAGTCCCTCCATTTGGTCAGAGAGGCAGGAAGCTCTGGACTCTACAAAAGTTCTCTTGCCCAATATGCCATTAAGTTGGCTGTGTCTGTCATGGAGGATGGTAGGACACTATTGCGCTCCTACACCACTATCAGTCTCTAGTATTTTCTTTCATCTTAAAACTTACATTACACTCATACACCATTATTTTCTTTCATCTTAAAACTTATCCTCTATGCCCAAGGTCCCTTACCATCCACATATATATACAGCTCATGTACTCTCATTAATAGTACCATCCTCCATGCCAGACCCAGCCAAACAAATGGCAAATTGGGCAACAGACCTTTCATAGAGTCCAGAGCTTCCTGCCTCTCCAACCAGATGGGAAGCATGGCAGGACAAGGATTTGAACCTAGTCCTTCCTGACTCCTGGGAGATGTCTTGACTACTAGACTATCTCTTCATATAGGGCCATTTAGCTGAAGAACATGACTTGTGCCTTTAGCTATAGCATGGTCTTTCCATCTTAGCTTAGCATCCAAACATGTAGCGAGTTCCTTGTTATCTTGTTTATAATCGAAGACAAGACTTTAGAGCTTGCTGTATGGAACTGGAAAACAGGTGAACCCATACTGGTGAGTTAAGATAAAGCAGAGTCTGTGTTACCTGTTCTTCTGATATATATTCTAGACATGCACCAGTCGTGAAATTACTACCTTCGCCTTCCTTACATCTTTGGCTCTCATTATAATGACTGGATGGTCTGGTGGTTGAGACGTCCCCCCCCTCTCCCCCTGGAGTTGGGAAGGACTAGGTTCAAATCATTGTCCTGCCATGATTTCCATCTGATCGGAGAGGCAGGAAGCTCTGGACTCTATGAAAGTTCTCTTGCCCAATTTGCCATTTTTTTGGCTGGGTCTGGCATGGAGGATGGTAGGACACTAAACCAGCTCATAGCCGTGTCATGGCTCACACTATCTATTTGGTCCGACGGGCGCACCCCTGTAAGTGTCACCCCGTCACCCCGCCCACAAATGCAAGTCTATCACATAAGTGGTTGTCCATCACCCCACCTTTTTTTCCCATCCACTATTGTTTGTCCTTGGCGCTGTCAGTGTCACCCCTTTTTTTCCCATGAGGTGTCGTAAGTGGCTGTCCATCATCCTTGCTTCTTTCCCATCTGCCAATATGTCCTCTTGGAACTATCCCAATTCATTTTCCTTGTGCTTGGCATGGTCCTTGGTGCTACAAATATCACCCCGTCACCCTCACTTATTCAGTATCTTGGGCATCACCCTCCCTTATTTAGATCTATAGGCGTCACCCTCCCTCATTTAGATCTATAGGCATCACATCATGACCTCCCTTATACAGTATCTTAGGCATCACCCTATCACCCTTGCTTATCCAGGCATCACCCCATTACCCTGTCCAAGTCGCTTCTGGATGTGTCATCCCCTCACCCTCGCTTATTTAGACTTTAAGGCATCACCCTATCACCCTCACCTATTTATAATCAGGCATCAACCCATCACCCTTACTTATTTTGACTTTCAGGTGTTGCCCTGTCCGAGTCGCTTGTGATGGATGATATTGTGAACTCATTTCTATCACATGTGCACCACAGAATATCAGTTCATGGGAGAACACGTCCGCATGCATAGAACATCTGAGATGCCTGCATGTTCTAGGTCACTTGCTGATCCATGAAGCCCTTGATGAGTCACTAGCATGTGCTATTCGAGCATTTTCAGCAGGGTTGACGGCTCATGCATATAATTTGGCAATCCCTGTTTGAACCAAGGATGTGTCCAAGTATGGACTTTCTGGTGATTGATGCAATGAGTCGTGAGATGTGACTACTTGTGGAGGGATTCTGCTGAGATATTTGCAACCAATGGAAAGTAAATGTGCGCTCAGCCCATGCAAAATATTCAACTGTCCAAAAATAGCTTTATTCCACCATTGGGTGCAATGCATATATCCACAAACAATATTTATTTTCATCTGATGTTCATGGCTGTCATTCGAGTCCCTTCCATCCAAAACATGATTGGACACGCGACGATAATGCAAATGTCACCGAACATTGTGTCTTTTTTTCGTACTCTCCATTCCTTCCTACATTAAAGAGTTTTTTTTTAGGTGGCACTTCAATTGTATTAACTGCATACAGACAAGCACGTCTCTTCATGGGAAGAACCTTGAATGAGAAGACTCATTTCTGGTGACCATCAACCTTTATTTTCCGCATATTATGGCCTAACCTCACATATCATGAGTGCTGAAACAGAATTGAAATTGCCTTCCTCCAATTACTGTACATTGAGATCACCATCTTCTATTTTTTTTCTTGATATTTTCATAAATGCTGTCATTAGTCCATCGTATTTTGTCACCATGCCACACCTTCAGGTATTTCTTTTGTCCCTGCAGGTGCAGGCCTATATGTTTGAAATCAGATAAAACCTTGCCAGCGCCATTCATCCACCATCCAATGATACATTATCACATCTATCAATCTATCATTGCATACACTTTGCTTACTGATATAAATGTCTGACAATGACATCTGTGACCATCTAGGATGTGGCATGGGACCATTCCCAACCTATGAGATCACACGAAAGTACTGATACCGCTACCACTCTGTCCCTATCACATTCCTGATTGATGGGAATGAGCATGTCGTAAGCCAATCTGATGGGCATTATACCTGCCCGCTCCCAGAGTGTAAGATCATTTTCAAAAAGTGTGAAGCTATCCAGAATCACATCAACATCATCCATAACAAATCGGTCAGAATCAAGGTCTTTGACACTCCTGAGTTTGGTAAGTTTCATGAGACACCAAGCGAGCATCAAGTCGCACTGACATCCTTCCTTTGATGTGGACTGCAGCACTGTCTCATTGTCGCCCTCAGTAGACTACTTGATGTCCAACAAGGTTCTAGATTCTCTCGGTGTGTGCCTTCACAGCCATTTGAGGATCCTTATCTGCTACTCGTGCAAGGCCGCATTGACCTCCGGAATGGTCTCTGGATACAGAAAAAAGCATCATCATGTGTATCAGGTACGCTCATGTCTTGCACAGTCCATCTCGAATGTGACATGGACATCCCACGTGACTACTAGGTGCCTTCAGCAACCATGGTGTCATTCCTAGAATATTGTTCACAGTCGAATGTTCACGAGAAGCCGGAGCATGTCAAGCTACCAAAAGCAGGTGGACCCCCTGTACAGATGATTGCGTCTCCAGTTGAAGGTTTTTCATGCACTGCATCCGCTGACTGCGTGTATGCCGTCAAGGATTTAGGAACCATTCAGCGCCATGCCAGAGAGAGGCACGGCGCCACTGGCTTAAAGGAGATCCAGCATCGGTCCTGTCAGGTCCAACACATTTTTACCGCTGTTGGAAACTCCTATTTTGAGGTTGGGCAGAACGTCCTTCCATCTGCCAGACCCGATGTAAAATCCACCCTGAAGGCTACATTCCTACCTGCAGTCGACCTTTCATTGGTCGTTCCAGCCAATACCGAACGGGAGAGGACCCCCCTGATGCGCTTCATGGGTTGGGACAAGTTTGAGGTAGAAATCCGAATGAATCCCAAGCAGAGGCGGGCAGCAGAAGAAATAAAAAAAAAGCATAGTGATGATGAATTTGGCGGCATTCTTACCTGTCTGGCTGTTGCAGTGCGAGACCACATGACTAGGGCATCCACCATCTTGGACGGTCATCCTCACCGGTTAAGCCTGTCGAAGATTTTGTTGTATGGTGAGGCAATACCGCGAGAAACGTGAGCAGTTCTATCGCGCCACAATAATTCCATCATTGACTGTGATGGACGCATCTAGGGACAATCATTGGAGGCCTGTGTCGGATGAAAACATCGAGTATCCAAACTTCGTTGTTCAATTCATGAGGAACATCATGCGCATTCACCTCGGATTCCCATTGGATTTCTCGTTCGAGCTGTCTGCTGCGCAGACCCTGTGTCTCGAGGAACTTGTGACTGTCCTGGGCGACGAGAATGCCTCCCCACGAAAGAGAATGATTTTCTACCATAATTTGGCGTGGTCCCTAGTCGATACAGATCCAGATTTGTGCATGGGCCAGCGATGGGCAAACCCTATCAAACGAGCCATCTGGCTCAGGGCGTTGCGTGCGGACGGAAACTTCTGTGAAGCGTCCGTCCTTACACCAGATCTTGCAAAGTTTAAATATCTTTGCAACGTCACCTCCCTCCTCGAGGCGCTGATGGACAAAGATGAGGATACGGACTCAGTGCATTCCGACGACCATGAGTGAGCACGCCTCCCTATTCATTCGCTTCGACACACTTATCATGCCTTTTTATCTCAAGCCGCGTTGCTCGTGTTCATGATCGGGCGCTACGCCTCGGCCGTCCGACTACGTTCAATATCATCTATGAGATGCAGCAATATGCATCCTCTTTGGTGTTCAGTCAAACCAGAGAACCCAATGTCTATGTCGATCCAGACGTTCAATCCATCACGATAGGCGTCCACACCATGCACATGGACAAGCTGAGAGACGGAATACAAAGGCTCCTCCAAGTGTCAAAGTCGCGCTATTCCGCCCTCACTAATCACGTTTTCATGTTGAAGATGGTGCCGGAGCATGTCAAGGACGACCTCACCAGCTCTACGCGTGGCTATTCGTTCGTATCGGAGGACCCTTTTTTAAAAATCGCCATGCCTTGTTCTTTCACTTGGTGGATCACTACGATTTGGCAATAGTCGACAATGCAGGACGACTCGCATGGAACATCCCCGGCATCAAGGAACTGCTCAGACGCTCGTCGTGCGTCTGGGAGCCTCTCTACCATCTGCTTTACATCACCACCCACATCTCATGTCGCGGAACTCAGTTCATAGACCACAAGATTAGCAATTCGGACAGGCATCGCAACCTCTTCATGCAGGGGATGGAAATGTTCCTCCTGACAGCCTACAGCAAAAGGACTGGAATCACCGATCGAGACTCGTGCACCCCAGGATTTGTTCCGAAGGACATCGCATTCTTGGTCCTCGAAATGATCGCGGGGGGGTTGCGCACTGCGGAAGCTATCCTTGCTGGGATTGCATATGGAGCAGAGGCCGAGCATTTGTACAGGACGTGAGCATTGTCCTGAACCATGCATTATTCTGGACACGACTCATTCATATGATTTTAGGTACCTGTGCGTCGGTGAGGGCGAGAGAACCAGTCCTACAAGGTTTTCCGCCAACATTCAGCAGTGGAACCATGATTACTTCGACTGTCGATGGGGAGTAAGAGATTTCCGCCAGGGCGCGATAACCATCGGTCGTGAATTCATCGCTCCAGACGACTCTTATGATCAAGCCGACAACATCCTCGCTGAATCCGCCGATCACTCCACTGGTGTGGACCATGCCCACTACGCCATCATCCAAGGAGTCGTCCCTAGATTGTCCAACAACAGCATGTCCAAGCACAGATGGCTTGGAGATCAGTGGCACAGTGTCCTTGGTCTTGGCCCCTATCCGCCTCCAGAGGCAATCAGAATCAGGCGCAAGAATATGTCCAATGGGACGACGCTCCAGGCCATCGCAGATGTGGTCAAGAAGACCACGCAAGAAACTATCAAAGAATTTTTGGACGCACACCGCACTGACATCTTGAAGGACGCAATTTCTACAGCCGCAATCCAACAGCGAAAAGACGCGATGGATGATGCACCGGAAATTCCATCACCACTTTCAACCACCTGGAACGGGGGGTCATTTCACTTGAGCAGTAATATGGAGTCCCTGTTCTACGACGAAAGCGACGGTGAGCACTACTATGCGTTGTGTTGACAGCAACATCTCATTATCTTTGCAGGTATCAGGCGAGACCCTGCTGCCTCATCTGGTCCCAGTGGGTACAATAACAACAGTGGTAAGTCCGAGCTCCAATGATGTTGAATTTAAAACTGATTGAATTCTTCAGTTAACACGTCCTCTGTTGTTGTGTCGCCCACCGCAAGCGGTTATATTCAATGCGGGGCAATGCTTTCGGACTCCCCAATCCCAGTATCGTCAATAACGAGTATCTCACAGACCGAATACATAGAGGGGTCCACGACATTCTCCGATGTGGTCAAAACAATGCATCAGGCCGAGTTTCCTCTGATAAAGGATCGCAAAGGGAAGGGCAGAGCTTACGAAACACCAGCAAAGACACCGCCATCACAAGCACATCATATCATCCACGCAATGAATCCATCGGTTGATAGTGTTATGTCCTCATCTCTATCTCCTATCGCAGACATCAAAGGGAAACGGAAGCGTAGGGATTCATGAGAGTGTCCATTCCCGACCATCCGCCAATCCGGCTAGACCTTCCAGAAGAAAACACGCGCCCCGTAGTGTCTCGCAGCACCATTCCGTCATGTCTATGTCTGTTCCATACCCAGTCACACCAACTGCACACCGCACTCGCAAGTACGCACCGCAGGACAAACGATCATTTGAACGCGTGGAGGAATCCTCTAGTCTTACGAAACACATTCGCAGGTTGTCTGCAGAGGTGATGGAGATTTCCAGTGACGAGGACTTGTCGGGTCTTGATGCCATACAGCTGAAGTGCCTTCATGGGTCGAAAAAATTAGTAACACAGGTGCCTATGGATGTTATCATCCTCTCTATCAGTGATGAGGACTTGAGCCCAGACAAGAACATGCCAATCAAACATCTCTATATGACAGCAGCATCAGTCCAACACATCCTGATTGATGTGCCTAGCTTGTTATCTGGTGACTGCAGCACATCACAATGTGCACTCGCTAATTCTGGTATACAATCATTGCCTCCAAGTACTGTTGAGGACATTTGAGAGAAAATTAGATGAGCGATAAGACACATCAGGAAGAACAATTCTGCAAGAGAAAAGAACACTGCTCAGATGGACATGCTAATTGCAGTAATGTCAGTGCACATGGACCTCATCATCACAATAAGACAGGAGGCGGCAAGAGCATGTCATGGATGATTCCATCAGTGATAGATGAAAATGATAGGTCTATTGTGGTGTGCCCATTCATGGCTCTGCTGGACCAACAGTTCATGGATACCGCTTCTACTGGACTACGTTGCCACAACTACTGCGTGTCCAAGGTCGTTCCGGAGAATGTCCAGATTTTGTTCGTGCAGGTAGAGCATTGCTCGTCCCAAGTGTTTGAAAGGTAGCTGGAAAATTCTAAAGTCTGGAAATGGCTAACGGTTTAACGATAGCTTTCTTAAGTCTCCACTCGGGCGGAAGTTCAGCAGGGTGTTTGTAGACGAATTCCACGACATCATGAACTGTCATCCAGGCCGTGTTGTTCCATGGAAAAATCTCGCGCAGCATTTTGGAAAGACGCTCATCAGGATCGTTCTTATGACAGGGACGGGACCACCGCACCGTGTCGCAAATTTCATCAAACCATTCGGCCTGCATCCTGGCCTCGTCACCGAAGTACGATCAGATACAAACCGTCCAGAGATCGGGATGCATGTCATACGTATTCAGCCTATCGCAGCCATGCAGTCTCTGGGACACCTCGTCTCCGCTTTATGCAAACGACTTACTGAGGAGGAACATATTCTGGTGTTCTGTGGCTCCCAGGGCGACACACAAGCATTCACAGTGAAGGCCAAATGTGCCATTTATCATAGCGATCTCTGGGAGGCTAAAAATAACAGAGCATCTAACCTTCCTTGCTAGGATTCAGGCAAAACAAAGGTGATGTCATGCACTACAGCATTTGCCCAGGGTATGGACAAGCCTCATGTCTGATATGTGGTGATCTTCAAGCCTTCGTACAGCCTTCTCGTCAACAACCAGATGCTCGGTTGTGCAGGGAGAGATGGAAAGGAGTCTCACATATCTTTCCTTACTGAAAGACATGAGAAGACATACAGAAAACCATCTACTGACCAATGTATGGGAGAGTTGGACAAGCTAGTCCACGGTACAGAATGTCAGCACTTCACCAATATGATCTGCATGGATGACCACAACCTCACTGTGAGATGTATGGATGACCCTCCAGGGATCAAGTGCAATGTTTGTGATCCAAACAATGTGATCTAGCGACTGTCCATTGAGGTAATAGCAAATCCATTCAGGCCACCCAAGGCATCTGAGCACACAGTCACCCCAGGTTTTGCAAGTGGATCTATGCTTCAAGGACCCACGCATGCTTCTCCGCCTATATCTACTGGATTTGTGCCAGCACCATTGCTGCTTTCGATGAATACAATTGTGAGTGCTTAAATACACCCATAATCCTATTGTATGTTTATATTCAAATGATACAGTCCCACATGCTCACCCCACAGCCTTCCCAGTTAAGCGATGCTTTGTATGACACGGGTGCATTAGAGCCCACTTCATTTCAGGCTCTGATGCTCGATGCCATGGAGGAACTCCATGGTAAGGTGAGTATGTTTTATGTGTGATATGGTATGGCAGCTAATTCTGGACATGTTTTAGGGTAATGGTGAATCTTCAGACAGGTCACATATGGTATGCATGTGTTACAATTCCATTTTATTGTACTTGGTTGTTTATATAGATGAAATCACAGCCATGTCCAGGAAGGGCTGTACAGATTGAACCTCCATTGACCTCATCACTTCCTAGTGGATCTAGTACATTCATATCAAGAGCCACTGCAGTAAACACCTCACTTTATAGTTGTCTATCTAGCACTGCTCACCTGGACAAGTACATGAAGGTCTTGAAGGACAAGTGTTCATCACACTTTGGTAATGGTGGTTGTCTTGTCCCAGCAGTGAACCACAGGTGCATCATGGACTCTGCTCTTCCGGTGGATTTGTACAGAGCTTTCAAACTAAGCTTCTCGTTCGAACACTACACTTATTGCTTTCAATGCTGCCTTCCCCAATCACAAAACAGAGATGGGGAGGAGCCAGCATGCTATGCAGGTTTTTCTTACCGGAAAGGTGAAAAATGTCCATTCACCAGGTTCATTTTCAAGGCAGTATTTTGCATGTGGTACAACCCAGGATTTCAACAATTAATGATAAATGAGATCAGCAAAGGAGCATCTTTGGCAAGCTATGAGGACTTTGTGGCATGAATTGTCAAAGATTCCATAGATGCAGGAAGGTACAATAATTTGGTAGAAGCATTTCTCTGGTTCTGCAGTGGTCCTGAGAAGGTCAATCCCAAGTTGTTTGATTGATACAGGCTGGTCCAGATGTGAATACGCATGTTTGATACTGTTGTGCACCATCTGAAGCAGTTCCAGGAGTTGGAAGGACATCACGCGCATTTCAGTAGATCTACGCACCCTTATCCTACAATATGGGACAGTATATTTAGATGTTCAATATCTCATGTGATATCTGCACTGCTATAGCATGAATGTATTATGTATTGGTTAATGTAACAGTAACAGAGTTTTATGTACCAAGCTATGGAATACTTTGTGAGCAATGGGCTAACAACTTACAATACATCCCATGAAGTGAGACATCTGAAACAGTTCCATCTACTTCGGTTCTTATTTTATGATGTGCATGAGCTCACCATTGCCTCATAAAATTCATGTTTTCTCATTGCATCCACAAATGCCTCTAAGATAGTGTACAAACTGAGTTGTCTGAATGGGCGTCCTGAATGACATCCACAGTAGCATCCATCTGAAATAAGTTTGGCTCATCAGCTTCACCTGCACCAAAATCTCAGCAGATCACAATCGCGTCACAACCCTCATTCTTCCTCATTCCATCCACTGAAGCCTGTGGTGTACCATAAAAAACTAAGCTGTCCTCTGGTTTCAAACTGTAAACATCATATATATGTAGTTTTAATAAAGTCAATTCAAATATACCCATCGCATCAGAGTGCTAATACATTTATGTATAAAATGGCAGTCAAGCTTACATTTATGATAATTAATATCCACATGTTGCATGATGGATAGAATTGTGAAATTGTGTCTGCTGACATTGTGTAGCATAATGGAATCTGGGACAGCCACTGTGGATATTTTCGGGTGCAAAAATATAATAGACAGATTTTGGAATGTCCACTGTGGACATTGATTACTCCCCTGTTTAAAGGTTCATTGCTGACCTGTCAATTCTCTATTCCCAATTCTCATCAGATATCCATGCTTCCAGCACCAGAGCTTACCTTGATAGAGCCGGGATGTGCATCCTGCATAGCTGACAACATGCCATGCTATGCATATTGTTCTGGATTGCCATGCAGAAGATGCTGTGACTGTTGTTCCCTGTTACCAGGTACGCCATCACTGTACTTCTCTTCTTCACTAACAATTATCAACAATGTTAGGAACTCCCCCAAGGCACACCCCCATAATGTGTGCAGTTCGCAAAATGTGTACGCGCTGCAATCACTGCAGGGACACCAAAAGGATTTGCTGAGGATGAACAGGCAAAGCATGCATTGCATGTCAACAGCTGTGCCAGCGTGGTAAGTGATCATTTATTTATGTATTTTCTTCTATACTAAAGTGTTAATGCATCAGTTGATGAAGAACAAGCTATTGCCGATGCAAACAGCACAGAGTCTGAATATTATGACTCCTCCGATGACAATACATCTGGCACGGAGTCCTAATCTTCTGGCTCCTCCAATGACAATGCATCCGGCATGGAGTCTGAATCTTCTGACTCCTCCGATATGATAGTTTTAGATCACAGGCCTTCTGACTAGATTGACAAGCCGAATGAGACAAAACACAAATGGACAGAAGATGACGATGAAGTGATAGTCTTAGATTGCAGGCCAGATGATTGGATCAATATTCTGCCATATCAGAGGAAACAGAGACAGCAAGACTAGAGGAAGAGATGAATGATGTCTGAAACCATTATTGCGAAGGTCGGGAGATGCACGAGTGGTATAGAGAACTGGAGAACAAGTTAGGACATTTGAATAGATGTATTATGGATATGTAGATAGATAAAGCAATGTACACTAATATATCACAAACTCATTCAAAACCCCCAATGGGTATATACATAATATCATATGTTGGTACAGAGGGCATTCGTGACACTTTCTGTGTATTCATGAGTACTTATCAAAATACAAGAGATGACCTTTGCTCGTTGAGTTTTATTGGCACTGCTACAAAAGCAGACATTTGTATAATATATTTTCCGTATCTCTGTCCTAATAATAAGCACAGTAGGATGAATACATGTCCAAACATGAGCCTGCATCTTTGATATTGTTGTCCTTCATGTGAAGTGGTTCCAGGCATTGTCTGGATATCATACACGCTTTAGTAGATCTACACACCCTCATTCGAGCATGCCAGACAATATATTCAAATGTTCAATATCTCATGTAACACCCGGACTTCTATAGCACAAAAGTATCGTATATTCGTTAATGTAGCAGTAACAGACAGGTGTGTACAAAGTTATGAAATACTTTTTCAGAAGTGAAATAATGACAGGCAATACACCCCATCAGGTGAAACATGAGAGCCCATTCCATCTCCTTTGATTTGGGCTTGAGCCGTCCTGATCAAGGTCTTTTCTCACTTTTTCCAGATCTTGAGGTTTCAAATTTCCTCAGAAGTCATTTCCCACCTTTCTTAGAATGTGAGTGAGTCTATCCTGTTATAAGCTTGAGCCTCGCTGATTTAAGCTAACATGTGTCCATTGTTTAGACATGAGCAAATTGCTTCTTTGTCAAGGTCAAGAACTTCTGACCAAATCGATTTATCAGTTCTTGTCATGACGTCTGTCATTGATCCACTATCAATCTTTAGCACTGACTGAAGAATCACCAATATATTCATAGCTTATAACTGTCATAATCATCCGGCCACTCTTTAATGCAATTAATTATTTGTTGTGTCAGGGTGAGTGTATTGATTTTCTGTTGCCCTCGCACAATACTGACTGAATATTTGCTGAGTTAACATATGATGATTTTGTCCATCTGCCCTCTATTTCTGACACACTTCATTGTCCATCCATTCACAGGTTATAAGTGTGTCTATCTGCAGTCAAATCAGTTAGTTTAGCAGTGCTCGACAAGTCGCTGTCAGATCATGTCGGTGACATTCCAACCTGATATAGATACCGTGCATCTTAAATGTGTTTGTATCTACATGATATATGCAATACATTGTCGACGAGATCTATGCATGTTCGATTTTCTTTAAGTCCTTTGTTTGGTATCCTTTGCCACTTTTCCACCTTTGCGCAAAGTGTTGAGGTTGTCCTCACCTCTAACAAGTTGAACTTGAGTGGCTCCCCAACAAGTACTTACCCACTGCTCTTTCCACTACCATCCTTGTGGCTGTTTATGACCTGAATTTCCGTTCAAGGTAACACTTAGTAGTTCAGTTCACCCCTTCTCGTACAGTGTACTTACTATCTCTCCACATGGTGTATTACATATATGCGCACTGCTTCTATTCTAACGCCTCACTGCGGCCTCAATGATGTCACCTCAAACCATGCATGGATCTTCTCTTTGCTGATTCCCCTGTGCTTGAATGTATGCTGCATGTAGGCATTGGCACAGGCACGTGCAACCCATGCGAGTATGTCGTCACTGGAGTTCACCATAGGTCATGAGGGAGTTAAAAGGAACCAGTTCTGGTGACACAAGCATCTTGCACTCCTGTAGCTACCATCTCTTGTGCCTACCCATTCTCTTGTGAACTGATCGATGTCTATGGATCTATACTTCTGGTCTCTGGCGCCCGTTCTCATGCTCGCTCTAACTCTTTCGCTTGTGCTTGCTCTCTTGCACCATTTTCTCATGCTTGCTCTCTTGTACCTGTTCTCTTGTGCTAACTATCTCCCACCTGTTATCTCATGTCATGCCCCATCTCTCATGTTCTCCTACTTCTTGATGTCGCTTGGTATTGAGACCATCAACCGCAGCCTCACAACAAGTGTCTGCCATGTCACCTGCGTCTTTGCACACTCCCAGCCACTACCATTCACGAATTCCACCATGGCACAAATGCTTGCAGGTGGCACTTTGGACCATATTTTCTCATGTGGACAGCTCATCTCTCTCACTTACAAGGTCCGCATGTTTTTTCTGTCTCGTCTACTACTATTTGTAATTGTGCATTCATAGCTACATCCATCAATGTTGGGCATTGTAGCACTTGAGCTTGTGCTGAGCACATATTCTCTTATTTCTCGATACATGTCCAATGCCTGTCACTTGCCAATCATTCCCCAATGTAACCTGAGGCCAACCCGCTCAAACCTGACACTTTGACTAGTGGACCTGACATTTCGGCTGCATTGGCCGACCCAAAATCCTGTGCACTTGTCCTATCCATGTTCTGTCCTGTCTTGCTAGCCCCACCAGGTGCATATTTGATTGTTTTGCACATTACTCACATTGTAGCCAGTGCCATTACATGTTTTCCCATCATCTGCAGCACCTCATGTTAGTTTACATGTACTTTGAACCCAAAATCTTCGGCCGCTACTTTTGCCTACGGGTTTCCGGGTTTCTACGTACTTACATATATATTGGACTGACCTTGAGTATTTTTCATCATCCAAGTAGTAGGGAGCCGTTTCCCAATACTTAGTGGTCAAACCCGATATTTCATAGTTCTTTGTTGACATTGCGAATATTACCACTTTTTCTATCCGAAATACCCGTCATTATCATTAAATCCGCATATCACTTGCTTTCCTGACATTCGCTATCGCAATTCCTGCTAACCCGCTAAACCTGCACCCAAAACCCGCTGACCCAAAACCCAAAAACATTGGACCTGACACTTTGGCATCGGACATTGTAGATATACCTTCAGACTTTGTTTCCCATTGTGACACTTGGACCCGCACTGGGTGGGAACAAGTGTCTTTTGATACTTATGTCAAGGTCTATGGAAACTTGTTGGATCCATGTCATTCCAGTCCTACTCTAAAAAGTTCCTTCGGCTGATAGCCAACTGGCATACACCCGCACTCGGATCTGTCCTCTGTCCATGTTCTTTCCATGTGCACCTATCTCCGTTGGTGCATGTTCATTTTCACTCGGTTTGACTAAACACTATCAAGGGTTATTACATGTAACCGCGTATTCCGTTCCGTGCGCTCTCTCCTTACATATTACTTATCTGCCTCGTTTCATCACTACAGTTCTCGCCTACGGGTTCCAGACGCTCACGCAGTAGGATAAAGTCTCATGTGCTACATACAGTACAGTACTTCCCTTCCCTCGGACACTACCTTTGTTTTGCGGAGTCACTTAGACGTTCCTAGTATTATTGATCAATTGACAAGCTGTGTTCACTTCTCACTTCGAACCCGTGTGTTCTTGACCGCTCCGAGAACACGCCTCTAAGTTTCCTTACCTAGGCTCTGCGCAGATCCGAACCACTCTTGGTTTCTGACTTAGCATTTTTCATACCTAGTTATGCCTTGGCCTCAAACCTCGTTTATACCTAGCCGCTACTTGCGGAACCGCTCTTTACCTAGGATCCTCTCACTTTTGTTCATTTCTCATCGCGCACTCACCAGACCCGCGGTCTCGCTTTCGCTCTTACCAGCGGACTTGCTTTTCCAAGGTCGACTTAGTTCTTTTCCGTTCTGTGTTTGCTCCCTTCGCATATTACTTGAAGGAAGTGCTTCATAGCAATCCTCTTGGGTCGAGACAGCACACCTGCACTCAGTAGGATTTATTGGTGCTCTAGCTTTCTTGCTGGCCAGTCACCATATCTTCTTCACATCATGCTCGGACATTTGACCATTTATTTTTTCACTAAATACAGACCATTCCAAACAGCTAACCCCTCAGGTTGAACACACTTGTCTTACAAGTATAGCGGACTAGGCTGTGCACAACCACAACACATTTTTATATTGCTGGTTACTTACTCCATGTAGTGTCCAGCAATTCTTGTATCTCTACAGCGTGTCTTACCTGTTAAGTACCTGCACACCTGTCGCTACCTGCTGCTACCCGTAGCGAGACCCGTATGTGTTGGTACCTTTGAGTGTACAGGTATGGGTAACTGGCGGGTATGGGTATGGGTCCAACCTCCGATATCCACAGGCTCACCTGTGCCAATACCTAGCTGCATGGTATGGCCATGTTCCGTGTACTTGAGTTGGAAGCTGGACCATCAAGCATCCCAACTAGATACAGTTCATCTGCTTCTACAAATGATTATGACAGCATAGCATGAATGTCAATATGTAATGACTTGGGGCAAAACCACAAGCTGTGAGCCTTGTCATTTTGTTCCTTTGCCAATCCTCCATACATTGATCAGTAAATACTAACCGCAGTACTTCTTGGCTTATTCGATGCAGAAACAGTTCATCTTATCATCCTCGTAAACGTGTATGTTTCGTCCCTGCTCCATTTGTGCATATTTCCATGACAAACAACCCCAACTAGACCTGGTAGTCCTCTGTTCAATTCTCGTGAATGGACTTCCAGCCCATCTCCAATATTTCACTGCATCAACCATCTATCTGCAATCCCAGCCCACACTGGCCTCGTTGCAATTTACAAGGGCCTGCAAGTGACAGAAACTCCGCCCCCAGTCCATAGCAAAACAAAAGGACAGAGATACTCATGCAACCAACACCCTCTGAACATGAACATTAAAACTCTCAAACAGGCCTGATGTATGCATGCAAAGTTTTCCGCACTCAGCCTTAACACAGAAGAGGGTGGCACCCGGCCACCACTTTGGAGAGGCTCAGCGACTGCTTCTCAAAGTACTCCATTTCCAAAGTGGACTTTACCTTGTTGCACTCATATTCTCGCACTGGGACTTCCGGTGTTGCAGTGTGGTTTCATCAGGAAGTTGAACCCTTGCACTCATGACACTCAGATCACCACTATCCTGTCATCATCTTTGTGAGAGGACACATTTAATATATGACCAAGATGCCCAATACTTGTGTTCACCAGCACATATATAATAGACCACTGAGTATGACATTGCTTTTGAGTCAGCCATGTTCCCCGCTGCATCCTTCAAGTTTTTGACAACCATCCTCCTGGCTTTGTCAACCACAAGATCATCTGTTGAAGTCAGCAATTCCCCCATCACTCTCCCGATTGCCAGGAGGCTAAGTGTCCTCAATGGTACCATTAACCTCTTACAGCAGGATAAAGCTTGTGTGGTTGCCCTCAGGCTTAAGTACCACACCCTGAAGCACGGAGGGGACATGCTCGAGGGTGAACCATCCTTATAAACCAGTGTTTGCGGGTAATGAGTGCCATGGCGCTAGTGAGGCAGGAATTAGGCCACATGTATTTGCGCATGAAATGCTCAGGCCTAAATCTTTGAGTGAGCATGTGGAAAATCAGAAATACAGTCAGAGTATCACACCTGACTGGCAGCGGTCAATACAGAAATAAACAAAATCCTGGATGCCTGTCTGTGAAAAGTATGTCTGCATCATTATCACCACAACCATCACCTCTCACACCAATAAATTCCATTATTATTATAGTCCAAAATACCTATGTAATTATTTTCAAGTGTGGCCTTTTTGATGGATCGGGACTACTTATAGGGTGTGCAGTGATAGAACCTGGTGTGTCGTGGCCACCTACAGGGAATGAGAGTAATTTAATTCTGATGTTCCAGATGAATTCGAGGGTGGTGCCAGCTGTGGGTCATAAGGCTGGTGATAACAACCAGCACTCATAGATAAGTGGCCATAGTTCAATGATGAGGGGAGAGTGAGATGGATATTGAGGAGTGTTTCCTTGTTGGATCTCCTATATGGTGATAACTTTCTGCTTAATTTTGTCCCAGGGTACTTTGCTAAATGCTGAGGATGGTTTTGGATACTTACTTGGAGCATGATACTTCCAAAGGAGTGGATGTCGCTGAGCGTTATTGGCTGGACATCATCTGATAGGAGGAACTCAGGAGCTGTCCATCATACTGTGCCTGGATACATAGCAGTGGCTGTGAGGTACATCAAACCGGGGTCACCAAGCATGCTTGATAGTCCAAAATTGGTGATGCATGCAGTCTTGTCCCTGAGATTAAGAACATTAGACTTTGAAGAATGAATTTGTAGTGTGGAATAAGTAACAGGAGATTAAATATAAATCTCATCAAACCAACATTGACATACCAGACATGAGGAAATCAGCCTGTCTTGTGATGAAATAATGTGGGACTGGGACGAGCATAGAGCAAGTGCCATTCAAAGTGTGAAACTTGTTCATCAGCAGAGCCTCAAAATCATAGTGCACAGGCTGCATAGTAGCTGTGAGCACGCAAGCCTATAATTGCAATGCAGAAACGCACATTGACATATATGATCCAGCTCACCAGGAATGTTGGGCTTGGGAATGGTATAACCAGTGAAGAGCATTACCACCACGATGACAACACTTGCGAGAGAGGTAGCCACAGATTGTTACGCTGACCATCGGTCGGCGTGTGCGAACTAGGATAGGTCTTCTCAGCGACGACTCGAGTGAGTCTACTGAAGCTGAGCGTGGTCTAGCCTTGACGGAACGTCAAGGATTCCTCCGGCGATCTCGGTAAGACGGCGCTCGTCGAGATGCAGGGCTAGCGGATACGTGCTAAGTCGTATGGGGGCGACTTAGAAGTGCGGTCTCACACAAGGAAGCTGGTAGGCTTAGATGAGCAAGTTCTGGGGATGAACCTAGTAGATTAAAGTAAAGTCTAAGTACGATAATCTGTGTCTGCTTATAGGGAAGTACTACAAGTATTCTAGCTCAGTCTGTAATCAATAGTATATCGTAAATCTATGATAGCAAGACATGAGGTTCAGATAAGATACATGAGGCTTAACCTCTGATCAAGCATGCTGCGCCAAGGGCAGCTGCGCATAGGTACAGGAAGTGCCAAGCGCGCTCCGGATCTTCATGAAGCGACATGTGGTATACATGCGCTGATCTAGGGTGTCCATGAGGCGTACAGCCTCCATGGATTAGGTACAAGGCCGTCTAGGCCAGGGGCGGGGTCATAGTGCCAGGGGGCGGGGTCATAGCGGTCCAGACCGCTGTCTTTCTAGGCGCAGGCGGCGCACCGCCGCGCGGGGAGTCTAGCAGAGCGGGGGCAGGCGTAGGGAGAGCTGGGGCTCTAGTAGGTGTTACAGATCCCTGTAACACAGATTCGAACCAGAATGTGGCAGCACTAGGGGAATAGGAGACTTTTGAGCACTTCAAGTGGAATGGCCCTTCAACACCTTGTGCAAGGAATTGGGAACAAACTATGACAAGATTACTGGTCAGGGTTGGTTGCCGTTGGTGTGTTGGAGGGCTTCGCGCCATGAATACCATTAGTTCTGCAGTGACCAATGATCGCACTCTTACTCATACTTTACCTCTATATGCAAACAATATTCACTGTCCTGCTGTTACCCACTCTTGTCGCACCTTTCCCATGCTATTTTCACAGGAGCCAATAGAACCTGTCGGTGATGACAATCATGTGTTGCTTATTCTTGTCGTGGCTGTGGAACAGACATTGACCATGCTCTCCGCACATACCACCAGTAGCTGTGCTTGCCTTGAATGTACTTTCTTCTTCCCTCAAAACCTATTTTGCGATGAATTCAATGATAAAGTTATAAACACTAGCTGGTGACTACCATGAGTACAAACAACAGCTCTACATTGTTGGTTCAACCAATGTATTCCACAAATCACATTTTATCCTCATCCTTACTGCTCCTGTAGGACAGTGAAATGCAAACAGATTCCTGCAACTGCTCTCAAAAGCTGCCAAGGTTTCACTCTCTCGCACAGCTCTCAGTTTCAGAACAGATCCTTTTGCTCATTGGTCAACCATATGTTCTGTGTCAAAAGTGGCTGAGTTTCCAGAGGCAATGAAGAAAAACTGGTGCAAATATAGTGTACAAAAGTCTGCTTTTGTAATAAAGCAATGAGCAAAGGTCACCGCTTGTTTATACTAAGTGTACATGATATCTCTAGTCCAGGTAGGTCTACAATGATGGCCTTCTGTATCACAGACACCCTTCAACCAGTCTGAATGGGTCATGCATATTGATTTATGCTCCAGAACATTCATGTATATGGCCAAAGACATGCAGTTGGCAGTTCCGCTAATTTGTTTGACAGGACATGGCATCCAGCATGCTTGTCCTTCCTTGTACGAAATATATGTCACTATCTGTGTAAAATATCAAATAAGTGATTAATTTTCAAGGGAAAGAAGGAGACAGACCTGCATGGATATGTCAATGTAGATTGGGTATCAGATATAAAAAATTGGTGTTTGATAACCAGATACATTTGTTCTGATGGTCAGAGGTGCTGTGAGTATATGATGGCAGCATCAGCTCCAAAGGAGGCAATCTGAATAAATATTCACCTTTCCCCTTCTAGATGGACTTAAAATTCCCTAACTGCAGAAATGTTTTTTCTCAATGATAATTAATCCACCATATATCTCACAAAGAATGCCATCTTCCACAGCTGAACCAAGGATATCGCCATTCATTATCACTTCATCCGCAAAAAGGGCGAAGCTGAAGATGTCGAGTTAAGATATGTCCCATGTTGTGATGGTGCTCACAGGTGGCACATTCAACAGTAAAAATGTGTGGAAGGTGCAGGATAAATTCAATGTCACATGGCAGGACTTTGTTCAGCGCATAGAGGTCACTGATATAATGAAGTGTGAGCATAGCGCTAGACATCTGTCTGTAATACTACTGATCATGAATGTCATCAGTCAATGGAAAGGAGAAGGAATACCACAAATTGTTGTGTTGCAAGGAAGAGAATTTGTGTGGTCTGGATGATTATCCAGGTATAGAGCACAGGAAGGAGACCTTCAATATGATTGAGAGATTTGTCAAAGAGAAGGAGGCTTCATGGACAGCCAAAAAGGAGAGTTGTTCTACAAGTGCAAACCCACAGTTACCTACAAACAACAGAAAGGGAAAGCAGGTAATTTGTGATGCACCACAGGTGAGCAACTCGACAATTGCAAAATGAATGTTTAATGACAAATTTATTGTGCTTTGCATGGAATAGGGACCTGCAGAGAGCATGAAGGGAAAAAATGTTGTCCTTAGCAGCCGCAAAGTATGTTACCATGGAAGACTTGCAATGTAAATTTTCAATTTTATGAAAGGTCAAAAAACTCTTGGAACAAGAGCATGAAAATACGCAGATGAGTGAGAATCAGAAGGCTGTCCGGCAAACATCACTGGTGAGCAGTTTCACAACACTTGATGATGACACTTCTAATAAAGTTGCAAGAGACAAGCACGATTGTCCAAAATGATGCACATTCCATGGGGTTGGCCTCTGAAAAAGGAAATGGTAATGGAAAGGGCAGCACTCATCTGGCCCTCGAGAAACTGGATGTATTGACTATCTCACCAAGATATGAACCTCTCAGTGATGCTCCAGAGGCTTTAGATGGAGTCAAATCTAAACAAACAGAGATGTCTCATCAAACAGAGAAATCACTCAATGACAGATAGGATGGGATCGTTGAAATGGCAGCAGAAACATATTCTGATGCTGGTGATAGACAGGTGAAACACAAGGCAAGTGTTCAAGCCATCCATGCAAATGGAAATTCCTTACCGACTATTTCAGAAGGTCTCAATGCCACTCTCAACCAGGTCTCAGGAACATAGCTATGATCTGATGCAACGAGGATTTACCGAAGGAGATGGGGTTGCCGTCAGCACAAGTCCGCTTGCTTGGATGATAGGACGATATTGTGTCCTTGTTGGAATTCCAATAGATAATCCTCTCAATGGTCAACTCATTCTGCAATCTCCAGATGAATATGATAACCTGCCAGAGCATGACTACTTAGAGGCGCTTGGCATAGAATGCCTGTATGCTGCATTGGTCAACACTGAAGAGAGCCCTGGACATCTTATTCATCTTGCACATGCACTTGGGAGGGCTGCAAAAGAGACCAACATACTGTCAGATTCTAAACCAAATGCCGCATCCTTGGACCCTCTACCCCCCACATTGATGCCCCATCCCAGGACTCTACAGAAAAGCACAGGATCTGCATATAAGCCTGTTGGTTCTATAACCTCTGTTTCAGGATCTGACGGCTCAACTGAATCAAGGGATTTGGAGCAAGATGATCAATGCATGTCTTACCATGCAAGTCGCCCAAATGAAGTTCTATATATTTTGGACGACGATGTTGGACATGTGTCCGACAATAGGTGTCATGCAAGTAAATGTTTTGCATCTCCTGAATTCATCGACATTGACCTTATCTCCCATGAAATGATGGACATGGAGTCAGTCAAGAGTGAACATAATGATCACATCAATGATGATTTGAAGGAGGTGAAAGATGGAGAGGTGAAAAGGAAGAGAGAGGATGAGATATCTTTGTCTCCTCCCATCATACGTCTATTTTTCCTTCTTAAGGCAAGCATTAATCGGAATCACATGTCTCAAAAGGCACAAGATGGGGGAGGAGATAAAAAGCGATCTAAGCTTCTGGACTCAATATCGTGTTTGTTAGAAACACCTAATGACCTGGACCTTATGGGATCTGCCATATTCAGTGATATCACCTCAACTCCTGGTGTACCTGGTGTATGGTGCATGACCCATCACCTGCTGCTTTCAGAGGGTCCCCTGAGTGAAGCAGATGTGGACGCAGTGATGGAAGGTCCAGGAGAGGACACCACTGCTAATAAATATGTCGGGGAACACACAGATACCCCAGGTCAAGGCGAAGCACCAACAACAAATAAGACTGGTATGGAACAGGTTTCTGCCGCAACCCAGGTATGATTGTCGGACAATATTTCTGATACAAATATCTGACTTCTCAGACATGGCTGAATCAGTTCTTAATGTGTATTCACCGTTTTGTTGCCCTGATAGTTATTTTTCTGTACTAGATATACCTGTAGACCATAGTGTAACTCATACTGATTGTATGCATAGCTTTTCCTTCCTTGATTCAAACATAAAACAGAGTAAATATTGGGCTGAGGGCAGTCTTATGCAATGACAAGTGTATACTGGTAACGACAGGCTGTCCTAGAATCAAGACTGTGTGCAGTATGCATTTCAGATGACAAACACCACTACATATCAGCTACCTACTACCATGAGAAGGAGAGAGCAGTAAAACACATCCATTTAATCGGTCTTTGGTTCGGGGTTGCTGGCAGTAGCAGATTGATCTTTCCAGAACTGCAGGTGCACCATTGAATAAGATATGAAGATGTGAATTTATAGATGGATGTACTTGATAATCCGCAGGGTTCTTGACGAGGTCACGCCCATATGCTTCAAAATCATTTGTAAAATGCTTCTGTTTTATGTGCCTAACTCCCATATGCCAATGAAGCACACAAAAATTCCCATAGCATAATGCCAGAAGCCTTTGTATAGTTTACTTACCTTGCCATGGTGCTGGTTTTTCTCAGATGCATAACTCTTCACATCTCTGTGCTACCTCCAGCTGTGATTGACATACCTGCTAGTGGGCAGTCAGTGTTACAGGAGTCATTTCCACCTTGTATTTGACAAGGAACCTTTAAGATACCATATGGTCCTATTGGAACTTTGTCTTTGCCTTGGCTATTTGCGAACTTGATGGGACCATAGCATGGCTCACTGCAGATGGCACATTCAACAAGGTTGAATTTAGTGTCAGTGAAAGTCATGCAACTACTGATGCATATGTGGTGCTCAACTGAATTAATCATTTTCCTGTGTTACATTGAAGTTAAAATTTTATAAATTGTGAAATGATAGAAGCAACT
Organism: Suillus discolor; assembly: GCF_016758755.1. Classification (NCBI taxonomy): domain Eukaryota; kingdom Fungi; phylum Basidiomycota; class Agaricomycetes; order Boletales; family Suillaceae; genus Suillus; species Suillus discolor. The sequence goes on along the minus strand of NW_024541275.1, from coordinate 341,477 downwards.
CACCATATGAGATGGACCAACCAATTCATGCAACTCAGATCTTCTCTCCAATGATGGTGTCGCAATACTGAGGTCACCAGTCAAGCATTAAAACTGGCTGTGTCTCCGGATTGTGACTCGTCAGAGGATGGTCGTGTTCAAAATGTCAGTGTTGACTGAAGTGTGCCTGCACTGGGGCACATTGAGTAGTATGTCTGTGGTAAGTCTGGGGAGACATTTTCTTGCAGACTCCATGGCACCAGCATAGACAGTTGAGGTAACACTCTTTTGAAGGCTTGGGAGGACTGGGAATTGTAGGGAGCACTGGAAACTGAGACCCTGTGAGCACAGTACAGAGCAGGAGAACAGGACAATGAACTTGGCGTAATTTTCCTGCACTAGACTGTGCAAAGGTAAGGCTCACAAGTGCAAATGTGTGAGCCAGGTGGGCAAATATGTGAGATTGTGAACACGAAGTGCAAGACATGCTATGTGTTTGTCCAATTGTCAGATCGGCACCAACTGTCCATGATTATATATTTGTAACTAAGACTATTGTAGATTCATACTGGTCCAACCAGACTGAGTTCTGGCTGGGCATTAAGGGTGATTGGTTCATCATCTGAGCCGCTGAGCATGAAAATTTTAATTTAAAGTCGGACCATTCAAAGTGTCGCATGTTTGGAACTTGCATTCCGTGATATCATGTTGGGACACATTTGTGCAACATCAGGTTACAGTTTTATAGAGATCACACATCATAATGGACAGACATCTATTCTGAAATCAGACAGAGTGAAAATATTTAGGAGTCACATTAATGAGTGATTCAGACAGCAGACTTATCACTGCGTAGTGAATGAGTGACATGGACTAAGAAAAAGGAGCACATGACAAGGAAAGTGGGTGGAACATAGAAGTGATGAACAGGATTCAGCATGAAGGAATGATGGGAAGGGACCTTCTTTCTGATAAAGAGATTAAAATGGTGGAATATCATGCTTTCAGCCAGTGTTGCAGTGTGGACTGTCTGTACATTAGGTCAGGACTGTGTTACTATCAAATAAAGATGAGAGGATTCACCATCAGAATAACTGCAAATAGCTCATGCTACTCTTCTGTGAGCTGCTTTCATGTTGTTGCTAATGCTAGTATGTAGCACTGGCTTGACATCACATATTGATTTACATGCACCCCAGCAACATCTGGGAAGCATAATAAGCAATCCTAAGGCTTGGTGGCCCATGGAAAGGCGTGAAAATTTGCAGGAAATGTAAAGGGTTTGTGGGAATTTGGTGGATGTGCGTTCAAGTGTAAATGCGACATGGGTGAGGGAAAACCTGTAGATGCACTTTACAGTGCAATAGAAGGTGTATGAATGTTGTTGAATGCTGACTAAAGATGGATAGTAATCATTGGATGGGGAGCGAGCAATGGAAACCTGGATTATATCCCCAAGCCCCACTGTCTTTTCTTGAGATTCGTGCAGAAACTCTTCAAATAGAAAGTTACGTGCATCAGAAAGGAGATACAGGTCTTTGATGGAAGACACAGACAGAAAAATCGCATATGGCATGGATGAGAAGGGGAAACAGTATTGTATAAGGTCGACAGAGCTTTGAGAGAAAATAATTGCAATGGATAAATATAATTGAAAATAAAATCGACATAAGGCTCACTGGCATGAGAATGTCCAATATATGATGACTCTGATTTCAGAGGTACAGATGTGACAGAACCAACACAAATAAAATAAAAATAGGTGAATAGTCCCAATAATCATGAGGGCGTTTAAATTCAGGTGTTCTTCATCATAAAATTGTCCACCATTCTGGCAGCAAAGATGCCACTCATTTAACCACATTAACCATGTTCCACTGAATGCAGCACATAATTATGGGGACGTATTGTGCCGTATATGACAGGACTACATGAGAAAACAATTCACTAAACCAATTTTGCAGCGCACAAAGTATACTTCATGTGCTTAAGCTACCAGATTAATCTGTCCATCCCATGTGATCAAGGGTAATTTTATGTGAATAGATATCTCTATATAGGCATCTTATGCTTCGGTCAGGTCTACATACCCCAGGAAGCTAAAGCACAGTGCCAGCTTCTAAATATCAAGGAATTCTGGGGAGGTTCATCAAATATCAAATATTAAACACAGGAATACAGAGCTTGTAGAGTAGATATTCTTGAATTTAACATCCCTTGACCCAACTGTGGTCTTGTAAATATGTATCATTCAAAATTAATTTATTCGTCGGAACTTGCCATGAAAGTACAAGTTCACCATTCTATAAAATTTAATGTCAATTGCAACAGATGTGTACAGGCTCATGTTGTAGAACTACAAATGTAACGAACAATCTGTGATGTACTCCAAGCTTCCCTCTCTTTGTCTTTTTTTCTGTTGCATGATGTTTGACACTCTGATGATATCTCACTTGCTTTGGAATTTTGCAGTTGATCAAATTGAATGCACAGGCGGAAATTCTATCCTTGTAAGAGAAATTTCCTGTTTCCTCTTCCTTCATGCGTTGATATATTCAATGACCTTCTCAATCAACATGCTTCATTTTCCCCCCAGTGTTTTAGTATGATGTCCCTTGCAGTGAATGTCACCACAGGGCATATTTCTGATACCGCATCATTATCCTACCATATGCTCAACACACAACACTTCCTGCACATCTACGTGTTCATCACATATGGCATCAGCACCATTGAATCAGCCAAATATATGACTGTTTCATAAATACAGTTCCTGTATCTAGGCTTGGTGTAGGCGATAGTACTCATGCCTGCCAACCCTCCTCGGTTGCCTGCTTTCTTCCAACCTCTTGCAGTGATGTTTCCAACATCCTTGGTTATAGAACCGCCCACATAGCATTGGAAGTCAGTGTCATTTCAAGTCGTTTATTTACTGTTGGATTCTGATAACTAATGTACTTTTCATCCAATTGTGTACTGCCACTCCTGATACATTTCTATGCGGAGAGCTCTACACATATACTCTCAAATGACATTTGTATTCATCCCAGTGGTGAATTATTGCAGGTGTGTTGAACACTCCAACAGCGCTACACATCACCCAGAAGATATATCCCTTCCTCCATAGTCCTTTCAACCAGACATCATTTCACAATTATTCCATCTTTTTCACTGCCCATTTATCTTCCCAACCCACACTCCCTAACCTTGAAGTGTCACCCATGTTCCTTTTTACATGTTTCTCTTCCTTTTTGTCCTGAACCTAGTGATGCTGACTGCACTGTTGGAGAGTTATCTGCATCCAATGCATGTCACTTATCACTCTGTACTGCCAAATATTTCTGTTTTATGTAACTTCACAATATATCCTTATGTTTTAAATGTGAAATGGCTCCATATGAATTCACATCAAGTGGTAGTAACATTTGATATGAGATTATAGTATGATAACACTCCATATTATTGCATTTAAGGCCACTTGAATCTTCTAGATTGTTGCATATCTCTTACGTTTGACCCACATGGTGGACAAAGTGGCCACATAGAGCCTGTTGCAACATGGATGTTTTAGCGATTTCTCAAACATGTCAAATATATTTCCCAAGTATGGTTGAAGCAGCAGGACGAAGGTCACATGACTTCATTTGTATTTAATGTCTTGAAATTACACATCCTATAGGCCGATATGTAAAAGTTCGTCTATTAGGACTTTCCTAACAGAAAGATTCTGCCTTCAATTTGCGGAATCAAGGCAATATCTCACATTTTAACTCGAGGCTTATCAGAAATGAGTTACATAGAAGATTTGATGTCAGTGTAATAGCAGAAATTAGATGATGTTAAGAATATTACTATATCTTTCATTGGTTGTGCTACTTGTGTCCATTATAAATCCATCACTCAAATAAATCCATCATGAACTTAGCCTAACACTACACATTGGTTGGTTTACGTCCCTCTCATTATGTAGCATTTCCTCATTCATTCAACAATTACATTGCACTGTGGAGCCTAAATGTCTCTGCAATTAGTGGGTACAGTCATCAAATGAGATTCTCCAAGATAGAGACGATATATGGGGTAACATCGGTCATCTTGTATGTATCTTTTTTGTCTATAGAGTGTGATAAATAGGGATTGACTTTAATATGTATTGACAATGATGGTCTACATTCCTTTATATATTGTGCTCAAGATATTCACTCTGGCCACATGCACCAGAAGGAGTATAGTCAGATGGATTTTGTATTCTAAAAGCACCTATTCATGGTAAAATATTCATGTTACACTGAACACATTGCAACCCATTCACCATCCAATTGCAGGTTTTATAAATTGCTTTATCAAAATATCGTACTCCAGGATGAAGAGCAGGCAAGATGTTTTATACACTGCCTCCACCTCCAACACATGCACAATGGGTTCTCCTGCATGTCAATCTCATTGTTGTACCTCGATGGGCACATCCATATTACCACAATGCACCAGATTCTTACAATGTGCATAGGAATCAACACTCTGAGCTTGTCATCTCAGTGTAACAAATTGCAATGGGACATAATTCCTCTTCTATCTGCATTGGATAGACTCCCTCTCAAAGTAATGATTGAGGCACAGCAATACATTGTGTACTCAGGGTCAATGGAGAACAGCTGATTGGATCCTCATCAGTATTTTAACAGAAAAAAAATGGTATATTCATGTATTTGCTTCCAAGAAAATGTTAACCAATAACAGAGATACTTGGGTCCACAGACAGGAACACGCAGCCAGTGCATCGTGTATAGCAGCCTTGGCAATGAAAATACTTCAAAGTCCTAAAATAGCTTTACTCCATAGCAGTTGTGATGTACTAATTAGTGTGCCTCATAAAATACGGACCGTTGGTCACAAGACATCCATTGGGTATGAGGCAGCGACAAATCCACTCCACAAGGGGCTGATAATCATGCAGTAAGTAAGATTGGCACACAATGTTAATTAAAGATCTACCAATTGAGTGGTAATTTATACACCCTCCATTCCTCTGAAGATCTAGAAGTATTTTTTGTGATTCCATAATTAAAGCCACCATGTGGATTGCTTCATATGGATGTGCGCTGATGAAGGGGCTCATCTCTGCCAATGCTGGAACCTGCTTGACCAGATACATTAAACTAAATACTGTTGTGTTGAGAGGTACCCTGATTGTCTGGATCCCCGTTATTCGGTTCCTCAAAAGATGAGTGCATATTGATTTTCTGCATGTTGTCATAAAAAATACCAGACATCCGTTATATTTTCATCTCCATGACACCCCTTCAGCGTATTATATCCCTGCAGGTCTGCACCAATGTTTGAAAAACTATATAGATCATCACCACAAATATTTATCTATTGTTGAATGATACGGCATCAGTTTCATCACATAATATCATACGATAACCCAACAAATGTCTTACACCTCTCTTGATGATGGTGGAGCTAATTCCTTCCAGCCACCACTGGAGTGTGAGCAAGAATTCAAAATGTGTGAGGACGCTGTAGGTGAGGAATGTAGAATGCTAGAAAGTGGGTGGTATGAGATATACTCAGATGGTCCTCTGTGCGCGAATCTAATGTCGGCCCAAGGGGATTGCTACTGAGAAGGTTCCTCTATATATAATAGTGGAGGGAAACACTGAACCGGGCTGTCGGATAAGCCTGGTGGGGTGCGCGACGATGAGCGAAGCGCGATAAGCGAAAGCGCTATGGAGCGCTACTGAGCAACAAGTGCGATGGCATGCGCTGAGTGAGAGCGAAGCGCACGTGCGGGTGGTGGAGCGCAGCGACTCTTAAGTGAGTCGGAGAACGAGTAAGGCAATGTTCGTGTATAAGAATTTGCAGGTTGGCGCTTGTATGAGTCCTGGCGCTTAGCATTGGTCGGCGGAGATGACGGAGATTTAGACTTAGAGTCCAACGATGTGCGGGAAAAAGAAGATAATCATTCTACATAGAGGCAGGGTATATATATATTCTAAGTAGCGTTAAGCGCTGTCAAGTGCTAAAGCGAGCCGGAAAGCGAAGCGAGTACATGATGATATGTAATGAGGGTCCATGACGAAACATACGGAATATGTGCGCAAGCACCGGAGATATGTCAGAATACATGAGAATAAAATAGGAATACACACCGACAAACCGAACGGACATGAAATGGATGGACGGAGGACGAGTGACAGAACTGAGGATACATGCGCCGATGCGCGACCGAAGCACCAAGTGCGCAGAATGGGATACGGTGTAGAGACTCACACCTCTCATTGTGCAATATTGCAGTTTTCACTAGGGAGTACATGGCATGAACTTGTAGCATCACTCTGTATGCTATCCACAGCTATTCCTACATGAGGCGCAGCTTTCCCGCGCAACTCGCGTGCGTACCTTTCCCGCGCTTCACGATGTATATGCGCGCGCGCTTTCCCGCGCTTGAGCGCCCTATAGCGCCAGCCATCCGGAAGCATCCATCCACTGTCCACCAAGTTCCCTAGTGTGTATATTTCCATTTCTCACATTTGCATATCGTTCCATCTTTATTTTTATCATGGACCCTTACTTACATATATCCTTACATACCTTACTCGGTAGCGCTTCGGCTCCGCATGACAGCGCTTAGGCGCCATACTTAAGCGCCAGCAGTACATACTTACTCACTTACTCTCCCACCAGAATGACAGAGGACTGAACCACAACAATACCCATTTACTACCCAGCAGAGCATAGTTGAAATCTATTACTTGGCACCTCGCATATAACATCTCTCAGCTTGCATCTTTCACCTCTTGTCTAGTGTCTTATCATCACTTAAGCAAACTCGCTCATACCCTCTCTTGTTTCCGCATACACGCGCCCGCATTCCCGCGCTTCGCGCATTCTCGCACCTCGCGCGCACCTGCGCTTTCCCGCGCTTCGCATTCGCCAACCAGTAGCGCCTTCAGCGCCTACTACTAGATCCTTGCTGCACTTGCTTCCCCTTTAGGGTCGAATGCACTTGTCGTCTCAAGTATAGCAGACTAGGCAACGCGCGACCTTACAACATTTATAGATACAGTCTGTTACAGTAACATGGCACGAGTCCCCCGCCAGCAGACAGCCCTCTGCCACACGCACGGCTATAGACGATACCGGAGCATCACTGGCTCTATGACGATAGATGACGACAGATGACGACAGATGATGATAGATGATAAGCGGCAACTGCCGGCTTAGATAAGCAGTCTGGACCGCACGTGACGATACATGACGACATAGGTCTAGAAGACCTATTAATGTTATCAAGATAGAAGGCAAGCCTCGTGTTGCCTCATGGACTGATAGAAGATAGAAGGCAAGCCTCGCGCTGCCTCATGTACTGATAGAAGGGTACCGCATGGACCCTATCTACGATAGAAGCCCGCCTCATGGACCCTATCTCTGACTCATGTAGATAAGCAGATTAGAACCCAGCTTTAGGCTGAGCTTAGATACGAAGAGTAGCCTTATATAAGGTCGAAGATTAACAGTAGACGTTCCTTACTTTAATCTTACTAGGTTTACCCTTGAACTCCTTGTCCCGCTAAAGCTACCTGCTCGACATCGACTCGTACCTTCAGTGATGCCTCTCACTGTCTGTAAACCCTGCTATCATCTCAGCGTAACCCCTCGTTAACCACCACGAGCTATGTTCGAGTACGCAACCTTTGCTTGTCTGTAAAGGCTGACGACTCTCAGCACTCGGTACCACTGTCGTGGTTGTCGCTGTTAGATTATCCTAGTCGCACACGACCGTTTGTCGTAACACAGTCAGGAGCATTGTTCGTGCCTCGCTGTATCGTTGAACCTTCAATGGGTTGTGCTGTGTTTGGAAGGTGTTTAAGGCATTGTAGAATTAGCTCTCTACAAGGCCACAGAGATGTCAGTCTCTACAATGCTCTGGCTCAAATTGTGATGGACCACAATGGTCTAGAGATGATGAAGGTCTCTGATACTCCTAATTGTGGTAAGTAGCATTTCACATTCATAAATATGTGAGCTGATGCCATGTGCCAAGCTGTTGTCCAAGAGAACTCATCCAATAAAAACATAGGCTTCATATGTTAGATTAATCTCATCCTACACGTTCAACTGTTCACTGATTATCCAGGTGCCAATGACATATCTCCCCTCATTCTAGACTCAGACACACATCTACCTGAATACACATTACATGCAGGTGAGAGTAAAACATTCAAAGGAATGTGAATGACGCTCCTGAGTGATGTACCCATATTATCTGTACAGAAATGTGCTGTGGTATGTGTTACAGGGATCTGTAACACCTACTAAAGCCCCAGCTCTCCCTACGCCTGCCCCCGCTCTGCTAGACTCCCCGCGCGGCGGTGCGCCGCCCGCGCCTAGAAAGACAGCGGTCTGGACCGCTATGACCCCGCCCCTGGCGCTATGACCCCGCCTGGCGCTATGACCCCGCCCCTGGCCTAGACGGCCTTGTACCTGATCCATGGAGGCTGTACGCCTCATGGACACCCTAGATCAGCGCATGTATACCACATGTCGCTTCATGAAGATCCGGAGCGCACTTGGCACTTCCTGTACCTATGCGCAGCATGCTTGATCAGAGGTTAAGCCTCATGTATCTTATCTGAACCTCATGTCTTACTATCATAGATTTACGATATACTATTGATTAGAAACTGAGCTAGAATACTTGTAGTACTTCCCTATAAGCAGACACAGATTATCGTACTTAGACTTTACTTTAATCTACTAGGTTCATCCCCAGAACTTGCTCATCTAAGCCTACCAGCTTCCTTGTGTGAGACCGCACTTCTAAGTCGCCCCCATACGACTTAGCACGTATCCGCTAGCCCTGCATCTCGACGAGCGCCGTCTTACCGAGATCGCCGGAGGAATCCTTGACGTTCCGTCAAGGCTAGACCACGCTCAGCTTCAGTAGACTCACTCGAGTCGTCGCTGAGAAGACCTATCCTAGTTCACACACGCCGACCGACGGTCAGCGTAACAGTATGGATGCAAGGAATGTTATGCTGTGTCCATCAATTGACTACATAAAATCCAACAATATTCTCAGGTCTGACAACATGCGCAATGAGAGCCAAGTTTCTGAGCTTCATGGAGTTCACACTCCCACTAATCACACTATAATTAACAGCATCACAACAGAAAAGCTAGATGTTACCCAGGACATACCAAGGAAGGATAAGAATCACATGAACATTAACTTCTCGAATGTTTCTGCGGATTTGATGGACACGGAGGCGGTAAACAATGGAAACAGCGCCAATAACAATGGGAATTTGAGTGTGGGCACACCCAGAGAAGGGAAAAGGAAAAAAGAAGACTCAGTGGCATTTTCTGATATAAAGGTATTCCCAATATCTGTCAAAATGTCGAACTGTCGAAAATCAATCTCACTCACCATTCATACCAGGATAAGAGGCGGAGAGGAAATATAAAGCACTTGAATCCTCTGTCCTCGACATCTCACATGTAAGGAGAAACATCGAGATCGAAATGCTTGCATCACCTAACATAATGATATCGCTGCAAGATGCGAAACTTGTTACTAGATAGTTGTGGTTTTTGCTGTACCTCTGGCCACATTTTCCATGATGGTAAACATCTGGCCTTCCTGACAGCCTCAAATAACGGTCACTTACTTGTATCACAAATTAAGTCTAAGGCAGTCAAGGCAGCAAAGGCAAAGGACTTATATTTGTTCATGTGACAGTGCACTCAAATTACATAATAATCCTCATACTTACCTGTGAATGCCAGTCGATCCTATTCATGCCTCCCACCTCCATTGCACCAAAACATGCACATCCACCTCACTTACCAGATGAATGAAAATAATGCTCCTCGCAAGAAATGCTGGGAGTGGTTGAGGCCAAGTCATTCAGACCCTCATTTGGTAAGTACAAGAGAGAGGCAGGGCAACAGCCAGTCACAATGTACGAACTTTCATCTTAGCATTTAAATCATATCTAATCATTACAGCTGTCCTCTCTCTTGCCTTTGAGGAATGGGTCACATGAAATATGTTCAGAGTCAGTTTTCAAGCTCTTTTCAAGGCGACCAAGTGCTTCACTCGAAGTGCTCAACAATCCCCATACTCTGAGCCTATGGCTGCAAGTTCCAGCTTACAGGACACTCAACCTGTTCAGTTAACTACACCATGAATTTTCCCCATGTGCTATAATTGGTACTAATCACTTCTGCAGGATATCACCCCTCCCACCCTCAAACCGAATTATGGGCAGTCTTCCAACTCAGGCATTGTGCAGGTGAGTTCGGCTAACGAAGTGCAGAATATTTTCATCTATCTCTTTCAACAGTGTGTTGACATCTACACTCACATCGAACATCTCGACCCAAAGGTTCAAACAAATTTTCGCAATGCCATTACTTCTCAATTTTGTCAAGCTTCAATTAGATACATTCAGCAAGGTGATGGAGTGTCTCAGGCAACTTTTCAAAGTATGCCAACCCCTCTGGGCTTGTGTGTCCTCTCATTAACTTACTGCAGGGTTTTTTGTCCATGTAAAACCACCATGTTGTACACCGGTACGTTCCCCAAGACTGTCACATAATGTGTCCTCACTGAACTTTTTTTTTTGGACTCTCATTTATTGTCCTGTGGGGTGGAGCCCTATGGTGAACATTACTTATGCTATTGTACTATGTAGGTTATATATTGTATCTCATGTGGGATCGGTGCTTTACAATGGTCCATGTGTGAGTTGACATTTGCGATGGACAAGCACTATGTTAATGAGCTTCTTCAACTCCTTCACACACACACACACACACACACACACAATAATTGGGTATGTGGCAAGCCTTAAGGTTATCTACAAGCAGTCAATATTCTCTAGATAATACCGGGTTGAGCATATTATACACCCTGACCAGATATTTGGTGTCTCCAATACTAGTAAGGGCTGATCATCCTCATCCTTCTTCACTGTCAAACTATCTTGCGACAATCATCACTATAAAATACTGCCGTTTATGCAATGGGTCTTTCAGCTGATTTGACATTACAGAAAGTGCTTAATATTATGCATTGAAAATAACTCACTATTGAACCAAAGACTTGTATTGAGCCATTGATATCCTCTACATCTCTGATGCAAGCATGTAACAGCATGCGCCAGCAAAACTATAAGCACAGGAATATTCTAATGTGTAAGGGATTTTTGAAGCCAAGAAAGTATCTAAGAACTAACTGTCAGTGGGACTCCTATATGAAGACAAGGACTTACAGAGCGAATATGCAATTTCTAAAAGCTGCTCACATTCTGAGAGACCAAGCTATTGGAGTTGGTAAGGACTATGGAAGGTGATTAAGAACTTGTATACTCAATTACACTGCAACCTTCACATCCTGAAAAAAATTTGTCAAGAAAAATCACTCTAAGAGAGTCACTGACATTGAGTATCAGCAGCAAATAGGTCAATGTCTCTTTCTCCCAGAATAAAATAACTGTCCTGCTTCCACATGGAAGGGCTGTTGATCTTGCACCAATACATCATGAGTACATTGTTATGGGAGGAACTCCTATGGACACAAGTTTCTGATCATTTCATAGATAATTTCGATAGAAAAATGACTCAATGGAACATCCATAAGCCCGACTAGTGGGTGTACATCCGAGAACATGGAATTACTCAGTTGCATAGCAAAGTCTGTAATGGCTGAATGTCAACAAGGGAAAAAAAATCAGTGAATACATACACCATTTGCTCTTGACCTGCTCAGACTACATCTTGCAACACAACAACCTGAGAATGTCACTAGGAACGAAAGCATATAATGTGAAACACATTTTAAATGTGGCCAGCTACCTGAAGTCACTGTTCAAATATATAGCCAACACAAGAAGATTCACCTCAGTCTTCGGAGACGTAGTTTTACTCAAAGAAAAGAATAATGAAAGCAACTATAAGAAAACATTGCTCCCACATACAAATATATTAACACCTCTCTCACCTTCAGTTGGTGTCACCTTCCGCGCTCCAGCCAGGATCAACATACAACACCTTATACTCCCACATACATACAATTTAACCACAATAAATACAACAATGTGCATGACTCTTCCCCAATGGACAATAAACAAGGATTCAAAAAATGGAATCATCAGACGTGAAATTGTATAACAGCAGTGAGAGGGGTGCAGAGGGAAGTACAGGAGTATTGTAGGTGTGGCTATGGATTCATCCACAGGTCTCAGTGAGAGTATCTTGATGTTGATATGTTTGGATGTCCAGAATAAGACCACCCTATTCAATGTGGAGCACTTGGATATATCATGTGGAAGATACAGGACTGCTGAAATCTCTGCATTATGATTATAGTACAGAAAATTATGTTCTATGCAATGATGTACAACAATAAAATAAAATCATCGCATCAGCATCAAAGTGTGGTATTAATGGAATACCAAAGTGTAGTGGTAATGGAGCATCAAGGTGTGGTGACAGTGGAGCGTCAAAGTGTGGTGGTAATCACAAAGATCCACAGTGCTCATCCACGAATGGACTGGAAAAAAATTGTCAAGTCCATCAATATTTAAACCTTGATATGACATAAGCAAATTGTATAAAGTCCGTCACAGTCCATCATTCATCCATCACACTTGTTACACATCCATCACAAATCCATACACATATCAAATTCTACACCATGCCCCCAATTACACAAGGGCAGGCCTCCAAATCATTGATTATTAAGCAACGCACAGCAGACATGATGCATGCAAAATGAATGGTAAGGTTTCCTACATCCGACTTACTTTTACTCAATATGTCCATTAGAACAATCATTTGAAGATCATACATGCAGACGCACCATTCCACAGTACTTGTAGTGGAAGACATGCACTCCAAATACCACCGGTTGGTATGGCAGATGCATGCCAGCTGGAGATTAATGATCAACCCTGCCCTATCATGACAGATCTGGTGAGTTTGACTATTGTTTTTTTATATTAATATATGACATATTTTTGTACTTAATAGAACTCTCAAAACATTGTTGTTGATGTATGGTTGGAGCAAGCCAAGATAGAGCCTATTGACGAGAAGATAGGAGGCACTGTAAATAGAGAGCCCATTGATAAGAAGATTGGAGCATGTGTGAAGACACAGCCGATGGAGGAGGAAAAGATGGGAGTGATCGTCAAGCAAGAGCCTATTGACTACATGGGATTATTGATTGTGAAGATAGAGGAGGGGACAGGAGTGATTGTGAAGATTGAGGATATGTGAGCAGTTCTGAAGGAATAGATAGACGCACCTTCGTCCATAGTCAAAATCAACCATCTTAAATTACTATAGGTGTGCAGTAGCTGGTTAGTTAGGGTTAATATACTTTACAATCTTTGCAGCATATGTTTCACACCATGTGTTGCCCTCCCAGTGACCAACAGTATCGATCATCTGTGTGTATACTTTGGGTGGTATCAGCGGTAGGTCAGACTAAAACTAATCATATTCTACAACTAAGACATCCTATGAGTAGCCGAATATGACACAAGAAAGGGCGATCCAAGCCTGGGATTCTTAGATGACGTAGCATTGGCCACAAGGGGCAGGTCTTACGAAGAAGCCACCAACAAACTGAAGCACATGATGGAGAAGTTAGGCAGAGCACTGGAATAGAGTGAAGGTTAGTTAGGGTTATTAGAACATGGTAATTCAATGCTGGGAGAAGAAATGAGGGTGGTGAACTGGCTTCTACAATGGCTGGTGTGGTGGTAGGAGGCACCGTACTGCATATGGAATGCCAAAATTGCAATCATAAGTGAGAAACACATAGGGAAAAACACACCCAATATACTTTAGAGGCACCGCAGCATGCTATCAGATCCTCCTTTTGCTTTCGCATATTTACTCCATGCTCATGACACAGTGCTTGCAGCTGTTTCATGGTGAGAATTTTTCTGCAGGAAGGAAGCATCAGCGTCACTGCACACACTTCATCAGTGACAAGGAATCCGAGTCACTGACCTTGTAGTGACATTATCGCTGCCATTTGATGATATTGCATATGGAGTATTCCCTTAGTTTGTTAGCATAGCGTACATCATGCAATATGTTTAAAGAATAATCAAACTCACCTCGCCGACAGGAAGAGTGAGTACTTCATATGGGCCGAAGTCCTGCTGCTTGTGTGAGTCAGCGAGCGCTTGTCAGGAAAGCAGAGCACTCACCTCTTTTTACACATTGGGGAATTGTATTTCAAAGTCTGGTGGGGTATCGTTGATGGCATACTCTGCATTACAATTATACTACACTAAATTGCTTTGTATGCAAGCATGTACCACCATGAAATCAAATGGTTACATCAGCATCAAAGTGTGGTGGTAATCACAAAGATCCACAATGACAAATGCACTCATTCACATATAGACTGAAAAAGTGCATCAAGATTTAAATCCTGATATAACATAAGCAAATTGTATAAAGTCCATCACGTCCATCACACTTGTTATGCATTCATCACAATCCATCACAAATCCATACTTCAATACACAATGCCTCCTATGACATGAGGACAGGCTTTAAGATTATTTGTCACCAAGCGGCACATGGCACAAATGATGCATGAGCAATGAATGGTAAGTTTTCCTTCATCCAACCTACTTTTCCTAAATATGTCGATTAGAATGATTGTTTGAAGACACTACATGTAGATGCACCATTCCATGGTACTCATAGCAGATGAAATGACATGCAAATGCTGCTGGTTGGTGTGATAGATGCACACCAGCTGGAGATCAACGATCAACCCCGCCCTAATATAACTGATCTAATGAGTTTTTTTTTTTGATTAATATATGACGTCATTTTGTACTCAATAGAATGCTCAAGATATTGCTGTTAATGTGTGGTTGGAGCAAGCAAGTCATTTCAAGATAGAGCCTACTGAGGAGAAGATAGGAGCAAATGTGAAGACAGAGCTCATTGATGAGATGATGGAAGAGAAGATGGGAGCGATCGTGAAGATAGAGCCCAGTGAGGATGACATAGAATTGTTGATTGTGAAGATAGAGGAGGGGATGGCAGTGATTGTGAAGATAGAGCCTACTGAGGACATGTGAGGGGTTGTAGAGGAAGAGATAGTAGATGAGCCTTCAGCCATAATGAACATACAATCATCTTAAATTAATATAGGCATAAAGTAGCTGGTCATTAGCGTCACAGCAAAACACCAAAAATCAAGCGCACAAACCACGAAAAAGTGGGATGGGGCCAGAACACTATCAGCATTGCACAAGCAAGTCGGAAGATGAGAATATGCACTTCCTGTGAGAGGAACACAACAATGGTGACATCAGAATTGAGAAGGCGACCCAAAAGACGACAACAGGCGCAAACTGAGAGCGGGTACATGCACAGGTAGATATAACAGCGGCTGTGCTACCCATATGCTGTGTTCTGTGAGCAGACAAGTAGAAAAAATGCTTAGTAAATGAGTTGAGTACAACACCACAAGAGGACTCACCTGGACGTCATTCATGATGGTGATAAGAAGAGAAGACAATTTATTGATGTGATAAGATGTGGACTTTGACCTTGTAGTGCCATTGGCTGTAGCATTTGATGGTATTGCGTATCACCTTGGTTTGTTAGTGTAGCATATATAATGCAATGTGTTTTAAAAAAATCAAACTCACCTCGTCAATGGAAAAGTGAGGAATTTGTATGGGCACAAGTCCTCCTGCTGGTGTGAGTCAGCGAGCACTGGTCATAAATTTGCTCATCCGCATATAGAGGAGGGAGCCAAAATTGTGAAGTCCACCAATATTTGAATTCTGAGACATAACATAAGCAAACTTCATGAAGGCCATCTCTGTCCCTCACCTGTCCCTCATATTTATCATTGGTCTGTCACAACCTAGTGTCCATCACAGATCCTAAGACATATATAGATTTTCACACAATGCCTCCACTTACCAGATCAAAAGCTTCACAACCATTGTTTATCAAGAGGCGTGCATCACAAATGATGTGTGTGCAATGGATGGTGAGTGTTCCTTCGTCCACCTCACTTTTTGAAATCATTTTATTAGAATGATCATTTAATGAGAGTTCACAGAGATGGACTATTCCGTGGCACTCGTATTGGATGACATGCCCTAAGAATGCCGGAGATTGGAGCATTAACACCAACTGTGATAGTTCTCCCCAGTGTCCCACAGCCACACACCATTTGTTCCAGCAAGTGGGTATGTTTTTTGAATCTATGTTTGTATGTACATTAATTACCAGTATGTTCATGCTAATCTGCAAATGTCACTACTAACACATGTAACTGTGCATTTGTGTTTATCTGAAACTGTCCTTGATCATCTATGCTTGTTGTCATTTGCGTTCACTGTGTTCTACACATTTAGACCTGGTAATTATGTTGTCTTTAATCTAGAATACATTTCGAGTTGTTTGTGCAATCTAGGTGTGTCTTTTTTGCTTTGTTTATCTCTGTATGTACATCGCTTACAAGTATCTACATATCTGCTAGTCACTCACTGCTTTTATGTGCATTTGCTTTTCAGCAGTTTGTTCATATTCACATGTTTGTGCACATCTACAGTCAATGTACCTTAGGCTGCTCTTATCATCTGAGCATACCTGCACTTAGTCTAGCTGGTGGACAATCATTCTGGGGTGTTCTGGATTATCTACATTCACTCAGACTTGCCAAGGTTTGTTTCAGCTTGCCTACACTCATTCTGGTCCATTGCCAGGTGATTTTGGGTGGTCAACAGTTGTTCTAGATTGTATGTGTTGATTTCACATCAGTAACAGGGATATCAGCATACATGAACACCAATATTGTGTAGTCCAGAAAAGAAAAACAAGGGCTATACCAGATGTGATCCACCACCCATAGATATGTACCGAATGCTAATGTGCATGCACACCATCTGCTCATCTAGGCGAAAGAGAAGAAGGAATACAATCCACAGTCAGACCAAGGAATATGGTCGATGGTAAGAATGAGAGAGATTTTAACATATATGTATGTCAACATAATTTTTCATCAGAGACAATAAGTGAGACCAGGGCAACAAAATAGCAAAAATCAAGCAAAATGAAGGCAAGTAGAAACAAAATTTTGTCGACTGCTGAAGCATCACTTCAGATTGAGGACCATAACTACCAAGACTATGATAGCAAGAAAATAGCACAAATCAAGCAAAATCAAGGAAAAATGAGACAGACGCAAAGCTAAACTACAATGGCAAATAAAACAGCAAAAATCAAACAAAGCTACTAGGACTCAAAACCACCCCCCGCCAGTTAGAGCTAGGCTTAGTTAGCTAGCTTCACATGGCAGGAATATGTTGTCTTAGTATCTTGTATCTCTGAACCAGAAGCAATATGTTATGATATGCCCCCACCGGTTAGAGCCAGGCTTAGTTAGCTAGTTTAGGATGGTAGGAACGTGTTGTCTTGGTGTCTCGTATCTCAGAACCAGAAGCAATATGTTATGATATGCCCCCACCGGTTAAAGTCAGGCTTAGTTAGCTAGCTTTGGATGGCAGGAACGTATTGTCTTGGTGTCTCATATCTTGGAACCAGAAGCAATACAATATGATACCACATGACAGCAATACTCGTCCAATATCAGGGAATGCAGGAAGCATCAAACAGGAAAAAATACAGCAAAATAAAGGCAAGACGGCTGCAGCAAGACAGGGAGAAATAAAGGCAAGCCAATGCAGTGGACACCACAGCAATAAAATAGCAAAATTATGAGATGCCACAGGAACAAAATTCACACAAATCAAGCAAAATGAAGTCAAGTCAAAATGAGGTTTAGAGCTAGTATTGAAGGAGGACTTGTGGAAAATGATAAGACAGATTGAACAGAAGTCAAGAGGATTTTTTCCCAGGCAATATTTGACAAAGAGCAAAGGACAGCCAGAGTGCGACACTAAGAGGGATTGAACAGAAGTCAAGAGAATTTTTCCCTAGGCAATATTTGACAAAGAGCAAAGAACAGCCAGAGTGCGACACCAAGAGGGAGACAACAATGTTGATTGAGTTGGGTGAAAATGAAATTTCATTGGCAGCACAGGCATCAGGAATAGCAAAAATAGGTGGAAATTAAGTCAATTGAAAATGAGATTCTGTTTTTTGATCTGTGTGTCATGACAGAGACAACACACAGAAAAGCAAAGACCACAGAGGAGGGCTACTAGAATAAGAGAGACCACCAAAGCAAAGACCAGAGGATAAGGCTGAGAAACAGAAAGAATCAAGAAAGTGCTTACCAAGGGGAGGGACGAGGATCTGAAAAAAGAAATGCCATGCAGCAGACAACAAAAATGTGAGATGGTCGGTCAAAACAAGTAATGACAAGGAAAGAGATACAACATGGCAGACGATGACAGTCGAGATAAAGATGAGCACCACCACAAGGGAGACTATGAAATCAAAGATGATTCATCGATCAAGGAAAGTCAAGCAGAAAAGCGGAGAAGATGAGAAACACAAAAGAAGAAGGGCCAGAGTGTAGTGATGACATTTCAGCAAAAGCAACCACAGCTTGAATATTCAAGGAAAGTCAAGCAATAAAACCACCAAATGTCACAACAATCAATCGAAATGAAGTCAAGTGGAAATGAGACTATATATCTGTTTCTGCTTTTGCACCCCTCCACCTGTCACCGTCACTGCTCTAGCTTTATATGGGGCATCACTGCTTCTTTTTACCCATCCATCTCATTTTTCATCAGAAATGGCAATCTCTTTACATCACCCCTTCTTTTTTTCATTTCCAATATATGTAACCGTCCCTGCATGTCTCCTTCTTTTTATTCCCATGGGGTGCAACCGTTCCTCCATCACTGCTCTCAAAAGGCAATTGTCTTGCATCACTGCTATCTACCCACTGTTTCCTTTCATTCTGGGCTTATATTAATCCTTGGGCATCCCTCTAACATATGTACCAGCCCAAGAAGAGAAAAAATTTCTTAAAGTTACAATCAAGAAGAAAAAGATCTCTCATCTCTAGCCTATAGAAAGAGAAAATGAACTCTAGCTTTGAAGCTCCAGTATTAGACTAAAAGAGGACTTGAAGAGAATTATCTTATAAGATTTGATCAAAATAAATATGATGAAGTCAGATGACCAGCAATACTTTAATATTTGCTGCCTTGAAATTATTATTAATTATTTGAGTATAAACAGTGCTGGAGATGATAGAATTGATGAATTGTGTGGCCTTAGTAGCATTAGCAGCCTGTCCAGTTAGAATATGATAAATGTGAGATCCTTAGTCATGTGGAGTGAGCTTTCAATTTAGTTACCAGCAGCTCAAAGACCATGATATCAATGTCCTATTATGTCTAACCACCATTTGTAGTATTGGTTTTGAGTAAAATTTGAGTGTAGTAAGATATATGGGGTAGGAGGAGGAAGGAGGACCTTCTATATCTCAACAACCTGATTTTCCTGACAAATTGGGCTCAATTATTTTGTTTAGGCACATCCATAGTACTCTGGAAAAATACTTCTAGAGCACAAGCAAGTCATGGGAAGCCTAAAAAAATTGATCTTTGAGGGGGGTACCATGAAAACTTGTATATCTTAATCAGAATGGGCTCAAATCACTCTGGGATCATTTCTAATTGATTTATATGATAATAAAACAGTAGGAACACCCATTTACATACCAGTATTTACATAATAGCAAGATATATCAGTTAGGAGAGAGAGGAGGACCCTGCATATCTCAACAACCTGATTTTTCCTGATAAATCTGGCTCAACCATCATGTTCAGAGGCATCAAGAACCTTCAGGAAGAATACTTTTGAAGTACTGACAAATAATATGAAGCCTAGAAAAATCAATCTTTGAGGGGGGTATCAGACAAACTCACACATCACATTTCATATTGGTTCAGAACACTCTGAATCCATCTCTAATCTATTTGTATCATCATTAAACACTAGGAACATCCTTTAGTACATCTGTATTAACATAAAATCATGCCTCTTGGTGGAGTAGGTGGGGGCTTAGAACAAGACTTGATAGATCAAATATTTCTGTTGCTGCTCAATATATATGGATCAATCACCTTGATGATGAGCCTGAGATCAAGTTATATAAAGGCTGAAACAATTGACCTTGGGTTGAGGACCTCAGCATTATAGACATCCATAACTTTGGAATGTGATTTTTTTGAACAAAAAGGGTGTCACCATCATATTCAGAGGGCCCAATAACCCCAAATTAAAGATATATTTGAAGCCAAGCAAGTTATATGAAGGTTAAAAATCAATCATTGGTTGAGGTGGGCCTGCTTACATAAGCAGAAAAATACGGAGGCAGCACAATAGGGGTGGTTATTTTTCATGGACAAACACATGTTTCCAGTCCATTTAGCAGGTCTTATAATATTTAAAACAAGTCCTGGTTCCAGTCTGGCCAATCACATGAACACACAAAAAATGAAACTTGAACAGAGGCTGTCAGTCAACTGAACTAACCAACATGACTTTTTTTGACAAACAAAGTGTTCCTATCACATTAATAGAGCTCAATAGTACTTGGAACAAGTTCCTAATAACACAAAATAAAGTTTAAAAGACTTAAAAGCAAAATAGAGTCTTCACTATACATGGTGTCTATAAATGTTGTCATATAAGGGTCCTGTAAGATAACAACCAGAACGGCCTTTCCCCTTTTCTCATTAATACTATTCCTCATTTTCTTCTCGCCCCACCAAAAACTATCAAAAAGCCACTATGTGTCTTTTTATTTTCTTTCATCTTTCATCTTTCATCTTAAAACTTATTCTCTATGCCCAAGGTCCCTTACCATCCACATATATATACAGCTCATGTACTCTCATTGATAGTAGTGAAATACACCAGTTCCTGCTCCAAAAACCTCACAGAAGCCTCCTAGAACATGTCCATCTCAAACATCTTTGCCTCAAACATTGCCTCAGCCGTCATATCATCTCATTCTTGTTTCATCCTTGAACTTGTCCTTGTCCACTTTCCCCTTCAAACTCACTTACCAGCCTTACAGTCCCACCCATCCCAACCTCATATCTCCCTCCATCTGGTCAGAGAGGCAGGAAGCACTGGACTCTATCAAAGTTTTCTTGCCAAATTTGCCATTGATTTGGCTGTATCTGTCAATTAGTTTATGTGAACAAAGAGGAAGGTGATGACTGGGGACATTCATTAATTTAGTTTCACATTGATGCAATCATATTTTTAAACAGGTCGTCCATGACATTGATGTTTCTATTTCTCAGTTACATATATACCACTATACACATGTATATGCTATTGTATTGGCATACACATCCATAAGAAACACTAAATCATGATTTTATATTGTCAAAATGAAAACATGCTTTGAGCTTCAAATCAGATTACTTTTGACTGTCTGGCAGCATGCATGATGCATTTATATGATATGACATTATGTACATATTCTAATCGACATCCATTTACACATGTATATGATATTGTATCATCATTCACCTTCATAAGAAACATTCAATCATCATTTCATGTTGTCAGAACATAAAGAGGTCTTGAGCTTCAACTTATATTACCTTTCACTGGCTGGCAGCAAACATGATGTATTTATCTCATACAACTTTATATACATATTCTAATCAACATCCATTTCATCATCTCTTTCCACATGTTCTGATGTGGAGAAGGGGGTTGTTAAGAACGTGCTCAAGGGTCGGATCCGAAGGGCTTGGCTTCAGCTCGTGTGCTGCGCCCCTTACCCGAGTATGTGCCCCTAACTTCCGAGGGCTGTTGGACAATGTCCAAAGGTTGTCGGACGAGTCCAGAGTCCGATGTCCGATGTGCGGGAATTCCGGTGGACGTTCGGGAATGAAGGATAAGACTAATCCGGACGATGTCCGAACTAGAAAGGAAACAGTGGAGGACTACCAGAGGTAGAGGCGGAGGTGAGAAGTCTATAGGAATTGATCCTAAGACTAGCGGAGGACGACGAGAGGAGAAACTCAAGTCGGACGGAGAAGGGAATGAGCAGAGTCTAAGATAATATTCGAACTGAAGAAGTACAAAGATTCTACAGGGTTTATATACTACTGAGGACTTAACAGAGAGTCAGTCTGTGCAGTCCAAAACTATGCGAGGCTGTGGACGGAGCATATAGAAAAGTCAAACACTAGTCTATCGGAAAATAGTAAATGAAGCCGGAGATGAAGACATAGGAAAATAAAGGCAGAAATGAAACGAGGTACGGAAAATGAGTATAGTCTAACTGGAGAAGGAACGTACAAAGGGATAAGGCACGGAAGATAGACGCGGGTCAGATCCGGACGATAGATAGAAGTTGGCTGGATCCAGAAGTCCGGAAATGATGTGTGATAGGTCCGGGTCTGGAATGTGGGATATGACAGGGGTACCCTTTTGTTTCTCTTGGCCACAGTCATCTTTTTGTGAATCTTCTGACACTTTTGCCGCTCTGTCTTCCTTCTCAGATTCCCATCAGTGTCGAATGGTTGCGAATCCATCAGATCAGCCACAAATATGCACTTTCCCTTGATAATCTTCATAGTACGAGGCACTCTTGGAGCTCTCCTCTGACTCTGGCTGCTCCTTCCAACATGGTCGATCTTGTAAAACACATGATTCATTATGAACACCATGACATCATTCTTTTGGATTCACACTCTGGCACCGCTTGCAGGTAGACAGTGAAGTTCTGGAAATACATCGTGTAAACCTTGCTTCAGTGATTCCTGCTGATCCTCATCTAATTTCTTCATTGTCTTATGAAATTCTCTAATATATCCATGTTCTTCCCATAGTGAACACCACTGAGCATTGCACTTGTGGGAAGCATCAGGGTCAGGGAAGAATAATGAACATCTGTCCACAAAGGCTCTTGACTTGGGACCTAAGTGACCTGCAGTTACGCCTGTATGGTCATGCAAACCAGCATTGCAGGCTTCAAAAGCAACACAAGCGAGTGTATCATCGATACTTGTTATTGTCCAGCACATCATGGCCTCCCTAAGTGTGTTAGGATAGGGTTGGATGCCTTTTAAGACATCTTCCATCAGCATGAGCCACATATGCCTTATAAATATCATAACCAAATGTGCAACATTGAATTGAATGTTGGACAACCTGGACGTCCATGACCATCGTCTCATGATCATTGTAGGTGATTGTGCGATGGCTGTCTTGAGTCTAGCCCAGGTTGGCATCCAACCAAGAGAATATTCTTCTGATTCTGACTCATTGCTTCGCCATGCATTCATCTTTGCCACTGCTCTATCCTTTTGCACCTTTGTGGTTACACCTATAAGTCCCAAAATATTGACATCATTGATTTTCTGCACCTCCTCTAGGCATGTGTTGCTATTTATATTGAAGTCTTGCAAGAAAAACATTCCTGCTGTTTCCAGTACATTTCTGTGACTGGCATATCACCGGAGTCGAAGATGTCATTTAAGAACTTTCTGGTAAGTCCTGTCTTCTATATCTCCTGGACTCTGATTGAATCAACTACTTACAGCAATGTTTGTCAAATATTAGAAATCATCTCAGTTGTGGTCACCTGAATATCCTTCAACTCCAGAGTCTGTGGATGAAGAGGAAGAGGTGGATCAGTTTATAGCTGAAGGTCCGTCCTATGATCTCGGGTGGAGCATTCTGCCCCATTTATTACTGGAGACCAGTACAACTTCCAAAGAGGATGACACTACTGGTGAGTTGTTTGTTGCAGTTTCTGATATCCTAACCAACAATGTCGACAACTTCAAGATGAATCTGGACCATTGTATGATCTCAGGTGAGGCTTACTAGCACCAAAAAAGGCTTCACCCACTGGTGCCAGTCAAGCTACCACAGCATCAAACGTCACCAAACAGACCTCAGAGGAAACTGGAGGTATGTGTTACGGCACACTAATTCTCTTCGCTTCTCCTTTGTTACCGGACAATGGTACTTAAACACAGCTGTTGATGAACGACCAATTACTTTCCAGACTCTTACTCATATCATCACTAAGCTGACTTTCCGTGTTAGCAACCATCACTATGTTTAGCCGATCATCTCTTATCAAAGCGGGCTGTCCGCACCATGGTTACTATCTCTTATCTCTTATCTCTTATCTCTTATCGTCCACCAAGCGGGCTGTCCGCCTTCTATCTTGATACACATTTACAAGCTCCGCTTGAACTCTCGCTATATAGATACATAGCGTACCACATGTAGTTCTTCACTTTAATCTACTGGGTTCTACCTGGAACTAGTCCTTTAGCAAGGTCCCCAACCTTGCTATCTAAGAACCACTATTCTAAGGAAGTCGCCGATACTTGCCTTAGCCAGAAACCTCTGACCTCTCATTCGAGAGAAGAACCACGTCTGTCTCGCCGAATCTCAGTCCACTCGGACTAAGACAGCTCGACATACCCCAGTGGTAACAGTATGAGCATTTGTTCTTATATTGATGTCTGCTGGTATTGACAAGTGTGATAGCAGAATCTGATGCCAATATACTGGCTTATGATCTTGGATGGACAAACTTGTCGACCAATCATGAATTGGAAGCACACTCTATCTCAGATTCAGTCAACGATGACTGGACCTACTATCTTGGGTGGGATGGCACAACTTTGGGCGCAGAGCCGATGCAGGACTGCATAGATCTTACCCAGGATGACAGACCAGATTTGGCGCTGGATGAGAATGACCGAGCAAATGATCTCAGGTGGTGTCATACCACATCAGGTGCAAAGCTGATGGACAAAGACTTCATTGACCTCACACAGGATGATGGATCTGTGGCCACCAAAGTCATTGATGGAGATGTTATTGAACTCACCAGCAATGAGGAGCCTACCTATGACCTTGGTTGGGCACAATGTAAGTTCTCAGCAACCCCGAATCCAGCTCATGTTGATTTATTAAACTAGGGAGCCATGGACCATTTACTAAGTTAAGCTCAGCACCTTCATCACGCATAGCAACAGATCTGACACATGAGAGCCAGGAGCTATCTCCTGAAGGTAAATAATTTTTTTTTGGACTTTAATAGGTTTGCCTCTCACAGCCATAGATAAAGACAATGAACTGAGACAAGATATACTCAGACTGAATTGCTGGATGAAGGCCATCAGAAATGACATGTGTGAGTAATCTGTTGTGCTAATGATCACCCTCAACTAATGCCATTGTAGCAGACAAACATATCCATGCTACAGTGGAGAATGCAGTCTTTAGGCTGAATGGATCACATGTTCCCTTGGATATTCTCCACACCAACAGACACATTCTGGGTGATTTGCTGAAGCCTGGATCTGCTTTTCAGCTTTAGATTTGTTCCCTATAGTGTGAAAATATAATGATATTGTGCAAATATATAAATATTTTAAAATGATGACTCATTTGGACACTTTTTTGACTTTGACTTTTTTTTTAAAAAAAATCAATTTTATTGTCCGCTGGGGTCAAGGACCCTATGTTGGACATAGCCCTAATCGCGGGGGGCTTGCTCCCGCCTATTCTACTGTAAGTATGTGTGTATGTGTATGCTGTGGTTTCGTCAATGGTAAAACACGTACTCTGTCAGCATGGTGTTGGGCAAAGGCCGACGCTGATTTCATACAGAGGGAGTGGAGTGGTGCGATGGGGCTTGGTGAGAAGCCGCTTCTTTTCCTACAATGATGTCTCGACCGGCGAGACGTTTCCCCTCTAGGCTCAGAGATGATTAGGTTTGGTTTAGATTGATTAAGTGATGTCTTGAGTATATTCGTGCGGGGTGGTGGTACACTGTGAAGCGGGTGATTCGTGTGAACTGTCTATTTGTCCGAGATCTCACCGAACGTTGGCTTGAATCTGCCTGTTTTCCCGATGTAGCGCATGAGCGGCTTGGTGGCTTCTTCAGCTGTGAGGATGAATGAGATAGATGTTGCTTGACGGCGGAGAGTGTTGGCGAATTGGTGACGTTCTTGTACGTATTGTGGACAGTTGAAGAGGTAGTGGTGAACAGTTTCGTCTATGCCGGGGCACATTGGGCAGTGGGGTGAGTCATGTTTTCCTATGCGGTGTAAGTGGTAATTGAGGGGGAGGTGATGGGTGTGAAGCTGGATGTACACGCTGGCTTTGCGTTTTGGGACTGGGGCAACGAGTTTGATGAATTTGTTTGATGGCATCGTGGGGTCTATGTTCTTTGCTCTCGCGTGACATGGCGATTTCCTCCATTGCTCTTTCCAACATCTGTTCATTGCGTCGTCGTGCCATTGCTTTAGTGCCGATACGCTGTCCGGCAGTGACTTTGACTTTGACTACTACAATCTCTACAATTCTGGTACTTTGTGTGATCTCCTTTTGCCCTAATCACTTCTGCCACTCTTCTAGACATATTCTCTATTAATTTCTGGTATTTATCCTTAGTATTGTTATCACATTCTGCTGTAACACTGGTCCATAGCTAAAATAGCCCCTATGGTGGATTTTGATATGCTACAAGCAATTTCTTGAGTGATTCCCAGGGATATTCAATAGGATTGATGTCTTGGATTTGTGCTAGACATGATAGAATAGTAATATCATGGTCTCCAAGCCATTGATAGCCAATTTGAAGGTATGCTTAGGATCATTATCTTGTGACAAAATAGTATCTTCATCATTAACCCATGACTCCTACATGCTTCTTAGCAGACACTCTTATGAAATGAAGATTTACTGCTCTACATTCATCCTTCCCTCAGCTTTATAGAAAATGCCTACTTCATTTCATCCCATACAGCCCCATACTGTCAGATTTTCTCCTTCAAACTTAAGTGTTTGTTTGACTTCTCTTTATCTTGATGGTTCTCCTATCATTTTTAATACAAATTTCTGGCCACTTGATCTCATTTTATTGATTTTAGTCCCATATAAATAGATAACCCTCTTCTAGACATTAGCAGTCCAGTATTTGTGCTTTAAAGCAACAGCTTATCTTCTCTTTCTATAGGTTGAAGGCAGAAGGATTTTTTTTCTTAGTTATAGCTTTAAAATTGGCTGTCTTGAGAGTCTTACTGACTACTTGAGTGTGCATGGTTATGGAGATGATGAAAATAATCAATTTAGTGGCCTTGGTAGCATTAGCAGCCTGACAAATTAAAATATAGTGATCAAAAGATCTGATTAGGGCAAAAGGAGATCACACAAAGTACCAGAATTGTAGAGATTGTAGTAGTCAAAGTCAAAGTCAAAAAAGTATCCAAATGAGTCATCATTTTAAAATATTTATATCTTCGCACAATATCATTATATTTTCACACTATAGGGGACAAAGCTAAAGCAGAGAAGCAGACCTATCTGATATCTCCCTATAGCTTAGTCATATTTCCATGCCCTGACACATGGTAAAGCAATTACATGAAAAGCTATAAACATTCAGATACTTTTTTGAGCCACTTTATATACAAAGTATCTTTGGGTGTATGGCTGTCATACAATGGCAATGTTTTTCCGATGACACTTTCACAAGCAAACATTCCCAGCATACCAAGGGTTCGGCTTCTTGGATCTCTTCCCACAACTGTCAGTTGTTTGACTTCTAGTTTGTTTGGCAGGAGACTCGGGCAATGATTCTTCAGCAGGGTGTTTTCTCGCCTTAATTCTAATCTGATGTTCATCACTGGGCAGCTTGTTCTGTTTGTCTTTATTGCCATGACTCTTTCTACCATTTGGGTGTCCGATGATCTGCCTCATATTTGTTTTCTGGGTGACCTCTCCACAAGGACTGACCAAAGTTGGCTGCAGTTTGCCTGTGGGATGGGATGCTGGGCCCACCCTGCAAGGATTGTCCACTGGGGTCGGCAGTGCCCAGGAAGCCGATGGTTCTGTCACACCAGGATTGTCACTGGCTTCAGTATAAGATCTTGCCCGAGAGGCAAGATGAACACCTGTCATATGTGAATTGAGCTGTCCATTCTCTGTGAGATGTCTCTCTCGATGTAAAGAGTTGATTCTATGTGGGTGCTACAAATATGTTACCTTAAGAACTCAATGTGCGAGTGCAATGTTCATCCCAAAGAGACTGCCTATAGAAATGCTCCTTGATATAATGTAAGGGATATCTTGTTAAGATCGAAGGTGAGAGAAGAAAAAGCTACCAAGAGTGCAGTCGGTGTTCTGAGGATGTGTCCGAAGTACTGAAGTACTGGTCCGAAGTTGTCCGAAGGTGGTCCGACATCAAGAAACAAAGGTCCAAGGTTGCGCAAAGTGTCCGAAGAGCTTCCAATGAATAGTGAAGGTTCCAAGAGAAGTACGGCAGGTGTGTCAAAGTATAAGACTTGCGAAGTATGACTAGGCAAAGTCTATCGAAAGAACTTAGAGACAGTGAGATGCGAAATGGCAGCAGTCAGGCCAAACAATTGTTCCGAATGAACAAAAGATCAATTGCACGAAGTACGACTATCCGAAAGTGACTCTACTAACTATGACTCGTAGCAGGGAAAGTGAAGTGAAGTGCGAGTAGCTAGCGAGGCAGATTATATCCTATAGCGTGAAAGTCCAGAAACTGTGTAGGCGAAACCAGTAGCGAGATAAGCCATCCAAAATGTAATAAGACTTGAGGCGAGCTGCTACAGAGATATGCATGTAATAACATGTGAGGCGTGCTGCTATACGTATTAACCAAAGGTTTCAACGGGCCGACAACATATGTGCCCCTAAGACATAATCAATAACAGATTAACAAGGTAAAAATGCACCAGTGAAGTCAAATGGATACGGACGAGACATGGTATGGAGGCTCAGAAGTGTATGCAGGCGTTGGAAATGGACGGACAACCTTTGGACGACTTGGACGAATGCACAGAACTCCTGGAAGGTAAGAGGGGTGTTGAGGAGTGTGTATGTGGAATACTTATGAGATTGGCAGGATATGAGCCCAACACCGATCCAAGTGTTACATCAATCTCTGGACCTCTTGATCAACTTTCTCACCAATTCTCTGTCCTTTTGGACTACCGATGTTTCATCATTTGTATCCATATCCAGTTTGCTAGATACATAAGATGTTTTGGCATGTTGAATCAACCTTTTTCGGATGTATGACACCCGACAATTCCTCACCCATCCAACACCTTCCTTTAATGTTTGTGGTGTCAGCTGGTTATCTTTGTCATCAGAGGTTTCAGGGCCAATAACAGCCATCATCCTGGTTGTCCAGTTGGACCGTTTTGTCCCCTGCTCATCTACTTCAGACTCCCAACTCCATGCCGCAGGAGGTTTAATTTCCCTATCAGCCTTGCTCCACTATCCATGAAACTCAAATGTGATGTCTTGGCAGTTCTCTTGTCGATCATACCAAAACTCCAATAGCTCTGTAGCCTCTTTTCTGTTCATGTGAGATGGCTCCCAGAGCTCCTCCTGCCTTGGCATGACTTCCCTTTCCAGTTGTACATTGTCTTGAAGCTTTCACCATTTCCAATCTCTTCATTGAAATTGTGGCTGGTGCATGTTTTTACAAAATGCTTTTATTATTGCTACCAATCACCTTCACATAAATAACATCTCCTGGTGTCTCTCTGGAGGTCAAGGTGGCCAGTATTGTAAACCTCACTTTCAATCATAGATCAATCTGGGCAAAGCAACTCAGCTTCTATCAGCTAAATCTCTTGCCTCCCAGAGTAATAATGGTGCAGCAGAAGCTTTGCAATGTGCCCAAGCCTGTGATTTGGTGCTGCTTAGTCAGCTTGCTCTATCACTCTTCAAAATTTGCCAGATTTTCTTCCTCACACTGTCCCATCTGAGGAGTTCTCAGTGGATTCTATCACTTATCAGGCTTATTAGTGGGCTTTTGCCGAGTTTGATGCATCTAAACCCCTTCATTAGCTTGCCATGGTAATAGGGATATATGTTAGCAAGTTTATCCCTAATCTCTTTTATGATAATAACAATCATTCCGACTATGGCAAATACACTACCATATATAGTTTCAACAAGGCCATCCACACCATGACTTGGTTGAACACCAGTTGCAAAGGGTATAAAGTCGCAGCTCAGTTCATTGCTATGGTCCTGGTGTATATCATAGTTGTGTTTGATTGCTCCAGTCCTCTCCATGATTATTTTTCCAATATGTAGACTTTCTCCATGCCTTGGAACAAGAAGCACAGCAACAAAGGCATTGGTCCTCTCCTTCTCATTTGTATAGGTCTAGCCAGCACTCATTCTGGACATGTGTAGAAAGCTGGCATCTTCAACACCGATTGGTCAGTCCTCACATAGGATGATGTTGTCAAGTATCATCAGAACATTATGGGCATGCTCACAGATCAACAATTTGGTCTATATTGTGTCGCAGAGTTCCTCTTTGGATCTTACATGGCCTGTGATCTAGGTGTGTCCACTTAGACATATGAAATCAATCCAGGTGTGTTATTTATATTTATATTTAGTGATGTATGCAAACCTCATCATTCATATCTGGTAGGTATTGCATCAACTTCATTTAGAAAGCATACAGCATCATCTCATTTAGTAGACAAGCATACAATATCATCATCTACATCCACCAAACATGCTGACGATGAGGTGGAGATCTATGAGATGGATGCGCCAGCTGCCAGGCATTGTCATCTTCATTAATAGGCTCTAGATGCAGCTCATTTGCAATTAATGGACCCATCCAGACACAAACCTGAATGTAGGGTCAAGTATGAACCACGTGCCCCTATATTTCCCAGATTCACATACCATACCATCTTTAGTAGCAAACATGATATAGAACGAGTGATAAATACATAGACCACCAATCTGACTAGATATTATTGTCAATACATGTGCGCATCCAGGCACAGTTCTATATGCAGCACATAACCATTGCTATATCCATGAGAACCATGTTCCAATATGCATTCAGACATGGTTCTGTATGTGGCACATAACTATCACTATATCCATGAAAATCATATCCTGATGCACATGCTGAGCATAACTGGATGCGCAACAATATTTGAGTTCAGAATGGTTGATTAAACCAAAAATAGATATAGGTATATATATTTATATATAAAATGAAATTTAAATTGAACTATTATTATCAAACTACAAGAATCAAGGCAAGGCTCACTTTTATGTGGTGGATCAGCCCTGCCATATGCATGGGTTTTAATGTTGCTCTCGACCTTGAACCCAGGAGGAAGAATTGTGAGGGCAAACATGCAAATTTGGCCAAGAAGATGCATTTCATGTGAAAGGATAAGGATATGTACTTGCATAATCTTTTGATGTACTAATAAATGACTCACTTAGATGTAGAATGACACAGCAATTTCTGTAGGAAGGAAATCAATCAATTAATTAGTGACCTCATGGCCTTGTCTTTGTGCAAGTCTGTCTCTCCCAGGTTGCTAATGTCACATGACATTTTCAAGTCACTCATCCTTGCAAAATGTAGCTTGCTAATATTAGAACAATATTTATATATATATATGAACATTAATATGAATAAGATAACATTTAATATACTGAAAGCCCATAGTGCATAACACCATGAGGCAGTTCAGGGCAGGGAGAGTATGTAAGTGATGAATATGTACAATGATCAATAAGAAAACTAACCTTCAATGTTACCACCATGCCATCACACAAAGGAAAGAGAAAAGCCAAGAATGATACTGATGATAATGATAATGATAATGATGTAAGTGAAAAGAAAGTTGAGTGAGGACAATAACATACCAGATGCAAATAGCTTGCATCAAGCAGCAATACCTTTATATTGAACACCCAGCCGGTGCAGGCGACACTGCTAACAAATGATCTTGCACAGAAAAACCAAAAACTCGATGCAGCATGCAAAGTTGCAATGATTGGGATTGGGAAAATCAATCTACTGATGATTGAGAATAGGTTACAATTTGGGACCTACAATGACAGGCTTCAGAACAAAACAGAAGTCAACAAAATGATTGCTTCATTTGAAGATAACAGCATCCAATGCATGAAGCAGAGCACCACATTGCCTATCATTATTGAATGTTCATGCATATCACCTGGACAAGCATTGAAAGGCAGCTGGACAGATCTGAATACATTGCAACAGGTTGAGTTCCAGGATACCTAGTCACTCATACTTACATCTAGGCAGCATTATATAGCAGCCTTCAGGCAACTAGTGCAAAGTCACTTAGACAAAGAAGAAGCAATTGAAAAACACATCACACACTATCTTTATGCCTCATGGAATCATGACCCTAAAGACCCACCTTGCTTAGGTGAACCACATGCTGATTCAACTCCATCTGAATTTGTCGAGTGTGCTGAGGGGTGCCCAGACTTCTACCTAGACATAGGCCTGAAGTCTGCATAGACTTGTGCCAAGACTGGCCAGAATTCTAACATTCATGGTTGAGTTTGAATCTGGTCCAAGACCATGCAAAATTCCTGCCAGAAACAATCAGAAAACTAAAAGAAATGGAAATACTCAGAAAATACAAACAACAACTAGTCAATGGTGTGCATGATTCTTGAATTCCAAAATAACAAGTCTTGCCTCTCAATAATATCCTCGACTCCTAAGTTCTCTGCTAGCCATGTTAATCTCATTACAGTGTATGAAATTTCTAACAAAAGAAGTGACAAGAAGGCAGATTTGAACCAGTACTAGATGAACCTTCATGTCAGAGCTAAAATGCTAGAGGCTTGACTGGCTTGGTGGTAGTGGAGTTCTAAAGTGTTTAAGATATATATTTCTACACCGGTCTGTTATCATGGACAATAAGTGAACTGAAGTGAGATACAGAAAACATTAGACTCACCTGCACCACATTGATCTGCAAAAGCAGAATATGAAGCAAAAAAAGAATGAGGACAGAGATGATACCAAGTTTGATTTTATCTTGATTGAGATCCCAGACAAGGATATTTCACTTTGTGATTTAAGTTCACCATTGACAATGAATTTCATAAAAACAAGACTGACCATATAATTATAAATATCCTCCCACAAAGGGTTGCCAACAGTTTGGTCTACTCGACTATCAGCAGATGCCTTAGAGTATTGAGGTGATGGTTATTTATCTCTGGTTGCTTGCCACAAAAGTATCTAGGTCTCCTCAGCTATTTCAATAGACCCTATAGCAATATATGCACATGTATTACCTTGATAGGCCTGTTAATGATATGTTAAATATAGGTATACAAATAATGTATGCACAGATATTTGCTACATGACAACATCTGGGTTGGAGTAAGTAGAGTTCCACCAGTAGAATAATATGTATAAACCTTTGTGTTTGAGCATTTGCAGATGCTCTTCAGAAAGCATCTCCCAAATTTTGACACTACCTGTCTGTGAACCACATATAACCACTCTCTCCCCATGCAAAAAGCTTATTCCAAATGAAAAATTGATACCTATATTTGTAGGCTGGAGGAAAAACTGCAATGGTTCCTTCTTGCCTAAGGTATACAATGCGATAAAGCAGCATAACCACTAGTAGCACAAATATTAGCTTATGCATACAGGAAAACATGGATTTACATTTGACGTTGACCAAGAGGTAGGACAATGTGCCATAAGGCACCACAGGTCTTTAGATTCTAACATCCATCACACATCAAAGATGTTGCAACTGGTGTAGGCATAATGGAACTTACATAATGCCATGATTGAGGTAGGAGATGATCAACCTTGTGCTATTCTTCAAGAAATGTATGGATCTTGGATGAACTCTGTTATGAGATAACATATTAGACAAATCAGCGGGTTTGGGGAAGATTGTGAATATCATGAAAGTATCAGCTCAAAGTTGGAACCATCAGAATGCACTAAGAGATTGTGCAAGCTCACTGCCAGAGATCTCCTGTGTGATGTGTACTTCAGATCTGGTGCCTATAGCTAAGTAACCAATAAATGCATTGACATCTAATGCATATACTGGTGCTACTGTGCCAGTCAGGAATTAGTGATCTGGACCCTGCAATTAATATATATTAGAGGCACTGAAGTCTTGATTGGTTTGATAAGCTACCTGAAAGCGATCAATAAGCAAAGTTTTCCCATTCTCACACATGCAAAATAGTCTCAACTTGTAGCAAGGATCTCATACCATTGCAAAGACAGGGCTGAGGGTGGTGATCTGATGGTGAATGGTTCCCATTGAAGTCTTTCAAATTATTAACTGACTGTCATCTCTACTGCTAGCTAAAAAGTGACCTTTTAAAGAAAACTGTGAGCAGCTGATCAAATCAGTATGAGTGTTATACACTGAGTAAAGGGTCTCTTGCATTCCAATAATAGCCCTAATGCCTAGGTCCAATGAGGGTGGGTTAGTAGGTAGTGGAGATATATAAATTGAATAAATAAATGACTTTATAGAGCTGCATTGAATTTATTGCCAGCTTAGATCCTCTGGCTCAATGACTATTAAGAGATAAATGCATCTAGATATTTCAAACGATCCATAAAAAGGAAACTTCTTGACCTAGATTCACATTTGTTGGAACCAGCTGCTGTTCTATGCTGTTCCAGAAAGGGAATTAGCCCCAAATGTTGGTTCTCATTGTGTTTAATAATTAAATTATAACAAAGTAATAATATCTCAATCTTACAGGACTATTCTCATGGCATGGCACAGCTTGCAAATTTTCAGATCCAAGATCTCATGCTGATAGTTATCACTTTATTAGGTATGATGATACAATTGCAGACCAAAAACCCCTAGCTATATGAATTTATTGGCTTTTCCCAGACTTTCCATAAGGACATTGCTCTATGGCAAATCAATACCTGTGGCAAAATAATATGCAAAAGTTAAAGGTTGAGGTCAAAAAAGACTTACATTTAGATGCTGATGAACTCACACTCAGTTTGCATGGGCTTATCTCCAAGCAATGCAATTATGAAAGATGTGACAACAGTTGCTTCCTTGTCCTGCATTGTATTGCCAACAGGGGTTGGTATTCCAATCTGAAGTGAAAACATCAGGGATATAGCATATCACATATGTAATCTGATGCATATAGGAGTTAGAACCAAGATTGGGTGTTCCGCCTCATGGGGGAGTGTGACAGAACTGTTGCTTTCATCAACTGAGTTAATAAACATGGAAGGACCTGGAGGGAGATATCACTATGTTAGGTTGATACTCATGTTCAAGTTCAATCACTGATCAAACTCCTTAAATAGTGAGTAGCGATATATAAAGGGAAATATTTAGTTATGGCACAACCATACATCTAATAAAAATAGAAGGTGAATATTGATATTATATATCTGTTGAAACTGTGACAAACCTCTGCTCCAAATGTGATGCATTCAGCACTCTGACATTAGTTCTGGTACTCTGGAATATGAAATTTGCAACTAGGCTTTTCTGAGGGCTTCTAAGTTCCACTATGTAGGCCACTAACTTGGATTTATTGGCAGTTAGTGTTACGGTCAAAGTACACCCTCATTTATTCCCCTATCACCGGACAATAGTCACTGTCTGTTACTACTATACAGAGACCGATCACCTTCCAGTATATCATCTATCACATTACCAAGATCTCTTATCGTGTTAGCAACCGATATTGTTCCTATGCATAGCCCTTATCTTTTGGCCTTATCACTTACCTGGACTTCTATCTTGATAACGCACCCTATGCCTTCCATTCTTAGCTTAGTCTGTGTGCTCCATATGGTCTATTTAAGCACAGTAGTTACCACTTGTATTTCTCACTTTAATCTACTGGGTTTTACCTGGAACATCTGCTCTACTAAGGGATCTACCTTAGTAGCCTTGAAACACTATTTTAAGGCAGTCAGTGTCGCTGTCCTTAGCCAGAATACTCTAAACCTATATTCATAGGAAGAACACTGCTTCGCTAGATACAGACTATTTGGTCTTAGTGAAGAAGAACGACCCCAGTTATAACAGTTAGGAGAAATATGTTCAAATCTATAATTTTGTTGAGTCAAGGCAAAGGTTGACTTGGACATGGCAATCACATTGAAAAGCAAACAGACTAGCACTGGAGATTTGGACATGATTTTAAATCTAGACTCAGAGAAGAAACTGTTCCATGGATTATCAAGAGACTACATTAGTGGACACAAAGCTACTATCCTCAGATTTATTCAAGTGCTCCTAATTATACTACTCTAACTTCACACACAGGTTTGCCATCTATCCTACCAGACATTTGTCAATCCATGGCTGAATGTCACAGTGGAAATAAGTGATTTGTCTGTTTTAAATATGTTCAGTCACATAACTTAATCACAAAAAACCTGTTGTTTTCCTTCCACGACCTTCCAGGTATTGTGAGAATTTTCATTTGGTTCACTCAATGTCTTTCCATACTTCTGAAGGAGCTGATTTCTACAGCCCTGAGCTCTGCTTGTCAAAGACCAGGTTGTGCAGGTTTATGATGTCTCAAAAAATTTGCCCCCAGCTGTGAATGACAAGTGCTTCATCAGTTATAAAGTGCATGATATGTTTGTTTTGATATAGTTGTGTCAGTATGTTTGAGACTGAATATTTATTATGTGGGTAATAACTCATTTCTCAGATGAAATTTGATTAACCCTCATGGAAGTGGTTCACCAAATTGGTTGTAAGGTTGTTTCTCAAGCATGATATTATCCAAAACTAATATTATATCTATCATATCTGAGGGGGCAAAACTAATGTGAGAAAGGGAGAAAGAGTTCACTGCAATCATGCTGGAGTGTTAGGACAATATCTGTCATACTGTGGCCTACTTTGTGTAGGTGGCATTTATTTGGGTATAAATTTCCTATATATAAAGATCTTGCATTGTGATTGATCACTATGAACCAATATTTCTCGGCCATCATCATGCCAGTTCCAGTGAGGTTTATAGTGCTGCAGTTGTTTCATAGTAAGTAATAACCTTCGGCGCATTCCCTTCAGAGATAAGAAATTGGAAGTGAGGCTCAATGAAGACAACTTGGATGGAAAGATTACAGCACTGTACTCCCACCATTCTAACACAAGGCTTCGCTTAACTTTGCAATCTCTCAGTCTAATGCATGACCAAGCCATGAGCCATGCATCAAACATTAGAAAAACATAGAGAAGAAAATTAACACTATTGTAAGCTGCTATTTAAAAGACAACGGATGGAAAACACAGCATTATTCTTGAAGGAACATGTCTAATTTTTGCATTATGTCCTACACACAGAAAATCATTAATACATGAATTACTTTTTCAATTTTTTGATAGGAATATTAAGAGGAAAATTCTATCTTCTCAATCAATGTTTTTTAGATGTTTAGTGGAGGAAATTTGAAAAATGCCTGCAGTGAACAGATACAGACTTCTAGCCAATCAAACAGCAATGGTGAATTGTTTTTTGCATATAAACCACTCCAAATATGACTTCAGGAAAGATACTGTGACTTCACTCTTTGTAATTCCTCAAATAATGAATTCTAGTGCATTACATAGATCTTCTATTTGTTTTTTTTAGAGATAGCTGTAAGTTATCCATTCTTATCAGTGAATCACCAGGTCCCTTAAATTTGGGCTCTGTCCTCTAGAATATGTCATCTAGTCTCATGTGGATCTGAAATGATGTACTTTGTGCTGGTGTCATTCATGCTTCCATCCTGTATAAATTAATCATACTTACTACTGTAGGGGATAACCAGACTAAACCAAAATCCTAAAATTATGCGTCAAATTGAGCCACAGCATCTACTCATCACAGCTGTTGATATCCTGTTGAATATAAACTGATAAAAATTAGCAGTGCTATCCAGTACTATATACCTTTGAAGTCTGCTGAGCCTGGGCTGTGTGAGTTTATCGTGCAATTGGGCATAAGATCTGATGGGATAATGACTTAGTAAGTCATGACAGAGACTCAGATAACTTTTGAAACTATCCAGACAGCACATTTTCATGAAGGCAGAACAAAGGCTGCATGTTTCTTATGATCATGATTCATCATAAAAGAAAGGTAATATTTGTTCTGCCACTGTGGAGAGAGAGTATAACTATTGTGACTATATTAGATGGGAAATTAAACAATCCCTATATACTAGTACACTTCTCTCAGAGTCATGCCACTCAATGTGATTTCCAACATCAACATGTATATAGCTGACATGGCTCCACCTGAGTCACATACTATATGTATTCTTAGTAAACAACCTCATGACAACTAAGGTGTATGTCAGTGATGTAAGAGCATGCTTGGCTTGACAGAATCTCTGTTGAATTTTGTTTACATAGGACCCATCTGCAGTGCCTTCTGGCAGTACTGTCTCTCGGATTTTCAGAAATGTCTATGCCACTCAACTATTTCAGATTACAATTCAAGCTTCAAGTATCTCGTAATTGTGATGCAAAGACTTTTCATGGTTTATTATCATAAACTGCATGGAATATAGCAATCATATGAGTCCTGTCATCAACAGTGGTAAGAGCCAGAATACTCTCCCTATGGCCTTCTCTACTGAGGTGTGAGCTGCAATATCTCTGTAAGTCCTGATATGGTTAGGATGAATGAGTAATTGGAGAGTCAGATGATCCTTCCAATAGTCTGATATATCATTGAAATACTGAAGCATCACCTCTGCTTTAGTCATGATTGGAGTTCAAACTGTAGGATCATCTCCTGGGTTCAAAGTAGCCTTCTCTTTCTACTCTCTCTAGCTCTTATACCCGCACATTATAGCAAGCTAATCATGATCCATGTTAAGGTGTACCTGTTAATGGATCTTATCAACTGCAACTTTATCCTGTAAGGCTCAAATATGAGTGTGACAAGCAATAACAACTAAAAAAAACACAAGATGAACACCTAAAACAGCTCTGGAGGTTTCATCTCTTTGATCACTGAGCTCATTGTTGTTGTGCTTCAGTTGAGCATTATCCCACTTCAGCTATTCAATATCAGGCTTCAACCTAGCAAGCTCATTAATATCATGCTTTAGTCCAGTATTTTCCTACCTCAGCTCCTCAACAATTCATCTCAGCCCTCTGATGCTATGCTTTATCTCATTATTTTCCTACCTTAGCTTAGTATTTTCCCACCCCAGCTCTTTGACATTGCACATGAGTAAAGTATGTCATGCCCAAATCTTTCCTCTATTGCCTTAAATGTAAAAAGAAACATGTCATGGTCAACTGAGAACATAAATATTAGTTAAACAGTCATAAATTAAAGGCCATAAAAACACATCCAGTTTGATATTACACTTGATGCTCTCCTCTCTGGCCAATGGTGCAACATTTTTATGAGCATTGACATCAGATACTTTATTGCTGCCACAGCAGTAAGTAAGACTAAAAGCATACACCAGAGTCTTATTTTAGGCAGATAGGCATAATGATGATTTGCATAGCCTACCTACCTTATCTGATATCTCTTCTAACCATTCTATAGTAAGCTCATCAGCTTATTGTAGGAAACCAGCTGCTAGGCACACTACCTTCAAGATTTTGACACTAACTACTTTTTTGACTTCTATTTCACCTTCAGGTTCTTCACCGCTTTCTTCATCACATTCAGACTTCTCATTCTCCTCCTTCTTGTACCCCTTCTCCTTTTCCACCATCTCTGTCTGGCTCCTAATATCTATAGGCTTCTCATCAGACAATTCTGTTAGGGAACTGTCAAAACAACTCACACTACAGATTGTGATGCTTCTATTAAATCCAGTAGATAGTTCAGGGGCTGGCTGAAGCCTTGGTCACTTCCTAAGCCGCTGTGTAACATCTGATGATGCTGGTTTGTATTTAGTCCTGACAGCCTAGGCCCCTATGCTAAGAAGTGGTATGGTAGTGTATATGATAAGTAAATCTGAATCTTAAGTAGTTAAAATGCATTGCTGCTAATAGTGTTTGAGCTTAGCTTTGCTGATATATAACATATATGAATGTATCATATCCTAGTAGAATACTAGTTGGTCATATATGTACTAGACCCTGTGGTAGTCATGAACTGGATAGAAATATACATGTACTGAATAGGTGATGTCTTTTTCAATATGGGTGTAGGATTGCAGTAATGTGTTAGAGTGGATAGACATGTAGCTAGCTAGAATGATAGAATTCCAATAACAGAATGCATGCTCTAATCCAAGCCTCACTTGATGTATGTCCTCTAGAATATGCATCTCATCCTGTGTAAAATTTTAGTAAGTTCCACCACCAGTACTGCTACTCTATTGACTAAATCTGTTATGCTCCTAGATAGCAATGTTGTAATATTTTGTCGACCCCACCTGGGAGATGTGCATCCCATAAGGCTTTAATTCTGCTTTTACCACTCATATTACACTGTTCATCTTCCCTAGAATACCCAGCATTGTTGTTGATGCTTACTTGAAGTGAGTATTCTGAATATAAGTCCTTTCCTTTGAGAACAACAAAGATTACTTAGGAATTCACTTTCCTCACATATAGAACAGCCCGTCCAAAGGTAAATACACCAGGATTGCTTCCTGCACCTAGTTATGTTTCAGATCTGGCGTAATGAAATACATGGACACACTAGGGGGAAGTTGCAGCAACATAATAAGGAGCGTAAATGTCAAAGGATCATCTCCTACATCAGAATGCTAAGACTCTTTCTCAATCTTTATGGACGAAAGTAGGCTGCTACACTGCTGAAGGCAAAATATATTTAACTGACATCTGATCAGACCAGGATCTATGGAAGTAATGGAAAATGCATTGTTGTCATGTATTATGAACTCAAAAACCTTTCATTCATTATGAGAGATGCTTAGGAGCAAAATGAGTCTATATAGGTTATGCAGAAGCTTGAGAATGACCTTGATCTGGTGATCTGCAGCTAATCCCATAGATTATAGAGCAGGCCTTAGGGTCCCTAGCTCCTTGGTCTTCATGACGGTAGATGCCAAGTTGTAGAATCCTTCTGTGCTGGTCTGCTCAGCTTCTTTTTTGGACCAATTATTACAATTCAATCCAGGAGGATTGAATATTACACTATTTCCTTCATATCTCCAAGTCCATCCCTGAAGATCCTTCACCAGGTCAAGAATCATAGTATATTTCAGATATAGCTAGAGAGAATTGTATATACACAGGCATGCCACTGTAAGCATGTGCTGAGAATATATATTGATGGTTTAAGTAAATAACACACCTATAATAAGCTAAAGCATCCCTGGTATGGGGTTTAGCACTACAGTGCTACTACTGAAGTCCACTGTATAAGTTGCAGGATGGGTAATAATTCCTATAAGGTGCTTGCACAATTGGAATGAAAAAATTGCTTTTTAGTTAGAGCAGTAGAAGTATTGTCTATGGAAATGAGAATCTACCACATGATTAAGGGAGTAGCTTTGGCTATTTGAATAAAACAAGCAATCCCTAGGGTCTTTATCATAGTAGTAGGGTTCTAAAGTCTAATGGGCAGGTGGTCCAGCTGTACAGAGCTGGTGCTGGTCCAATTGAAATGAAAATGTCGGGATAATCTTTTCCACAATCTTAGAAAATCTGAACATGATTTTCTGCATTTCTGATATAACAAGTTCTCTATAGTCCAGTGCTGGTACTTTAAAGAAAATGCTAGTCTTTTCTTCCTATGGGCTGGTGATAGTAGGGGCTTCTTCTTCTTGACTACAGCTTTAAGATTAGCTACCTTAAGAGTGTTCCTGACTGTTTGACACGGTGGAGAGTGTGGTAGAGATGATGAAATTGATGTATTTTGTGGCTTGAACAGCAGAGAGGCCTTTCCAGATATGATATGATGAACAAGAGCTCTTTTGTCATGCAGAGTAAGTTTAGAAGGACGATCCATTTTGATATTTTCTTTTTTGGGAATATTCACTGGGGGAAAAAGACAATGTCTCCTTGGAAAACATTCTGAAGACATTGTGAGGAATGGCAGTATTTTTTCTATCTCAATTACCCAACATTATCCTGAGATAATTCAAAAATTACCTAGTTTGTCATCTATCTTGTGCCAGATGTTGTTTTATCATACATTTTGCTTGTCATTATCAGAACTTCAACCTTATGTAGGAGTAGACTTTGTAGCTGATTTCTCTTTGTCCTCACAGTTGAGTTGAAAGATAGATTGTACTCTTATTTAATCATCTTTTGTATTTTTTTTTGGTTTTCCAGTCTTTATTTTTCCCATATGGCATCACTAGAAGATTCAGAGTCACTGTGCCAGTGCCTCTCTTGAAGAGATTCTGAAAAGACACAAAAACAATTAGCAGTAGTATAGTGACTTGTGAGCAAAACATCCAGAAGTTTTCTTATTTTGAACAATGTTGTCG
Source organism: Suillus discolor (assembly GCF_016758755.1). Taxonomy (NCBI): domain Eukaryota; kingdom Fungi; phylum Basidiomycota; class Agaricomycetes; order Boletales; family Suillaceae; genus Suillus; species Suillus discolor. Next base: position 299,227 of record NW_024541275.1, on the reverse strand, counting down.
AACCGCAAATGTCAGATGGGAAAGCAAGGTTACTATCTCACCATGACTGTCACTCAGATTTTGTGGAAGTCCATATTTGTATTTGTCTTCAATATTTGAGATTCCATGTTGACATCTATATCTAACACTAATTCTCAATATCATGAAAGGAGAATCAATGAAGCATCAATAGGATCCTTGCAACCATTTCTATTATAGATCACAATTGGAACTTCCTCCCATGGGGAGGACCACAAAAATCATTGCATTCTCCTGCACAGGAAGCTCATTAGGATTGGCTGTCCCTCAAATGAGAGGATATGAGGATCACATATTATTTTTTTGCACTGTTGCAGAGCAAAACTTTTATATGTTTTATCCATCACCATAAATTAGAGCATCATTAAAGGGTAGCAAGTCTTTATAATATCATATCAGCAGTTGTTTTTGATATTCATCCATATACATACTTGAACACAAATTTCTTAACAAAAGCAGGCCACAGGTTCACCCTCTCAATGATCACAAAGATTACAATGCATCACAATGCACTAATAGTGCCTCCAATTTATTGTGATTTATTGTCTTATTTCTTCACAGGCTTGAAACATTCTCTAAATTTTTAACCAATCTTAACCAATCTTGGAAATTGGATATAACAGTAAATATGATATTACAGTACAGTCGAAAGATCATATGATACTCAATCAGATTCCTGTGGTGTTGACCCTTGAATTTCAATGGCCTTGACAAGCTTAGTAGACAAATGATGAGATAGTGGACAATTGCATCTAAAGGTACTCACTCGATCTAAGGGAAGAACATGAATGCAGTCGCACGGAATCCCTGGGATGCGAACAGGAGTCTTCACCATGTGACAAACAATTGCCTCTGGCCTTATCAAGGTAAATCTTTCCTCATATTGGTTGTAGCATAAGTGGCCACTAACTACAGGATATTGACAATATGGATCAAGGAGTAAATCTTTTGGGGACAAATTGGCTAGAGCTTGAACTGCAAGAACACAAAGTAACAAGGACAGTGCGTGAAAGAACATCCAGTTCTGTGGGCGCCAGCATCGTCAGACTCTTCATTAGCTTTTTGGCAGCAGCACAATCATCAAGACATTTCGGAGCAACTGCTTTGTCTGTGCTGTCTGACGAGTTAGATAGTCCAAAGTCTTTACACTGTGATGCATTAGAATACCAGTCACCAAGAAAACATGAGCACATACCCAAGACAGTAACTCGGCAATCAAGTCTGCCTTGTTACTAAATGTGCTCAATTGACGTGCCTTGCAGGCACCTGCTAGGAGTACATTTGTGAAGGGTGAGAGTGATTGTGAATTCAATGATATTGTAGAGTCCATCAGAATATCTAGGTTGTCAGTGCCCAGCTCAACCGGCAGTGGTGGAGGCAGAGGCAGTGGTGGGTGCACAGCTTGCGAATGTGCCACATCAGGCATCAGCAGGTCTTGGTCCTCCCTCTTGTGCTCATATTAGCAATGTAAGAATATGCTGATAAAGGAGATATACTTGCCCACTTCATAATGGCCTAGGCCATTTGACGGCATGTGCCAGCTCACTGCAAATCTCATTTGAGGCAAAGAAAGTAAAAGACATGTTTCCTACAGCTTTCAAGCTGTCGATGAGTACCTGAGCGAAGGAAAGCCTATGCATTGGTAAGCTCCATATCAGTAGGTTGTTTGATGATCATGGTGCTGCGATCCTTCTTAAGATGTCTCATTAATGAATCTTCTTTGTTGGACTCAAAGTCCATTCTCCAAGCAGCATGGCAATGAGTTTGAAGAAGACTGAGGTAAAGTGCATGTACAGACTCAACAACAGTAAAAAGGATGGGATCCCAATAAGGCAAATGCAAAGTTCGCTCCATCGCGCACCATATTCCTTCATAAGGGCTACTCTCTTGGCCACAGATTTTGCATCCCTCCATACTTGGGCATGTCTCATGTGGCTCATATGGTCTCAACATTCCCAAGTAGATTGATCAATGTTTTCGATGTTCTCTAACTGGAGGAGACAATAAAAACAGAAGCGAGTGGCACTATGTCCAGCGAACCCTGCAACTTGCTTGGCTGCCAGAGAGTCGCATACAAGTGGGATCAGGACAACATGAATGAGGCGCCTTTGAGGAAATTTGGTGGTACAAGTGAATGTGACACCAGGATTCCAAAAAGGCAGGAGTTCATCAACAATGAGTGTCAAAAAATGATTTATCTCATCTAAGGAAGGCTTCTGCAGGCCGAGTATAATGCCAACAAGATACATGTTTTCAGGGAGATACCAGATATCGGGGGGAAGGTTTAAACAGACCATGTACATGCCAGTAACCAACGAGGTCTGTTTGGCAGCCTTGGTCTGAAATGGATTAAAACCATTGACAGCTAGACTGAATATGTATCAGCCTTCACCCAGAATATGGGGACGCTCAAGGAAGCTCTTCTTATAGGGACCTTTAAACTTGTGGAAAGTCGTAGCATCCCATATGTCAGCCATCTCTTCTCCAGGCTGACAAACGTGGATATCATCCATAAGTTCCTCCACACTGGGTCTAGATAAAAGTCGTGCCCACCAGTGTTTCATATCCTGGTGAAGATACATGCAGACTGGGTATTGCAGGACCTTGCCTCGAACAATCTGCTTCATCCATAGCTTGGTGTCACATACTCGGCTCGTAGGAGTAGCATGATAGATACAGCAGAAGGGACATGGGGAGTCATACAAGGCAAAACACTCCAGGCAAAAAACATATGATCGAGTTTAAGGTTCCATATCAAATTGATTGATTATGGAATGAGGGTCTTTATAGATAAGCAAGGGACTGGTAGGAGACATCGCTTGGTCACCCGTTCTTCGGAGAGTAGCCATGGACAAGCGAACAATGGTTCTTAGGCAGACTAGTAGCAGGGAGGCAGTGTTACAGTAACATGGCATGAGTCCCCTGCCAGCAGACAGCCCTCTGCCACTGCACGGCTATAGACGATACCGGAGTCTCACCAGCTCTATGACCATAGATGACGATAGATGATGATAGATGATAAGCGGCAACTGCCGGCTTAGATAAGCGGTCTGGACCGCACATGACGACACATGACGACATAGGTCTAGAAGACCTATTTATGTTATCAAGATAGAAGGCAAGCCTCGTGCTGCCTCATGTACTGATAGAAGGGTACCGCATGGACCCTATCTACGATAGAAGCCCGCCTCATGGACGCTATCTCTGACTCATGTAGATAAGCAGATTAGAACCCAGCTTTAGGCTGAGCTTAGATACGAAGAGTAGCCTTATATAAGGTCGAAGATCAAAGTAGACGTTCCTTACTTTAATCTTACTAGGTTTACCCTTGAACTCCTTGTCCCGCTAAAGCTACCTGCTTGACATCGACTCGTACCTTCAGTGACGCCTCTCACTGTCTGTAAACCCTGCTATCATCTCAGCGTAACCCCTCGTTAACCACCACGAGCTACGTTCGAGTACGCAACCTTTGCTTGTCTGTAAAGGCCGACGACTCTCAGCACTTGGTACCACTGTCGTGGTTGTCGCTGTTTAGATCATCCTAGTCGCACACGACCGTTTGTCGTAACAGGCAGCACGACAATTCAAACCCGCAAAAAGATGCATGATTAAAAGCGTGAGGTAGCACACCAACACCATTGGTGGAAACGAGCGGTAATTGTGCTTAAAGTAAACTTCTGAAAGAACTTGTATCTTTGTGTCCGTATCTTCATTATTTTCTTCATCTGTTTGCTGCTTCTGCCATTTACACTCTTTATAGCCATCCAGTCGGTCAAGTTCCCTGAGAATTTAGTCATGGAGCAATCATATATGATCTTGTAACTCCTTGCTTCCATGGTCGGGCAATGAATCTACCTCTGCATACAAATTTGCCAGCCCATTCCCAGCATAGAGGAACTGACTATTGAACTCATGGTGTGTGTCAAGTGCGTGAGGTCCGCAATTGACTTCCAATAGTTTATCGGCCTCCTTATGGCTGAATTGCATGCCTATTTTAGGCTTTCCTGCGAAAACGAGGCACGAGGAAGGTGAATAAGAAAATACTATTTGGTGAATATTAGACTCAATGAATGCAAGATCATCCATAGTCTTCAGGTGTGTTGGAGAGAGGGGAGTAGTGGAAATGGCATTTTCTTTCTCCCTATTGTTCCTCTGAGTCAGCCTTTTGACCTCATGAGGTTTCAGACTGCTAGTGGGATGATATGAAATTTGTGGTACTAATATGTAATTAAAATCCCCCAACCTTTGTGCCGAGTAGGAATCAATGTCTTGATCTATGGGGATCCATGAAGATTGAACTCCATTGGCCTGGAGCTCAGTGTGAAGGCATGCCTGTGACTGATGCTGTCAATAGGTGCGCTCAGGCAACCATTCTCCCCACTCCATGTGATGAGTATCTGGATTGGGATTGACATCGATGTGTAAGGAACATTCATGACACTGACACAAAAAGAGTCTGGGAGATGTCTCGGGGGAGGGCGTGCATGCACCGACAGGTATCCCTTTGTGCAGGAAAGGCTTCATGATGCTGTTCTCAGTTTACAATAATCAAAATGGGATCAATTCCATTAAAATTTAACAGCTTTTATTATAAGGAAACTACCAATTAATTAAGATGTCGACAAACAAAGGGCAAAAATCCCTCAAGGAGCCAGAACAAAATAAAGGGTAAATTAGCCACTAAACCAAACCTAAGCTACACAAAGGCCAATCACGGCGAAGGCACAAGGTGATTCTGATGTTCCTGTTGCAATGAATTGTTGTGAGAACTGTAAGAAAGTCTGAAGATGAGCAATGCATGTATGAGAAAACTGTAAGAAGAGTTTTGTGACCACCCACAACCGCTTGAATGATATCTGATGCTGAAGACAATTATGAGGTGTCTTGTCAATCACATGCAAAGCATAGATCACTGACATGGATGTTGAAGAACTTGTTTAATGTGACGATCATCGAGGGAATAGATGATGATGAATCCGCAAGAGCTGCCACACAGAACACGCTTTGCTTCGTCCAAGATGACGACTGGGATCACCACATTGTGCACAATGGGAGAGGCAATGTGGTCAAGGAGGCATCAGTCGGGTATGCTATACACATCAAAGCCGCTGGATAGATTAGATACGACAATTAAGCCGGTATGATCAGTAACATGTATATGGATAGCAGCATCCACTGGCGGTAGAATAAGATCAGAAGTGTCACTTGTTCATGTAAATATTCACTCACATCCTGCGCGATACAGGTGAAATTGTCCAAAGTTGTTGATGGCGACAAAGCAACCACAAACTAAGAAATAAGAAATATCAATAGTATCCACTGGCTGAGAAACGCACATTACTCCATTATCCAAGTAAGCCACAACAGGTTTTTTCCCATCATCGTAGAATTGCATAGCACGAGGTACATCAAATGAACCATGCCGAGGTGGTGGCAAATTGAATCCAAACTCCCATGAGTCTACACAAATGACAGTGGATTGTGATTGTGAATAGAAGTGTTAGAATCATTGCTACCCACTTGATTTGGGTTGCATGTAAATTACTACTTCATGGCCCACAGTGATGGCAAGGGTAGTGTTTGAGCATCAAAGAGCATGCATTCAACGGAAGCACCAACTCCTGTGTCCAGTGATATCCCAGAGAGATGCTCTGCTTTTGGCAAAATTCAACATTCACAATGATGATGCTCAAAGGATTTTACCCACATGTGATTGTTCAAGATACGCAATAGTCACAGTCCCAGTTGCCTCACCGATTAACACAGTTTTAACTTCTCTCAGGTGCCAAAGTAGGGCAGCTACCCTTGATCCAAATTTCAACCATGCTAACTCCCAGATGGGGTTGACCCCAGCTGAAAAACATACACGTAACCGTCATTGCCTCCACCAGCCAGGTAGAGACCATTGGGAGAAATCCCGACACAATTTATCAATTGTTCCAATAGAATGATAGTGTGCAGTAACTCAAACCTCAGTGACCACGACAGCGTCACATACTCATTGGACGCTGGGATCATCGTTTCACGTATGCAAGAGACAATTGTGGATTCAAAGTCAGTGGAAAAGAGGGTGTTAAAGATTTATTATAGGGAAAAGTACAATAATTGATGAATGCAAGTGGCTCAGGCTTTGAAATGTTGGGCTGTGAAAGCCTTTGTTTGGTGTGTGCGGCTACAATTCTTAAAGCCCAACAAGGAACGTATCAATTCGACCGAATCTCAAAGGCTGAATATCATAGTCTCAATGGGATAAATGGAAGAGACGAATACTGACCTGACCTCCCTTCATGATTAATTGAAGTGGCCACCTATTAGGTTGGGCTAGACCGAGCATTAGCTCAGGATGGGAAGCAAGTGGAACCACTCGGGAGGGCGGAACACCTGCTTACAAATTTGACCATGACATGACTCTTCGAGTAGCTTTGGCCCAGGGATGGTAAAATGCAATTGATGCAGGAGACTATAAGACACTTGACTAAAGAAGTACTAGGTGTAAACTACGGTGTGACAAATTAGAAGGGAATGGTGGGTGGCTATAAAGAAACACTGTTCAGGCAAGTGAGGAGTGCAATGAACGAGGAAGTCGAGGACATAGGAAGTCTGTGTAAGGTCTGTGCAGACTCCACGTCCAGGTCTGTGTCAAGTCTTTGTCAGCGTTACCCGGGAATTACTAGGGGAGGTCTGTCAGCTGCCAAAGGTTTGTCTGCCCGCTGTCTTACATAACCACTGATCATGGGTGGCGGGAATGACATAGTCAGATGGGCCCGGCAGGATGCAATGAGAAAGGTGGCAGGAAAATGAGAGAGACAGCGTGCAACAGGAAAGGTGGCGCACAATGAGGGAGATGTGGGAGGGACTGTAGGCAATGAGAAAGGTGGTGCACAAGCAAGAACATTCCAGATCACCCGGCACCTGGATATTAATCAGAAGTTTTTATAAAATTATTTGGTGGTTTTCTAGCAGACTCAGAGTCATGAAATAGCATAATGAATTTGTATGACTCATTACTTTCTAGTACAGGTCCATGGTATGTTCTCCCTTCCTGTGCCTTCCTCTGTAAGTTGAGATTGTTTTTTTTGTCAACCAACAAGGTTCTGCATCAGACCTGATGAAAAGTCTGTAATCTTTCAACATGGGATGTTGGTCATTCACCTCCACAATAGACCAGCCATTTTCTTTCCACACCCACATCTGGACTTTGTCACTTGAACGATGGATGTGCAGGTCTCCTGCATTACTTGATTTGAGCAGGGGATGTGGTTGTGGAAGAATTTCCTCACCATGGGACTGATACACGTGCAGAGGATCCTCTACTCCATGAAGTTTGACCTCAATATGCTGTACTTGAGATTTCATGAGTTGAGGAGTCACGTCATGTTTGAATGGAGTGATGAACAAATCATGATGTTGGGGTGAGGGTGAAGTGGAAATAATGTGGGTCTCAAATATGGAAGCATGACCAGGGTCTTGAGGCGGTGACAGATTGGAAACTGTGTGGGTTTCAAATGTGAAAGTGCGGCCAGAGTGCTGGGGTGAGGGTGAATTGGAAACTCCGCGGGTTTTGGATGTGGAAGTGTGACAAAAGTCTTGAGGCGAGGGTAAATTGGAAACTCTGTGGGTGTCGAATGTCAAAGCACAACCAGAGTTTTGGGGCGAGGGCAAAGTGGAAAATGCATGTGTTTCGGATATGGATGTGGACAAGAGTCTTGGGGTGAAGGTGGAGTGGAAACAGTGTGACCAGAGTTTTTGGGTAAGGGTGAACTGGAAACTGCGGATTTTCAATATGGAAGCGTGATTAGAGAGCACAGGAAATGATGATGCAAGTGAAGGCAGGCATGTAGGGGAAACTGCGCGTATTTTCAATGCGGAAGCACGATTAGAGAGCACAGGAAACAATGATGGCAGTAAAGGCAGGCGTGTAGTGGATGCCTGTGAGTCAGCTGGTGTGGTATCTGCCCCGCCATCAAGTTCTGAAGTGAGAAGCTCAGAAGATTGAGCCACAGGGTTGGTATTGTGTAACAGGGAGTTGTCTAAAGTAGTGCTGGAAGAAGATGAGGGCGTTTTGATGGAAGGCTGTAACTCGGTGTTTGAAGATCCAACAAGGGGTAGAGAAGTCTGATGTTTTGAAACTGGCCAGTCTGCATCACGCTGCAGCAAGGATTTCCCAGAATTTGGTACCTTGTTGATGTGGGTGTTTGAATCACTACTGTTGCCACCAATGTGAGGAGATGATAGAAAGGTATGAATCTTAGAGAGCTTTCTCAGCAGTGGGGAATGTTGACAATGAATCAGAATAGGCTGTACACTATCTATCAGTCTCTGAAGGACAAACAAAATCGAACTGGCTTACATCCCAAAGAGAATTTGACCGAGTCTCATACTTATTTACATTATTGGAAACATTGTTAATGAAGGGGAATGATTGTCAGTGGATAGGGACCTAATCATTGCAAGAATGATGTTTCGACATGTATGAACTTGAAGTCGATGCTTGGAGGCTGCGGCCATGTGACATGTGATATAAGTGTCTCCTTTGTTTGGCAGTGTAAGGTATGTGTTCCCTTTGTCAACCTTTGTCCATGAATTGCACTATCTATTCATTGGCCTAGAAACATATAAATATGGTGGAGTTTGACTTTCAAATTTGTTCGAAATGTTTCCTAGTAACCTTCTTAATCACTTAGTTTCTCCTACAATTAATCGCAGTTCACGTCACTGACTCATTGGACACCAGTGTCAACATTCTCTTTGCTACAGCTGATGCCCTGGCTGTCGAGGTGTGTGCTACCACTGATGTTGCCATCAGTGCCCCACAATGTGCCTCGCTTGTCCTAGCAGCCCCTGAAAGCTGTGACCACCATCATAATTGGTTTGACTTTTTTCTTCCGTCTCTATCATTGATGGCATGATCTCCTCAGCTTGGTTCCTAATTAAGTTTGGGCACATTATCCATGTCAGTTCACTTGATCGTGGGTTGGGTGAAGGACCTTTCGACAAGCAATCCAAATTACTTCATGGGGTGAGTCGGAATCTTAGGAGATAATTCATTTCCTCCCTAATAATACTTTGGTTCCAGACCGACATGCATGTGGGAACCCTCCCAATCAATGGAACAAATTTCCACATCTACCTCCAAAGCCCTGTAGCTTTCTGGTGCTTCATACACATCACAACTGGATTATATCATGACCCTATCCATGGCATTGGCCTCACACAGGAAGCACTTGCATGTGCTTGGAAGGACTTCACTGTCCCTGGCAACTTCCCTCCTTTATCAGACATCTCTGCGAGTCGTAAGTTCCCCACTACACACACTAAAGTGTCAGTTGAGATGGAGGTCGGAAGTATGGACGTCGATGAGCATACTCCCATTAGCATTTTTGATAGCATTCATGCTACATACTCGCCCCTCTTTTAACTGACTACTAGTGCAATCTGGGGCTGACTCAAGGAGGGAAAGATTTAGATTGGTTGAAGAGTTGATTCATTGAATTTTCTCACTTGCATGTGGTTGTCGTATATACTTGTTTTTTTGTTAACCTCCACTTCAATTCAACACTGGTCCCCAGCCATGACAAGTTCATCCAGTATCGCATGGATGCTAGACATTTGTTGACCTCTCTAGATGTGTTGCTTGAAATAAGAGCTTGGTGCTGCCTGCAAGCTCACACAAAGGTTAACATTACTTATTGGATGATGCCAATGATAGCTAACCCGTGCATATATGTATCGTAGTGCCGTGTACATGCTAGTTCCTGACTCTGCCGGCTTGGTCTGATTAATGTTTTTCATCCATCCAACTCCTAAGGTTAGTGCAGAACTGAAATGAATATGTTTCAAGATCCGTTCTTTTTTTTCTGCTTTTGAAATATATCCTCTTTTCATCATACTAGTACACCTAACAATGATTCATATCCCTCTCGTCTTTGAACCTCCTGCTATTGTTCTTCAATGCTCAATTATCATCATCATCGAGCCAGATGATTGCAATGAGAGTCACACTCTCTGTCGTGATGTAAAATGATCAGTCATATATGTATCTCTCTACCAGCATGGACTTCATTATCTACATTGCGGCATTCATTAGAAATGGCCCGCAGAGGGTAACCCACTATCCACTTATCAGGAAGCCTTACAATCTGATTTGAGACATGCCAAGCCAATATCCTCTTGGTCACAGATTCCTATTGTCTGGCCTGTCCATTGTAAGCACCCTGTTGATCTGATGTTCCTGTACTCATACTTGCCCCAGTGGTTCAGACACATAATGTTGCCACCAACATTCTTGCTATCTTGATGATATCTGATATTGATGCTATTAGTCAGACTTGTCGTGCTCTCACATAATTTCTTGTGAAGTTGCCTGCTACCGCTTCAGATGACTCATGGAACCATTTGCAGGCACATGTATTCCAGAATTTCTCAATCTTTCAACCCACAATGGCAGTGTGATCACCAGATCTTCTGCACACACCATGGTGTCAGGGAACAAGGACAGTGTTCCTTGCGACCTGAATATTCTCATATCGTACATGTCTTTCAACATTTTCCACACTGTTGTTGAGCACACCCTGGGCCACCACCTGAGATTGATGGCACCTTGTATGAGTAATCAGAAAAGAACATTGTTATACCAAATAGATGTAGGCTGTGGAAGGAGCATCTTACAACATCTAGTGAGCCTAATAGGGAGGTAATTGTAGTATGCTCTATGTACTAGTTGAAGGAATGCCCCCTGAAAATCACACCCAATATACGGATACACTATGATGCTCTTCAAACAGTTCACAATGCGCATTCATTCTGTGCTCCTTCTCCGTCTTGGCATGCTGCATGACATCTTGCTATGGAATCAATATATACTTGCATGAGAAAAGATAGAGGCTGGGTGTGTGGAGGCCCATCCATGGGAGGATGATTTGATCCGGGGGTTTTCCCAGTCCACAGAGATCCAAAGATGACATAATCATTCCTGCAGAAATTTTGGCAATGCAATCAGAATTCTCATGGGAGTTAGGAACTAAGTTGATTTAAACAACAAAATGTACTGAATTTTGGCAAGCTATAGGCATCATATAAATCATTTATTTCGATGTTATTTTCATAGACTTCCAAATGTCTTCCAACACTCTTAATAACAATGAACACCAGGGCGATGATGTGGAGAATGAGAGATGTGATCATAGCCATCAGAATCATATTGTTGAAGCTGTGGCAGTGAATCAGGTACATTGTCATCACAGTCAAACAATGCACCTTTGTCAATTTAGATTATAGCTGAGATTCACAGCCCCAGCAGTGCCGCTTACTGGTCTACAAGTAATGAATGATTTGGTGCCACTCATGGAGGTAAGCGTTCACTTCCAACCTACGATCATACAGTCTGACTCGCATCACACACAAGGAAGCTTTTATCCACATTTTGAGTATTGCTGCAGATTGTGTGACATTACGTATACTGAACCCTGAGGTCCCCTTGTCCCTTGTATGGATTGTCCTGCCATTGTTATGACTGGGGTCGTTCTTCTTTACTAAGACTGGATAGTCTCTGATAGCAAAGTGTGGTTCTTCCTATGAATATAGGTTTGTAGTTTCAGGCTAAGGACAGTGACACTGACTGCCTTAGAATAGTGGTTTCTGACTACCAAGGCAGATCCCTTAGTAGAGCGGATATTCCAGGTAAAACCCAGTAGATTAAAGTGAGGAATACAAGTGGTAGCTACTGTGCTTAAATTGTCCGTATGGTGTGCACAGACCAGGCTGGAAATAGTAGATAGGGACATACATATCAAGATAGAAGCAGTTAGCGAGATAAGCAGAGTCAAGATAAGGGCTATGCATGGGGGTGGTATCGGTTGCTAGAGCGATAAGAGATATAGTGAACAATGTACTGGAAAGTAATCGGTATTCACACAGTCTTGACTGACATAGACCATAGTCTGGTGATAGGAGAATAAATGGGGGTGTGCATTGACCGTAACTGTTACAGGCATCTGTAACACCTACAGGAGCCCCAGCTCTGCCTATGCCTGCCCCCACTCTGCTAGACTCCCCGCGCGGCGGTGCGCCGCCTGCGCCTAGAAAGACAGCGGTCTGGACCGCTGTGACGCCGCCCCTGGCGCTATGACCTGCCCCTGGCCTAGATGGCCTTGTACCTGATCCATGGAGGCTGTACGCCTCATGGTCACCCTAGATCAGTGCATGCATACCGCATGTCGCTTCATGAAGATCCGGAGCGCTCTTGGCGCTTCCTGTACCTATGCGCAGCTGCCCTTGGCGCAGCATGCTTGATCAGAGGTTAAGCCTCATGTACTTATCTGAACCTCATGTCTTGTTATCATAGATCATAGATATACTATTGATTACAGACTGAGCTAGAATACTTGTAGTACTTCCCTATAAGTAGACAGGATTATTGTACTTAGACTTTACTTTAATCTACTAGGTTCATCCCCAGAACTTGCTCAACTAAGCCTTACCAGCTTCCTTGTGTGAGACTGCACTTCTAAGTCGCTCCCATACAACTTAGCATGTATCCGCTAGCCCTGTATCTCGACGAGCGCCATCTTACCGAGATCACCGGAGGAACCCTTGACGTTCCGTCAAGCTGAGAACCACCCTCAGCTTCAGTAGACTCACTCGAGTCGTCGCTGAGAAGACCTATCCTAGTTCACACACGCCGACCGACGGTCGACGTAACAGTAACAGCCATTAGATGGGTTGATGGGGGAACTATTTGCGCACTCGTGTGACTGAACATTGCATTAGGGAAGCAATGATCACCGAAGAGATGACAAGGATCTTGGGTCTGCCTGTTGGAGAGACCCTGAGGGATGAAGAATAATAAACACCACATAACGGCCTCCTCAGTGTTGCAATCACTTTCCACATTGTATTAACATATTCTTCCTACTTTACATCACGGCTTCAATATACTGTGCTAGTAAGACATATGTCTTGCTTGAAACACCATTTTCAAAGCTGTCCATACTCGGTGGCCCCAGCTTGTTACCAAAATTATGGGCGTTCTGATCTACTTACTGATCCCACTACTTAGTCTTTGCTTACACAAGACATATTCTACAACCAGCAACAATTGTGCAGATTTCTGCGAATCTATCTAAATTTGTGATTTTTACATCACTGCTCCCACTATGAGCTCTGAATGGCTTGAGGCATGGAGGTGGGAACACTAGTGTGAGGTATATCTGTGTCCTTCAAAGTTGTCCAGGAATTTTATTTTATTTGTTTCACAGGTGTGAACTCTCAGGAGTATAGCTGTTTTCTTTGTACAGGAATTTCCTCAATTTGCTACAAGGTCAGCCTTTACTGCTGCTGCTTGGAATTTTGAACACCTGCAGGCATTGTGTCTCAGTAGTGTGAGGTAACTTTATCTTTGTCTAGGATTCTCCTTATTCCGTAAGTCAATGTCAGTGTTTTTTTACATCATTGTGTGATGCTCTGAATGCCTGCAGGCCTGGTCAGTAGTTGGGGACTGGCGTGAGCAAAGGAGCAAACACCTTTGTAGCTGACTTGCAATTCGAAACAAATTAATAACTCAAGAACTCAAGTGTTGGTGTCAGTGGCATAGCACTATTTCTTAAAATAGCTCGCCTCTTTGGAGTATTATAGATCAGCTGAACCAATATTTACCACCTCTGCCGACAACTTTAATGTCAACTGTGGCCTGACCATGTCTACACATCTTCTGGTCTATTCAATGCCACCAAGCCTAATTGTTGCATGCAGCTCTGTTCCTTAAGGATGAAACAATCCAACAATTAAAACACAACGAAAAACATTATGATGCACTCTGTCTGAATATGGGAATGAGGCTGCCTGAAGTTCCACAAAAGATTAAAGTCTCTTATCTATGACCCCGTTATCTCATGATGTCAAGAATCACTCAAAGACTGAAGACCGCCATAATTGGGCAAAAAAAGAACAGAACAAGACTAGCAAATCAGCTCATCTTGACCTCATTAACCCTACTATTCACTACACTCAACCTTGGTACTGTACCACCACTACCACTGTTGAATCCTTTCATGTTTACCAATAAAATCGCTAAGATAAGGGTCAGCTACCCTCCTGACTTCAATGGAGACTGAGACAAATCTGAGAGCTACATGATGGTGTGCGTCACCTATATGGATATCAATGAAAAGATCTACAAATCTGACAAGATTAAGATTATCTTCACCCTCTCTTTCATGAATGAAGGGAATGTGTTCCTATGCAGAGAGGACTTTTTTCAATATAGACAAGACCTAACAATAAAAGACTCCCAAGGGTTAGTCATTGGGTATGGAGATTAGATGACCTTTTAGAAAGAATTCAAAGAAGCATTCGGGCCCATTGACCCCACTGGCACAGCAATGGCCAAATTGAAGATCCTTAGAATGAAGGATGACCTCCAAGAATATATATCCAATTTCAGAACTCTCACTCATCAGGCTGGGATAACAGAGGACATTACTTTCAAATAATTCTTCCTTGAGGTGTTAAGAGATGGAATCATCAATAAACTATTCCAGACCAGAAATGTTTCCGATGATTTCAATAAGGTGGCTGAAGTTTGCATCCACCTAGACAACACCTATCAGACCTATCAAGCCATCAAGAGGCATCACCAACCCCAGAAGAAAACCTATTTCAGTGCCTGGACTTACCAGTCATTGTATGACCCTAATGCTATGGAAGTCAACTGATTGGATGATAAGCAGAGAGAAGAACACATGAACTGGGAAGTGCTTCAAATGCCACCAGACTAGGCATTGTACCAATGACATCGCCTTCTACCTATAAGAAGACAAAAAGCAGAAGACACCAATCAGAAGAAAGGTAGAGAAGGAGGAAAGCAGCGATGATAAAGTTGAGAACCACTGCTTTGTGGAGATGGATTTTTAAAAGAGGCTGCCTCAATATCAGTACCTCCAATTCCTATATGATTTGTATAATTACTTGGAAATAGAAAAGAGCTCAGGATACCAGCCACTATCTTTTCCAAAAAGCATATAAAAAATGTTGATACCTCCATGGTAGTAGATTCCAAAGCCTCTGGAACCTTCATTAGTGATACATTCTGCAAACTACACAACATCAGGACCCACAGACTTTCTAAACCATTTCTGGTAATAACTGCAGATGGATCAGATGCCACAGGAGGACTCATCTCCAGGTACTGCATTCTCATGGTCAAAATAGATGAATTCAAATAATTCAAAATGAATATTACAATATTTTGAGGTCTACCATGCACATCTATAAAGGTGAGCTTATTCTTGTCTTTGGGATTGATTTTGAAGAGTGAATAGATGATGTTGGGCCATATAGTGGATCCTCGAATCAGCTTAATAGTCTTCTCAGCTAGTCACCAGGACATGTCACGTAAAAGTGCTTGAAGGAGAATGACTACAAGTGTCATTAGCCCTTTTTGTGTTTCCTCTGCATTTACTGCAGCACTCATGAATACAAGTGACTTTCTACCTTCTGTCCCTAAGACAAGAAGAAGATTATGTTGAAGCTGGGCTGTAAGCTCTACAGCAGCTGCTTGCTCTTTGGATCAAAATGAAGCCTCAGAACCCATTATTGCATGAAGTTCTGAATACCTGGCAGGACTTAATATAACAGCACCTGCATCTACAGCAATCTTAGTCTGAATTTGAGGAGCAAGTGATACAGCTAGTGTGAGGATGATAAGAGTAGCAATTTCCTTGGAAAATATTCTCATTTATTTAGGCTTCCAGTGAGTTGGATTTTTGGAAGGAATAAGATGGGATGATAATGCTGGCGAATCTAGAGATGAGCATCTAGTAATCATATTGTAAGTAACTTGGCTGAGGCAAATAAAAACTCTAAGATGTTCCTCTGAAAAATTTTGAATGCTGGAAAAATCAAGACCATAGCGCTTAGCTACCTCTTTCCCATGACTGCTTTGCTCATTAAAGAGCTTATCTATCAGCTTGTATTTGTCTACTAATTCATGGAGGTGCCTTTTCATTATGCCTATCAAGACATGGCGAGTAGGTGCTAATCTCAGCAAGTACCCTAGGCCATCATCTGCCACTGTTTTTCCAGAAATTGAGGATAAGATACTGCTCAAATCATCAAAGTCCCATTCTTTGTCAAGGTTGGTAAAAACAAGAGTGTGAAGATGCATAACTTCTGCTTCTGATGGAGCTTGGATGGATTTAGCAAGGCAATTAAGAGCTGGTACCACTAGTGACCCCTAAAGTATGAAGAGCTAACTAACATAAGGCTCCAGACTATAAGAGATAAGTCTTTGGCTCCCAGTGTTGGTTTGGGTCTTGTTATAGAGAGTGATGATATTAATATGACTGCTGAACTAATACATGTTCCTGGGGTGTAGGATGGTGTTTATCCAACACAGAATATTTAATTCTGTTTCTCTTCCTAGCTGCTCAGAGCCATAATGCATAAGAGCAAAGAGGTTACCAAGGCAAGTCTCAGCTACCTTTTGCAATGAGGGTAGAACATATTGTATTGGTTGGTCAAAAAGCAGTATTCAGGGGCTGTCTCACTTAGAATGTTATAAATGACACGATAGTTAAGATCAAGTAACCAGAGCCCAAGAAGGACAACTTGGTGAAGAAGCTTTGTGGTATTTTCCAGTAGTATATCAAATATGTTGCAAAAGGCAGGCATAGAAATTAGTCGGCCATTCAGCATAAGCTTTTCACCGACTTGGTCCATCTATATTAGGTGAGGCATTAGGACACACTTGGCAGCCAAATGATTGATGAAGTGAGAAAACTCTAGGATCTAGCTGAAGAAGGTCTGTAGTGAGTTTGGCTGTACACAAATCCAGCAGATGACACATATCAAGATGTAGAGGGGTGCATATATGATACAGTTGATGGTATTGAGGTACATTATAATGTCCGGGCTTCCATAAAGGATGGGGAGAATTGAAATATCATCTTTCATACAGGTATCATTAGGCAACATTAGCCTAAGAGGGAAAATATCTTTTGGTAGTCATATCCTTCCCTTAGCTTTCTCTTTTCTTATGAATCATGGAGGGGTAACAGGTGGTTTATTGATAATATCTATTACCATGTCCTCATCCAAGCAACTATGGTTATCTGGGCTCTGAATGGGTGATGGCAAGTAAGGAGACATTGCATCCAATGCTTTCATGTCCGTATATGTTAATTGAATGTGCTGTGAGTCAGGGAAAGGAGGAATAGGGAAGATGAGCTTAAGATAGATAAATGTGATAGTGAATTACCTGCTCTATTTCACTGGTGGAGCTCAGTAAACTCTGAGACTCTGATCCCAATACTTCCATCTCTACATTTGTGTTTTGAACTTTTGGGGCCAGTGGAGGTTAAGATGGCTCTCCTGTTACGACTGGGGTATGTTGAGCTGTCTTAGTCCGAGTGGACTGAGATTCGGCGAGACAGACGTGGTTCTTCTCTCGAATGAGAGGTCAGAGGTTTCTGGCTAAGGCAAGTATCGGCGACTTCCTTAGAATAATGGTTCTTAGATAGCAAGGTTGGAGACCTTGCTAAAGGACTAGTTCCAGGTAGAACCCAGTAGATTAAAGTGAAGAACTACATGTGGTACGCTATGTATCTATATAGCGAGAGTTCAAGCGGAGCTTGTAAATGTGTATCAAGATAGAAGGCGGACAGCCCGCTTGGTAGACAATAAGAGACAAGAGATAAGAGATAAGAGATAGTAACCATGGTGCGGACAGCCTGCTTTGATAAGAGATGATCGGCTAAACATAATGATGGTTACTAGCACGGAAAGTCAGCTTGGCGATGATATGAGTAAGAGTCTGGAAAGTAATTGGTCGTTCATCAACAGCTGTGTTTAAGTACCATTGTCCGGTAACAAAGGAGAAGCGAAGAGAATTAGTGTGCCGTAACATCTCCAGTATTCACTCCTCCCACCAAGTTATGAGACTCAATATAATAGTTCAGCTGGAGCTGGTGCTCTTCATTGTTAGCATTCATCCTAGAATAGTGATTGTATATTTTTTGGTAGTTCTCAGTCATCAGAGTGCACCTAGGGCATCTAAAGCATTGGTTGTCTCTGGAGGGAAATTTGACAGTGATGCAAGCAGAATGCAGATTTCTTTTATGCACACATATATCTGATGACTTGTCGAAAACCTTCTGGCATATATCACATGTGTGAGCCATTTTGTGGAACAGAGATATATAAGACTTGTGCAACTAGACACCAGTAAAAAGTGGTTAGAAAACTCAGAGTGGAAAAACAGAAATCTGACTAATATTTTCAGACCAAATTCTAATAGTACTAGTGTGTACTTAAAGTGTAACTGGTATTGAATCACAAACTATGGAAATCTCTCCTAGGACTTCAGAGAGTGCATAAACAAACTAAGTATATTTGTTCTATAACCTTCTGAGACTCTTTCTGCAACTTCAGAGATCCCAGGGCCTATATGCAAACCAAGTAATATGTGCTCTGGGATCTAAAGAGTCTATGAAGGTCACAGACCTTTTCTAAGACTCTTTCACATACTTCTATAACTTCTATGACTACAGAGATCCAAACATTTATAACCAATTAGATTGGGAAATACATTCTGTGATCTTTTGAGATTCTTTCTGAGATGTCAGAGATTCCAGGGCCTATCTGCAAACCAAGTAATATATGCGCTCTGGAATCTAAGGAGCCTATGAAGGTCACAAAACTTTTCTGAGACTCTTTTACAAACTTCAGAGATCCAGGTGTTTGTAACTAATTAGATTGGGAAATTTGTTCTGTGACCTTTTGAGACTCTTTCTGCAACCTCAGATGATAGTAGTGACTTCCATTTGAGTTGTGTAATATACAAAACAAAGTATCTATTTAATACACAGATAAGTCATCTTGCATCAGAAGTTACAGTTATAGTGGCTGTAGCTATTAGATGCTCACTCAACACCACAAAACTTAGGTTCATTATTCATATGATGAATAGTGTCAAATGTAGTAGCCTAACAATAAGACATCACCATAAATTCCCCTGCAAAACATCAATTGAGAAGATAGAATTTTCTTCTTATTTTTCCTGTCAAAACATTAAAAAAAAGTAATTCATGTTTCAATGATTTTCTGTGTGTAGGACATGATGGAAAAATTAATCATGTTCCTTCAAGAATAATGCTGTATTTTCCATCTATTGTCTTTTAAATAGCAGCTTACAATAATGTTAATTTTCTTCTCTGTGTTCTCCAAATATACTATGTTTTTCATGTAAGCTGCTATTTAAAAGACAATAGATGGAAAATACAGCATTATTCTTGAAGGAACATGATTAATTTTTCCATCATGTCCTACACACAGAAAATCATTGAAACATGAATTACTTTTTTTTAATGTTTTGACAGGAAAAATAAGAAGAAAATTCTATCTTCTCAATTGATGTTTTTTTGGATGTTTGGTGGAGAAAAACGGGAAAATGTCTGCAATGCTTCCTGAGAGATAGTTATAAATAGCATTTTAATGGAAACACACTGAGCAGTGCAACATGGATGGAAAATACAGCATTATTCTTGAAAGAACATGATTAATTTTTCCATCATGTCTCACACACAGAAAATCATTGAAACATGAGTTACTTTTTTTTAATATTTTGACAGAAAAAATAAGGGGAAAATTCTATCTTCTCAATCAATGTTTTTTTGCATGTTTGGTGGAGAAAAATGGAAAAATGCCTGCAGTGCTTCCTGGGAGATAGTTATAAATAGCATTTTAATTGAAATACACTGAGCAGTGCAACAATGTCAAGATTTGCATTTGTTTATTTTTGTTGAAAATCAGCAGAACCCATAATAGTGGCTGACAAGGTGATATACTCATTGTAAATACCACCAGAATTACACCATGTGTTACAGGTGTGAATACAGATATAGATCAACATGCAAGTATGTATTTAAAGCAAGTTAGACAAATTCAAGACATCCAGTCCAAACGAAGTAGTTTAAGCTTGACCTCCACCGTCATCACTTTTATACAATCTGCTGTCCTTCCTCCTGTGACTTTGTTGGCCTATGATGAGATGGCTGGGATAACCTTGCATTCTTGCACTGGGCAGCAGGGTATACACACAAAGAGATTGAGTTCTACATCTTGATGCTCTTTCTGATACAACAAGTTCATTTGCAGTGCAGAAAGGGTGGATGAACATTTTGCAACTTTGTTACCACCAGTTGCCTTTGCCCACTCTGTTGTCATAAGCTGTGGCTTGCAGAGATGAATAAGATCAAGGTTAGTATGTATCTAGACAAGCACCTAGCTGATGATGTCGAGCATTCTTGAGTGGCTTGGTGTAGGATTAGTAAAAAGAAGCTATCTCATCTCCTTCAACATCATCTTCATAGGTTCAATCACCCAGTACTCACCCAACAGCCCTTCCACCATAGAAAACCCTGCATCAGTAGCAAGAAAGTGTCATTTCTCAGTTACTTTGTACCAAATCTCCATCTCAATAGTGTTTTCAAGCCACCAGTAGAGCCACATCTCCATGCCACTTGTCATATAAGGGTTTGGAACTCTCTTCAATGTGTACAGTATGTCTAACATGATAGCGAGGGTAAGGATGACATAATAGTATCCCTCCAGATCATAGACAATCTCACGGTGAATAACATCTGCACCTGGTTGTTGAGCTAGCATTATCTCGATTGCCATCCATGCATGAGTGTCCTATACACAAAATGTGATTAGCAGTGCAACAAGAGGCTGATAATTAATACTGACTGTTAGCTCATAGATGCCACCCTTGTCTGCAAAGCATCTCAAATCTTCATCAGTCATTGAAGACCTGTAGCCTGTAACATTGACTTGGAGACTTTGCACCACATCTTTTGGCTTAATGTGCACCTTGGGCACATAACAAGCAAGTTGCTTTGGTAGGTTGTTGTTTGGTACATCTTGAACAGAAGCACTCAGAATGTGTTTGTGAGTGTGGGAGGAGATTGGATGTGAAGAGGGCTGACCACTGGCAGTAGTGGAGGATGAAGGTTTCCTAATAGTAGCTTTAGCAATACTATTGCATACAGTAGTACCTTTGTATCTGCTGCGACCACATTCTCTATGTTTCTGTTTACCTGTCCTCTGTCCTCCACATGATGGCATAGATGAATTATATTGAGAAGTCGAAACAAGTGGAATGTCTGACCGCAATAGGACTATGGAAGTGGATGTCATGTCAAAAAGTAGGATAGGAGGACATTCAGGGGGAGTGTGAGGCAAAATGGAGGGAACACAAGCAAGCACAGGGGAGGTATGAATAGGCACAAGGAGGCGGCAATGATCTTGGATAGTATGTTGTTACAAGGGAGGCATTGAAGCAGCTGGTGCAGAAGGTTTAAAGATCTTTGACAGAAGCCTCACTTTTGATGAAATTGTGGTGAATCATATAGACCATGAAGAAAAGGCATGATCATATAGTAGGCCATATTGAATCCCATTATTATCGCCAAGCTCTATATTATCAATGGCTCTCAGTCTGATTGTGTTGGATGCATGAGGCCCATATTCCACATTGAGGTATCAGCTTGCATAATAAGCCACTTCTTCATGAACTCCCAAGATCTAATGGTTTGTAATGCCTCTGTGATGCACCATTGCAATAACATGACTTGATGAGCCACGGTCCCACACCTATGAAGGTTATTACTAATACACAGTACCATATCAATTATAACCAGTCCAAAAACTTTTGATTGTATAAATTGTCTATTGTCATGCATGATGGATGTCTCCAACCCATCATACCTGTAGATATGCACCAAGTTGGCGGGTAACATGTGGTACTTTCAGATCTGGACAACCTATGTCTGCTGTCCAGCGACCTATGATTCCAATTTGGATTAGAAAGTAATAGATCAATATGACACATACCTTGATTATCCAGGTATCCTTTCTTCTTAAACTCGATGAGAACATTCTTTATATTTCAAATTTTAGTACAATGGTCGAGGTTTTTGCAGTGTTGGAAGATAACTTCATCTTGACATAAGTTATTGATAACTTGGTGCATTACTTCTTTGTTATTGTCACTCTGCATAGCCACAAATTCTTAGGATGGGTGAGTTGGAGGTTATAGAAATGCCCTAAGTTTGTGAGCCTGCTTAGCAACCGAGTTTTGGTATGCCTCATTAGTATCTGGAATGAAACCCCTTGATTGAATCTCAAAGAAGCCTGTAGACTGCTACAATATAAGTATAGAAAAGAGCAACTCACTATGTTATAACTTCTATGTTCCAAATGCCCAAAACATGGGCTGAAGAATAGTGGAGATGACACCATCAAATGGAAAGGTGAAGACAGATCATGAGGACAACTATGCAAACAAGGGTTATCAATGAAATTACAATCAAGTAGGTAATTACATGGCTTACTGAATCTTAATAGAAGCATTCAGACTCATGTTTGATACTTTTTCTGAACCAATTCTGAACCAGCATGCTTGAACCTATATAGCAGTACCATGTTTATGTGGCAAGAAAAGTCTTATAATCAAGGTGGATCAAACTGGTAACATATAATGAGTTCCATTGGTTGAAAGCTCTGATTAGTGCAGAGCCATGTGATAGTGAGCAACTTGCAATCACAACCCTAGACTAGGGGCAATGTTTGGGCATTCTGAGAAATTTGTTGTATTGTGATGGCTACTAAGTACTGACTTGCATGTTTCAGGTAAATATTAAATTACAAAAGAGCAGACTTTCTGAGGCAGACATCTGCACTAGCACCCTATTGCCTAATTAGGAAATGCCCACTCACTGCACACTACAATGAGCTCAACATTTAATATGTCTGATGTTTATCTATTGTCCAACAACAATGTACTGCTAACTGATTCCTCAGTAGTTACATTAGATATATATATTAAAATAAACTATGATATTTTATGATGTACAATGTATACTACACTACTATACTGATGTTAATGTCTGGTACCATAGTGTGGCAGGGACTTAGTGAAATCTCCCATTTTTGATGATAGAAGCAGTCATGTGATGTTGGATGAAGTTCGGTGGAAAAGCTTATATAATCAAAAATGCCAATAATTCAAGTCTCCTTACTCTCTTTTCTTTCTTCCTTTTCAATCCTTTTCTTTTCTCTTCCTTGTCCTTAGGTCAGGCTCCTGGATATTCAAGTTGGGATGTGTTGGTGTAGATGGAGCTTTGGGATTGGTGCAATAGTATGCATCTGCAGCAATACTGGGCTTCAGTTCAAACTCACATCGAGCTCAGTAATTGGGCTGCTTCTCAGAGGTTGGAAGACATGTACCAAAACCTCAAGCATTGGGTGTTCATTTATACCAGAGTTGCAGTTATGTGCAACAGATTGTCTCCATACCACCAGGCCTATTGAAGAAATTCTTTGGTTTTCATAACTGCAGAAGCCCTTCAACAGGCCCTATATAGCTGACTGTACTATGATCTTGGTAGTATAAGTATTTAGATGGTTTAATAGTTATCATCCTAATTTGACTGTGGGATATGACACAACCTCGGTGGTATCAGCATCCAAGACAATGTACTCTGGTCAACATAATGAAGGTTATTTGTATATATAGACGAGCTTCAGGTAGCTATGGAATAGTTCATAGATACCATTATTCAAACCTGCTATTGTCTGCAGTACACTGCATCTGTGCGACACCATTAGTGTTACTAATTAGTAATGAACATGTGATGTGATGTTTGTTACTAACTAGGGGGGAAAGTCTATGCTGCGGTACTTCAGCAAGTTCTGCAGTACTCGGCAATAACTTAGGTAGGGTAGAATAATAGTCATCAGACAAAGTCAAGAGCAGAAGTTACCACTAGCAACACATAGTCACTACTTCCTGACACCTCCTCACCTTTTCCCACATCCTACAAACCTTCATGCTCATCGCTGGGCATAATGAGTATAAAATACCCTTCAAACTCAACTAATTTTGAATGTTTCTTTCTGCAACTTTGTTTAGTTTGATATATATGTAGTTATACATGTATATGGTGAGTATTTTTATTGTTCAGTATTGAGACTTAACCACCAACAGGCACTACCTTCTTTCCTACCATCACTGTCACTGCTTCATGCATTGAATGAAGATGTCAACATCCTTGTGGGACTGCCTCCTTCACACAGATAAGGTGTAACCATTTGGCAGAACAACAGTGCTAAGCAGAACAAATAAAAGGTACATTCTTATGACTCACTGTTTCCTTCTCTCAACTTCCATTGAAAGAAAACAGCCTGCATATGTAAACACTGCTTAGTACTGCAGCATAGACTTTCCCCCCTAGTTAGTAACAAACATCACATCACATGTTTGTTACTAATTGATGACACTAATGATATCACACAGGTGGTACACTGACTGTGTCCTTTCATATTGGCTGATGATGTATCTCAGTAGGAAATAATCCTGGGTCCACATGCATTTACATGACATGAGTCAGGTTATGCATACATTTCAGAGGAAAGAAATTTTAAGCTTTTGGATCATGGTAGTACTATTGTGTGGGCCCAATAGTCTACCTTGGCTGCACCAGCAGCTGGCTCCATCCTTATATCTTGGCTTATCATATCGGCCTTACTATTAATTAATATAGGTTGTATAGTTGTATGGGCTCAGTTGTTCACCTTGGCAGTACATTTGTCTGGACCCATCCCTATATATTGCTTAGTCATATTGGCCCTACCATCCATATTCATATAGGTGGTACTATTGTATGGGCTCATTCATCCATCTCGAAAGCACAGGCACCTGGGCCCATCCCTATATCTCGCCTACTCATATCGGCTCTGCCATCAGTATGGGTATACTATTCATTGTATGGGCCCAACCATCCATATCAGTAGCACGGTATTTATCTCACATACTAGGCCCACCCCTCCCCATTGGTATACCTTCATTTGGGCCCACCTTGGGTGATCTGTCTTACTGGGCAGATTATCAACTTTAGGTGGCCCTATATATCAGAAAAAAGTTACTGAAGGGGCTCTCCCTCGGGTTTATCTACTTCCTTCATATTAACCGATAGTTCAAATTTTGGTATCATGAGTGAGTTGTATATTGTGGTAGAGAGCATTTTGTCGGCCCTTAGGTAAGTTAGCAGTGTTGAACATAAAATCCACTACTACTCACTGATGGTTCCTATAGACAATTCCTGTGTATCCTGCTCCTTGTTCTATGTGATACAGCAAATATTGGCAAAGTTTTTGAAATATTTATAGGCTTGCACATTCTTGTATGACCCTTTGTTCATTTAGGTGCCTAATAAAACAGTGGTAATTATAATACAAACAATATTACTCACTTTACTCATTATATAACAATGGTGTCTGGCCCTAGTCATTATATCCTCTATGCTAATAGATTCATTGAGTAATTTCATCCCTCAAGAAGGAGTATTTTTGAAAGGTGGATGTTATTGATGGATGTGTCATGAATCAGGACAAGTTATGGACACATCACATATAGTTGATAAATATGTGACATTTGACATATTACAAACCTCACTAAATATTCAAACACACATACAGAAACACCATTCATGTCTTCAAATACATCAAATATTATTCTATTGCCTGATAGATTAAACCATAGTCACAATGGTGGTGCTAGGAGAATACAATTAATCTATGGTGGAATATCTTTATTTGACAAGTATGGATGTGAAAGCATGACAAATCATCTTATGTTGAAGTTGTAAGTTAATACCAAACTACATCAATAACTTGGCAAATTATTGGAAACATTGATAAGCTGAAGTCCATAACAGTAAAGTATGGACTATGTTTCATTTGTGTGTGCTGATGAAAGGTATGAGTGTATGAACAGATGACTTCTAGCTTCACATCTCATGAGAAGGATAGTGACAATACTACAACCTTGGGTATGAAAGATCATATCCAATCTGTGGCAGTAAGACAACAACAATGGTATTAATCACTCTTAGAGGATAGAAGGAATAAAACCAGGCAGAAGGACAGACTCAGAAAATGGCTTGAATATGCTAGAAAATGAGAGAACTCCCATAGACATATCCATGATATTCATTTCTTGACTTTGGATTACCTTTGTTCACACCAGACAAGTACTTTAGTACTTTAGACACATCTTTGGAACATTGAATGCATCTTGGGTGACTTTTTCTTCTTTCATCTTTAATCTTAATAAGACATCCCTGGCATTTTAGATCAAGACATAGTTCTATAGGCAATCTCTTTGGGACAAATTACACTTACATCTTGAGTTCTAAGATAACTACTTTTGTAGTGCCTACTAAAAATTAACTCTTTACACTGAGTCCTATCATATTAGATCAATGCATATTTCAATGGTCTGTACATATGCTAATAATGAAGATTTGACTATAGGTATTATTGGACAGAGCGTGCCTGCACAGTCTGGTATGGTGCAATGGTAGGATGGCAGGATAAACATCCTGCCTACTATCATAAAGAAAGGTGTCAATATTTGTAAATATGGGGATGTTCAAGTAGTGAAGTTCTTTGCATCATTTCCAGAGTCCATGTCATCATCAAAGTATATCCTGCACCTATTTTCTGCCAACATAGAACATGATGATATCATGGAAACGATTGAATGCTCATTGTATAACAACAAACCATAGTCATTTAGGGGAATAGAAGAAATACTCTGAAAGAAATAACAACAGAATGGCTAGACCACAAGTTGTTCCACTCCATATAATACAAACCTGTGTCAGAAATCTTGAGCATGGAAGACATTTTGGCTGAAGTCAAACAACACAGCAGTGCCCTATTCACAAGGTAGCACATCCGAACAACTTCACCACCTATTTTTGGATGCTGTTGCATCATCCTGGATATGTTTCATTTGCATATCATAACACTGATGGTGTTACAACATACATTCACATTGAGCAAAAAGAAAGATGTGAATCTTATTCCATCTTAAATCACAAAAGAGTAGTTGTGCAGCCTCTACCAATATGATAATGAAGCTGTTGGAATATCCAAGTAACAAGGAGGAGGTGCATGAGTTGTGATATGCTGAAGTGGCTTATCTAGGTTCTGGAGATATCGTATATGCATGCTTTACTTTAGTTATTATGATTCTAGGTTCCAATATGCATGTAGGATACATTCCCCTAGACAGTTTTACAGAGCTTACACACCTGTGGAAGGCCTTGTGATGGAAGCTTTCTTCCTTAACCTTGCATCAATATATTATACAGAAAGGGCCTGGTATATGGACTGTAAGAAAGCAGAGTTCCTTACCAATTAAACACATGCTTACTCTTATGCACTGGAGACAATAAGGAGAATTTCAATTGCTGTCTCACATTTATCAATAAGAATTCATAAGCATCACCTCTTGCTGGTGATGGACCTTTACAGCTCTGTATAATCGCTTACCCATGAGCTTTTCTCTCATGGTGATTAAATGTCAAGATTACATTGCACCTGATGCTAAAAAACACAAGATTTAATCTTTGGATACTACATTCCTTGCAGAAGAGATATGCCAGACTATTGTAGCATTTATTGGCATCAAGAACCTTTGAATCATCTCTATGACACTCTTCAGAGACCAATAGGACATGGCAGGCAATCCTATTGACAGACTTGTTATGGAGGCATTTGGAATGGTTCAGGGTGCTGGAAGACTGGTGGATAGATGATGAATTAGATAGTTCATTTCTGAACATTGAATTAATATATCACCAGGGGGCTATGTGTTGTACAATACAGATGCTAGTAGTTTAAGTTAATATGTGTTACAACCGCTATCTTTATACTTTCTTGCCTCTACGATATGCCTTCCTTTTTTGAACTTGTACTTACTATCTCACGATGACTTGGTCTGTGCGCACATATGGATCTATTTAAGCACATGTATTACGCTTGTATTCTTCACTTGAATCTTACTAGGTTTTACCTGGAACATCCTTCGCTTAAGACCCCCAATCTTAAGTCGTCTAGAAACTCGATTCTTAGTTGAAGCACTCCTTTAACTAAGTCCATAAGAACTCTCTCTTGTCTGAGAGACTGAGAATCTCAACGACCGAAAACTCTGTCGAGTTGTCGTTGTTAGAACTATCCTAGTTCGTAACAATATGACTGAACCAGAACTAGTTTTATTATTGTAGCAGAAGTGTGAATGCTGTCACAATTTGTTAGGCTATGTACTTTCTTAAGTCACTTACAAGATATGTTGTGGAGTCGCTTCATGCAGGGACAAAATTATGAAAGCTCACAATGTGGCCACCAGTCTAATAGGTACTGATGTCTCAGTGCAATTTGATACCATGGATTGGGACATCATTTTTCTAATTAGTCAAATATTCTGACGATCCATCCATATGTTTGGGACTGTCATGCTAGTCACATATATTCTGGATTTTTTGTCAGTCCTAGCTGTAGTGAAGTAGTATGCTTAACTGCTACTCACAATAGTTAAGCACATCTATTCAGGTGGTCATGTTATGATAGTTTCCGACTATAATGAGTGTAGCTTTTGTGAAGTACTACCATTACTGTTAAGCACATGTAGGGTAGGGTTGAATGTTCAAACATGTAGCATTGAACTTCCTTAAAATGGCTCAACCTCACAATTTTCAATGATAGCCCATTATTACCTCAGTTCTCTGAATGTTGCTGTATTCATCTGAGGTGCAAATATACTTTAGTTTCACCACAATCATTTTTATGAATAAGTATGATCATCTGCCATTACAAAGACAGTTTGTGAGGTGTAATATGTTCTTCATGATTCCACAAAGATTATACAGAGCACATGGTTTGTGTTCAATTCCTGTTACACCATTCAATAGGTGAATGAAAATTTGAGCCCTCACTAGTAGTTATTTTTTTCCCGATCAACCATCATAATATTAAGAATCATGAGATTACATGTAAGATCACATTTCTAAGCAATCAGAGGAGATCTGGATGTAATATGCCTGTGATTTATCCTGCCTACAAGAAATTACAAATATGGTCAGTGTATGATGCTAATATCTTGACCCTGCGAAAGACTGAGTGGCCATTGATATGAAAAGTGTCCATAGTTTTCAGTATCAGTTCTGCAGATCCATTATGAATAAGAGATGTTCCAGTGAACAGTGTAACACTGGAAGCACTCATACTTCATTTTCATATTTATCCACTGCTTCTCATGAAACAAGACAGGGGATTTGTTCAATATATGCCTGTCCTTGCCAAAAGATTGCTTCAACGCAGTCCAGAATTTCATGGCATATATAAACACATTTTCAACAAAGCGATTGATGACAGGGACTACAAGTGTATCAATGGTTGATACACCAGCAAAGGGCAACACAAAATCAAATATATCACTAAAAGGAATGTTTTTGCATGTTAGAGCTGATCAAAACTAAATTTGAATAGAAAAATACAGCTCGATGAGGCACTTTAATGCATTGACACTGTCAGGTCCTCTTCCTGTTGAGCCACATGTGCATACAACTAAGCCACAGATACAGGGACTCATATTTCCTGCCTTGTTAATGTTACAAATTGCCTGTGTTGCAAG
The DNA here is from genome assembly GCF_016758755.1 of Suillus discolor. Taxonomy (NCBI): domain Eukaryota; kingdom Fungi; phylum Basidiomycota; class Agaricomycetes; order Boletales; family Suillaceae; genus Suillus; species Suillus discolor. The sequence goes on along the minus strand of NW_024541275.1, from coordinate 269,670 downwards.
CTTTATGTGCCATGGTTGAATGCCAGTCTCTTGCATATGCAATGTGTCTAAATACTGGACCATATCGAAATTAATTGTAACTAATGCCAACAGAAGTCAGAACTAGTGGCAGAGGGGTGGTAAGCTATCCAAGATTGCAGCAAGCCATAAACAAAACTACATCAAGCTCTGAGGGAGGGAGGACTTTGGGCATTACTCCAACTATGGAACAAAACTGCCAGGAGACATAGTCACTGGCAACATGGGTGGTAGCCAATGCCCAGTCAGCAAGAATGGGATTCATGGGTGGGGAATAGAAACTAGATTATTTCTGACTTTTTATCATGATGGCTTATCAAATATTTAATAATAAGATGTAAGATACACTTGCAGGCCTACCAGTAATGAGGAAACATATGTCTGAGCCTCACCAGTGCAATACATCTCACAGACATAATGACATATGCTTGCTGACACACTGGAGATATTGAGGTAAAAATGACATCCTTAAATTTAATGGTTTGTTGATCACAGATGTCAAATATTAAAGGCTTAACACTTCAACAAATCTACAAATAGATAGACCATGTGTACAAAAGCTATCTAATTGTAGTAAAATGCAGAGGCTGATTCACCAAGATTGCCTGAGCTCTGAGAACTCCTTAGGACTCAATTACATGAAGGACCTAAGTGTACATGCATCCCAGAACTAACAGAGGGGCTAGTGGCTGTAGATGGACCAGGAGTTGCATCTATGGCTCCTAAAAGGGGAGTGCTCGCTGAGACAGTGGCAACCAATGGGCCAGTGGCTGTGGATGGTCCTGGAGTGAAGTTAAAGTACAACCTTTCTATCACCTGTGCCTAGCCCACACTAAGGGGGCAGGTTACTGACAGTGTACTCTTAGGTTATGTTAGTGACGTAATTTGGATTGGGGCATCAGAAGACAGGCCAGCAACATCATAATCCAAGATTATTTCACCATGTTCAAACACGTTGTTATCTACCTCATTGTCCGTGGTTGGGCACACATTCATGAAAACATCTTGCTCTTGCGACAATGAAGGTTCAATAGTTGATGCTGGTGGACTGCAATTAGTGTCGTCAGTGTCAGGATTCATCAAAACATCTTCATTTGCATGTGTTGTCTCACACGATTCATTGCGTGTCAAAGTGTCAGAGGAAATAGGATCCAATGGAACTGGCAATATGAATGAAAGATCGACAGGTGTTGCCATGTTTGGCGTAAAGTGAGAGATTTGAGGCAGAGAATGAACAGATGGTGAAGCAGAGGATATTTCCTTCAGCTGTTTTGATAGACCTCAGCCACCGTTATTCTGTGTTCTTTCAACATAAAATACAATGAATGACTAGGAAGTAATTTACCTTTGGTGGTGAGGTATGTGATGGTGTTTGCTTATGCTTTGTGACCATCTGAGAACTCAGTCCTAGGTCAATGTTATTGTTTTCATTAGCACCACCTATCTCCATGTCGTCAAACTCATTCGCAACATCTGTATCCTCTCCGGTCAGAGATAGCTAAGGTATATTCATATCTGGCATCATGCTAATCATATGGTAGGCAGTGTAGACATCTTATTTGCATACATACCTGGGAATCACAGGTGGTGGAGAGGGTATAGGTTAGAATTGTCGGTTGCTGGTGCCCATGTCTGTATCATTGGCCATCCTGCCAAGAGCATGAAACAGATGAGTAAGAAAGCAAGGGTATGATTCAATATGGACAATTGTGGAATATAAATGTTTTATTCTCAATGCCTCCAGGAACTGATCTTTTTATAAAGTTCTGGGATCCTCGGGAATCACAATTCCATTAACATCTTCATCAAGGTCGAGCATTGTGAGTTGTTGAAATTGTAGGGGCATCGAAGGTTCCAAGCTTCACGAACACCTGTGTATTGCCATGTTCAAATGCTATCCTAGTCCAAATATTCCACTCCATAAGCGTGGAAGGGAGCACATTTGCATCTAAGTCTTCATCGTTGATCTGAAATATGTAAGCATTTGGATCTGTACATTATGAAGAATTAACCACACCATACGCTATATATTTATTTAATTTTAGCAAAGATGACAGGAAAAGAACATATAACTCACAGAGTAGGACGATTCAACATCTGAATCATTGTGAATCGACATGTCCTCCTCATACTCACCTGGCACTTCAACCAACATTTGTGACATAATGTCACGTTTCTGTGTTTTTTTTTCACCGGCTGTGATATTTTAGAGGTGAGTGTCTTACATTAAATGACGGAGAATCACTGACAACATCTGACTTGTCAGTGAAGGACTCAATAGCACTGGAGGAGTCTGATTCATCCTCATTAATGTCTGGCAATGCTGTACATACTGCCACCTCTCTTCCCCCTTTGCCCTTGCCTTTTACCTCAACATTTAAAGACTGAGATGGCGACAGGTAAATTTTAGCATGATTATTTGCAGAATAACGAATCACTCACAGCTGAGAGTGGAATGTCTAGCTGATCATCACTAGAACTTTCCAATTCATCCTTGGCATCTTCGGATGGAAATAACACTGCTGCCATGTTTTGCCTTTCCTTTCCCTTGCTATTGTTGGTGGCCTTTCCCTTCCCTTTCACCAACTTTGACTTACGTAGTGCTCATCAACCTTTTGGTGATTTCTTTGCATCCTCCTGCTGCTTAAATGTATTTGCTGTGTGTGTTATATCACTCATCTGCGTAGAGTCAGTAAAATGATTTCGGGTCTGCAGACTCTTGTACCTTGTGGTCAGACTCCAAATCTAGTTTGAGAGTGCCTTTCTCAGCATCCGATGCAGAACTGTGATCAGCATCATCTTTATTAACATGTTTTAATTGAAGTACAGCTGGTGTTTTGGACCGAGGTGATTGACTTATATGACCCTTGCATTTCTGTTCCAAACCATTTTTGGATGCAGCCTCCTCAGTATTTTTTGGGTCACTTGGCTTCATCCTTAGTTGCCCCATACTTGCAAGCAGAGTGTCAATCATGTCCTCCTTGCTTTTTGTGTGTGGGAACGAGCCACTGCACATATCTTCCACATCTACACAGAATGCCTAGTGTAACATTTTGTATGTCACTATATATCGTGTATGTTAAGTATTAATACATGAATGATATTTATTTAAAGAACTTATGTGATTGAACCTTTCTGTAAACTTTTTTCTCTTTGAACTGAGCCCATGTCTGATTCATCTTCTTTAAGGCAATATTGTGATGTGCCACAGTAAATGCATTGTTGTGTAATGCGAGGGTGATGTGAAATTTGAGATGGGCAGAGTGCCACTTTGATGTAATACCTTTGGGTCCCTCTTGCTTTACCTCGCTGACGAATGCATTAAGAACATCACCCATGTATGATCCGAGTAGTGTTGCTGCGGCTCCGGCTTGTTGCCAGTTCTAGCCGCGGCCTGAGCTATAAATAGCTGAGTTGACAAGTGGTTACAGCTTGTATAATTATGGTCCGGCTCAGCTCAATTAGTTATAGCTAAGTCAACTTAAGGGCTTAAAACCAACTCAAATATATTTTTAAATTATAAGCCAAAAATAGATGTTAGAATTCAGAACCTTGAGAACCGCCACGAGAACTTAGAGAAGCAGTGTCGATCGCACCAATTCACAACGCGCTTCACATTTACAAGTCACATTATTCATATCAATGGGTCCACAAGACAAAGTGAGTGATTTCGATAACATTCAATCAAAAACTAAATAAGTATCTAGTTGTACAGTAGTGCTACTTGTGCACGAAGAGTATGAGAACAGCGCACATCAGTGCAAAACATGCAGAGACCCATTGAAAGGTGGCAGGGAGTTGAGAGAGTTGAGAGAGTTGCTGAAATACAAGGAGAAGGGGAAAGGATCGTTCAAATGACTTGGAGATGCAGGTGGGGACGTTACTTCAAGAGGCTTTTATGTCGCAGTCACAGTAGTGGGAATTAGTGTCGAGGTGGGAGGTTTGTGTTGTGAAGGATATGCATGTTGGAATAGACGTTTGCGATATGTGATTGAGACATGAATTGATGTTGTTACTGGCGAAAATGAAAACGACAGACTCACTGTATGTGCAAACGGTGGGCAACGACTCTGAGCAGCACAGCTCGTGCTCGAAGGAGGGTCGACAGACTGATGATCTGCAAACGGGGGGTAATGACTGGGATCAGTGTGGCTCGAGTTCGAAGGAGGGACGACAGACTTGAGCATGCAGATGATGGGACAAGCTCTAAAGGTGTGACATCAGTTTTAACAATCTGTATTGTATGATTGCAAAACATACTTTTAATGGAGATCATGAAGTCTCTGAATGTGACACTGATAGTCTCGGGCTTGAGGAGAAGTCGGTCACTGGACTGGTATATTTGAGGATATCGCCGTTGAATAGCATTCAAGGCTGCCTCCATGCACAAGGCCTGTAGCTAGGTGAGTATCATGACCAGCATATGCGGTCATATTCACATACCCGAAGATCAGCACCACCGTAGCCCTTCGTGAACTTTGCAAGTCCCTTGATATTCTCTGGTCGTCAAAATACGTTTACGAGCCTCCAGAGATGGAAGGGGAAAGTAAAACTCCCTGTCAAATCGACCAGGTCTTCGTAGCACAGGGTTGATGGCATCTGGACGGTTGGTGGCACCTATGACTATCACCTGACCACGTCCATCCATACCGTCCATCAATGCAAGAAGTGTTGAGATGATCGAAGCATGGATCTGATCCTGCTTCGATGACCGGACGGGTGCTAATCCATCAATTCCATCAAAGAAGATGATACTCAGTTGGCAGTTACGTGCTTCCTCGAACAGAAGACGAAGTTGGTGTTCAGCCTCACTGACGACCATCTGTAATGCTTCCATCAAAATGGGGCTGAGGCGATTCCTTTTTTTCGCATGGGTTTCACTACTTGATGAAAATACCCATTCACATGGCACCACAGAGGCTTGTACTGGGGCATAGTCCATAGCAATCAAGTATATAGTGGGGAACATGGACTGTGAAGCCTAGTCAATAGCTCGTGGTCAATAACATAGGGTGTGCCTTGAAGGAATGGACTCACATTCCAAAACGAAAGTATATCCATTCCATGAGGACTAAGCGTAGCCATAGCATATGCTGTGAATTCTTGATCTATCATTTGGCGCCCGTCGTGGTGATGCACATGTGCATGCGCCCAGGGAAGTCCATAGCGACGTGAGCCTAGTGTGCGTGCCACCGTTCGTGGAACCACTACAGGTTGAGAATGTGTAGAGTTTTCCGCTCTCTTACTCTGCATCTGCGGAACGAGTCAATCCAATGTTGTGCTTTTGTTTACTACAGAGACGTACCAGCTTCAATATAAACTCCTTTGCATCATCAACACGGTCCTTCTTCCATCAACTGTCCATCCAAAACATCCGCATTGCAGGATCAATGACTACAAAAGTGATCATGAAATCAGCATTTATTAGGACAAAAGATGGGACTGACACATAGCGACAGAATAAGCATGAGTTGCACCCATCCGGTCGGTGTATTTTTGCTCGCCCAGAATAAGTCTATGTCAACGATAGGCTTACAGTGAGGTGCGTGCAGGCCAATAGACTCCCAGCCATCAACCAACTCTTCAAAAGTTGGAACGGCATGGCTGAGCACAGGAGTGCGTTCACTGGAGAGTTTTTGCTGGGCGGCGTGGGGTGCCTGGTATGAAATGGTAAATTAGATCACAGGCTTCAAAGTTCGAATGCATTAGTACTTACCTCCAAGATCACTTCCAGGCCCTGGAGGAACTGCCAATCCATCTCACACAATTTTTATCAGATATGCTACGTTGAGCCCAAGCATCGAAAAAGGCGGTTACTGCCTGGGCCAGTATTAGTCTACAACATATGTTTAACGGTGCGAAATCTTACCTGGCGCAGTGTCCGCAAACGGTTGATCATAACATAGACTGAATCCCATCTAGTAGGCTCATCGAGGAGGAGTTCTATGACCGGGAGCTGTGTAAGCTCGCCATTGTCGTCTCGAAACCACCCTCCCTCATTACCCCTAACGATGGTCTCACGAAACCTGTCGCGCCGCTGGTTTGATGTGCGGACCAATCGCATGATGTGCCTGGCTCACTCGAGAGGCTTTGCCTCCACAGCCTGGACATAATCGACTTTCTTGATGATCTGATCTTCGACTATCCATGTATCGTCCACAGTGGAATAATTGGCAGTAGAATATTCATCGATGATGTGCTTCACGCATATGTTTATCACGTGCGGGAAACACGGTATCCTATGTTCAATAGGATCAAACTTGATCCCGCGTTCCCCAAGCAGGCTGGAAAGCTCCTGCATTACAGTGTGATTGTTGCCCGTGTTGTCGAGAGTAAAATGTCCAGTCTGAACAATGTCAGAGCATGCGACATGATAGAGATAAGTACCGACCTTGGCTGCAGTTTCTGCACAATCGAGGAGATATAGGATCACAGAACCGAGAGATTGGCTGTCATGGTTGCTGGGAACGTGGTGGAAAGCAATGAGGGCGGTCTTTAACACGAGCATTGAATCTTGATTGGCCCTGGCAATCCAGTGAGCCATAATGGCCATAAAAGGCCGGAGCTTTATATCTGACCACAGATCAGATGTAAAGCAGACTTTTCCCTGCGCATTCTAAAAGAAATAAGGTACTTCGTATGAGGCTTGGCAACTATGCACTTATGGCAAGATCCCGCTTCAAGGCCACGAAGTATTCCTGCCATTGCTCGATGACCATTTCATGAGCCTTCATGCAGTGAAATAGGCCAGACTCGCCAATTTCTGGGCGGAGGAGACGGATGAGGTGCCTGAATTCAGGGCACTCGATCATGTTTATTGCCTGGAGGCAATTATTAATGGTGGCTGTAGGCATGAACTGCGACTCACTTGATCATCCGCGACAATAAACTTCACAATTTGACGATGCATTTCATCAAGCGTGAAGTCCGGAATTCTGTCTTCTGGAGAGCTTGTTCCTACCAGCAAGGCACCAGATCCCTGGTTAGGGGGAGGACCAAGCGATTGCATTGTGCAAGGTGATTTCTTGAGCTGTTCGCGAATTGTCGTCAATGACCACCCTTCAGCAAGGCATTCATTTAGATCCTTGATCTGTATGCACCAGCCAAAACACTTGGCTGCTTCGAGGTAAAGTTTGGTGTGGTGAGTGAAAGCATGCGTACGGGGAGCTGAGCTGGACGTTGAGCCTGCGTATACCATGACCTTGTGCGTTGCGTCGATTTCATGAAGTGTTCTAGTGAAGGGCGTGAGAAACAACAAAAGATTGCAGATAAGATACTTACTCACAAGCAATACAGGTTTTGCTCTTGGTGTTGGTATCAATCTGGTAGAAGTGACTTATATCAGTCAGCCCTTTAGTCTGCTTGAGGTTGCCGGTCACCAAAGGGTCTGTGTGGACGGTGCTGGTGACAGTCTGGAGTGGGCTTGAATTAAAGCCTGCAGGTGCCACAGCGGTGGGTGCAGGAAGATTGCCTGGTTCCTCTTCATCCCCTGAAATATTGTCCAGGTCGAAGACTTCACCCTCATCTGGACCAGCACAAGCTGCATCGGTTCTGTATCTAACAGGAAGTTGTCGCTGATGTGGGTTTTGAAGAGTAGTAGCGTTTGCTGCAGCAGCAGCAGGAATAGCAGCTTGGATAGCTGTGGGGACGGCAACGGGAGTGAGGATGGCAGTGAGGATAGCGGATGCAGCAGGGATAGCAGCAGAGGCAGTGGGGATAACAGCATCAACATCAGCTGCCCGGGCCTTGTTCTGCCCACGTCGACGAGGTGACATTTGTGGTAGTAGTGGTGACATTCGAATGACAGAACCGTCTGTCTATATAGGTGTGTTCTTTCCGGGAAACCCCAGAAAACGACAACGTGCACGAGAAGTCATATAGGCCAAAGCCGATGCGAGAATTGAGTCATTTACATCTGAGAGCGAGAAGTGAACAGTAAAGTGTGACGCACAAGTTTGGCGCCTGTCGGATGACTGGCCAGTGACAGGGTGTGGGTGCAATTGGTCTTCTTCATCTGATTTCCGTCAATGAATGCTTGCAAACCGCTATAATTTGGTGGAGGTGAGGGTGGGGGAAATCTCACTCAATGAAGGACATACCTGAAGTGAATTGGCTCCGTGTGGTTCTCTATATCACCGTGATCAGATAGATAGCTTGAGTAACAAACAGCTTACCTTCATCTTCAGGGTTTCAATTGCGAAGCAGTTCCACCAAAAGGTTAGCGATACATTAGAAAAAGGTCCCCCCTGCAGCCTCACATGTAGGTGCAGATCAGTGACTACCACTCCTAAATTTTAATCACCACACGGCGCAGAGTACAATTTTATGATCAATACAATAAGAATTGGTTGGATGAATCAATTACCTTGCACAAGAAGTACAATTGCAATAGTCGCCTGATCAGTGGCTGCCTGTGTGAAAGTGGTTCAAAACTTTGGTGGTGAATAACCATAAGTGCTGAGACCCTCACCTTGGCGATCATCGATCATCAACCACATGTTTGATCAGCACGAGCAAACGTGATGGCAAGATATATAGTATTCTGGGTGAGTGAGATGATGGTATGGCGCAAAGATCGAAGGCTGTGCACTGCACAGCACGTTGAAGGGAAAATGGTTTGACCTAGACCAATTAGTAATTAGTAATTAGTAATCACCATGCTGAAAGCGATGCACAATTACACATGATGATGCATTTGAGGCTGAGCTATTCATATCATAGCGGTGGCGAGCGCCAGTCCCCGACTCTGTTAGCCCTTGATCAGGACTCACGCTCGGCAATGCCTCAAACCCAGTGAGAACTGGACCTCACCGTATCGATGGAAAACGGCCAAAATATTGATGAGCCACAGATGTAAGATTTCCGTAGAGAATGGGACTTATAGTCGATTTTCTAGTGACGCTAACTTCAACCAAACTTTTTCATATTCTTACTTACACAAAGTTGGTGTCTACACTTCACGGCCTTGTCGTACCAGCCTTCTTTCCTTCGACAGTCTCAGTTGTCAGACACCTCCATGTCTCTTGCTTCTCCATCGCTCACATCAACCTCGTGCTCATTCTCGAGCTCCTTCCCAGTAAACATTTTCTTGCTGGCGGTGGATCCTTCAGGCTCATCAACTGCCTAGTAGTCTACAACAGCGTTATCCAGTAACCGGTCGCGATTTCCGCTGTGGAGTTGACGCAGCACACCATGCGGAGCCATTACACAGGTGTGACCTTGCAAATAAGTTTAACTTCAGTTCGAAGATATAGAACAAACATTACTCACACACAAGTCGATCTGCGCACTACCTTTGGCGGACATGGTGACATTGCTTCGGCCACACAGCACTGGTCAGGTGATAGAGGGGGAGGTATGGCAGGACCGTCAGGTTGGCTGAAATCCAACATGCACGTAGCTGGTGCAGGCAATGTGGCATGAAGACCATTAAGTAATGAGCGGAGGTGATCGTAATCAGGATCTTCTGCGAATGCAAGAGAGCAGGTGTAAATAAGAATGTTGGCGAACTCAACGGGGATGTCATGACATATATCTGCAATGGTAGCACGTGCTTTGCACTTGAGTATGGTAGAGTTGGACAACTTCTCGTTGTCGCTTGTTAACCATGGAAGGGAGCCACGTAAGAAATAGATTAACATGTATGTGAGCGACTCAAGATCATCACGACGACCTGGCTCAACTCCTAAGTGGTTGTTGATTGAGGCGAACGCAGGAGTACCAGAGAGACTTCGGCCATGGCAAAATGGCACATGGTCACTGGTTGTGGTGTTCTAGTACATCTTTGTGATACCAAAATCGATGATGAAGGCGGTGTGCCTCAGATTTCCAAGACCGACCAAGATGTTCTGCGGTTTGACGTCGCCGTGAATGTAGTTGTGCGAGTGAATATATTCAAGACGTGAGAGCTAGGAAAGTCAGTCGACCTATCTACAAAGACCTCAAACGGAATGACTGACCAACTGGACTCCTAGATTCACAACATTGAGAAGGCTGAATCTTTGATTGTTTGCGAGGAAGAGTTGGTGGAGCGATGGCCCAAGGAGTTCAAGAACAAGAGCATGATACACTGACTCTCTACTGAACCAGAGGGTGCGGGGGATGCCAACTCCGCCTTCAAGTTGTTTCAAGATCCAGTATTCACGCTCCACAGAAGATGAGTGGTCGACAACGGTTTCGAGTTTGAGGGCAACATTATCATCATTGATGATATTCCGTGCAGAATACACGACAGCTAAGTCATACTATATGATGTGAACAATAAATTTGAATACATTACTACATACCATAGGAGCCAGATCCTAAAACCTCTCCCAGCCTAAATCTACCATCTACTCAAACCGGGACCTTATTCATGGTAACTTACAGTGAATCCAACTGAATAGTGAGGACAATGGGGAGAGGGAAGTTGGAGAAATGAGTTCGCCATGCAACCCCCTTCAGCTGGCTTGAGGCCAGCTCAAGCCGTTGTTCCCACATTCTTGGCTTGTGCTATCTGGTGCCGGTTTAGGTGCCTTGCGGACCAGACCGAGTCGCATGTGAGTGACTTGGTTCATGGGAATAGCCGAACTGCTGGGAAGTCGGTAACAGCTGAGACCGTACCAGCCAGAACTGAGCCGTGACACTACTAGATGTGAGAGACAAATAGAATCAGACTGCCTGGCGTTGATAGCAGACTTGGGAAGCTTGAGCAATATAGAAGCGATCTCATGATACATAAGATGCTGATGGGCCAGTACATCAACACAATTTATACACTTTTCCAGAATCGTCACCTGACATATAGATAATCAGTAGCACCACTGAATGTTGAATTAAAACTGACCACATCATCAGCATCACTAATGAACAACATGTGCTTGTTGTCACTCTGCTTGATTATGGGGAATGTACTTAGAATACGACTGATGTCATTCTCAGAGCAAGGCTTTATCTCCAAAGCAATCGGGTCAGACATTGGGAAGGCCATGGTTGAGTGAGAATTCAATTGTGTGGCATGGTTGATTATTTGGCCGATAACATCTGAATCAAAAATAGATCCACATGTCTGTCACATGCCATCAATTATTTTCATCTTTCTAACTTCAAATCCTCATCCTGATTCCAATTCCAATCATCAAGGTGTAGTCAGAAACAATTTTAAACATTGGATATGCTTTTAGCGGATCACTATGAGATGGATGGCAAGTACACTGTGGAGGTTGTTTCAGGAGGCAACACAGCAGTACAATCATTGGCACCAGCGCCATCCCCAGCACCAACACATGTATCAGTGGCGTCAAAATATCCTGCCAGGATGCAGACACCACCTGCAGCTGTGATAGAACTGGCCAAACCTGGTTTACAATGTAACCCAAACTGACATTCATTAAATGCCCCTTACATTAAAATGACTCCAATTAGACGGTCCTGATGGAGATTGATGAAGAAAATCGTAAGCCAGTGATTTTGAAGAACTTGAAAGAGAAAATGAAGAATTGTGTGATATCTAGCACTATTTGCACACCAGACTATCATTGATATTCTTTTCAGGGCTGTATTTATTGTCATAACATTGGATCATACATTTGGAGGTGCATTCAGCCAACTTGTTGTATCCTAGTTTGCATCAGTAAGGGTCAGGGCAACTATGGATGTATTGATTGCTTGGAAGATTAGCACTCAGAGCAAAGCAAGGTCACGGAACAGACCTTTAAATGCCCTCAATGTCATCGCGCTGCTAATGAAGTGATTCAGGTGAGTGTATTGGTTTTGATATTGTGTCTATGTTGCATGATATTGATATTTGAAAAGTACAAGGTACAGGGATATTCAGTCAGACAAGACTACTTATATTGTAATTATTTCCCACTTCTTGCGGTCTTTTTGTTGTGGAGTAGATTTGGGAGCCCATATGCCTCCAACATAGTCCAATCAACACTCAGGGAGCACTTTCGAGTGAGCCCAACTAGGGTACATGATGAATATGTATTAAAGCTCATTCTAATATGTTTACTGAATATTCACAGCTTTGTATAGCAACATGGGCACTGAAAGCTTGCAACAGTAGTCCAAGCGCCATGACACCACGAATGGAAACTCTTGGCCATACTCAATGATGCATGAGAAACTGTGCCATTCCACCATGATCAACCAATAAGTCCTGGTATTAGATCATCATCTTCACCATTCCAAATATCTCAAGAAATTCATTGTGACTTCTTGCCATGATGAGAAGCCCATTCTTCATAAGATTCTCCAACGATTCGGTGTGATTTAATCCTTGGATTTCTCGCAACCACATGGCAATGTGGCTGGAAGGCCATCTACCAAACCCGCCAACAAGACCTCCCATGCATGTCCACTGAGAGTCCGCAGAGCAATCCTTTTGCAATTTTCATCAAAAGGAAGCAGAAATGGTGGAAATGGATCTGATGGCTAGGAGACATGGATAACCATTGAGTAATACAATGTACAGTGAGAGAGACATACCACATCTGCATTATTCAACTCAGTTGCTATGGGAGGATTTGAATCATCCATATCAATAGGATTTATAGGCTCGATAGCTTATTCTAGGTCTACTTTGGGATGAGGTGGATCAAGAGAGGTATCAATCACCTTGAGCAAGTGCTGAACATCCTCACCACCACCACCACCAGTCTGCACTGTACCACAGCAATCATGCTTATTGCATTCCTTATTGTGATAAAAACACCAATCAACTATTGTGCATGTCAGTGCTGGTGATACTTAATGAACACAATACGAACAAAAAACAAGAATGTCAGGACATATTGCATCCTGTAGGCATTTGAAGGTGATACCATGGGTTTCTTCCAAAGCTCGACGACACCCAGCATGAAAGCCATCAACTGTGTGATTCAGCCATAGATAGTAGTCAAGTATTGGAGACCTGAAGTCGCCATACAATGCATCTGGGGATCTTGAAGCATCCTGCATAGATACAATTCGGACATTGTTCATGTAGTCCATGATCAACAGATATGTATCATGCTTGTGAAGAGCATTTGTGTGGGGTGAAACATCGAGATGGGCCACAATCTGCCTGTAAAGACCAAATTTTTTGTTTAGTGCATGAAGGGGCATATGATAGTGTGGAGCAAGAGGGCAGCTTTTCCGTGGCAGTTCGAACAACTTGAAGGCACATTCTCCATCAACGTCTTGAATCGTGCCTTTGCACTTCATCAAGCGATGCATATCTTGTGGACTCCATCGACGGACCAGATACAGCAGATTCATGGAGAGTGACATGTGGTCATCCCATGGCAGGCATCAATCACACCTAGGGTGATCTATCTCAGAAGCAAAAAGCTGTAAAATCGGTTCCACAAAGTCTTTCAAGCTCAGAAATTAAAAATCATGTTCGGATTGGCGCTAATCACATCATGTTCAATTAAAAGGTTTGAGGTAAGCTAGTGTAGTACCATACTATATTTGAAGCCAATGGATTCAGAGAAAATGCCATATGCAATCCGTAGTCATGAAAATTAAGGTTTACATGTATTTGTTTTAGCCTCTTGCCATAATGTTTGGGATAAAAATTTCTTCAGCATGAATGCAATAAATTAGAGCATGCATCTACATGTTGCAATTCTGTTTAGTGGCTCGGGAGTAATGTAACATGCAAACCTTGAGCCAGTAGGTTTACACATTCCAAAAATGATGGATTAGATTGACACACATTGTATTTTCATTCACAGAGAAAAGATCTGTATATCCAAAGCAAGGTACTATACCACCATGTGTTTACAAACCAGGCAGTAGTATCATTGAACAAAATCACCAACTGTAGACATCCCTATTGACTACAAACTGTCAGTCCATCCAGCCAGAAGTTTGCCAAGAGTCATTGCCTCATCCAGAAGTGTCTTTATCTTGATTAAGGATAGCACTATTTCCAACCACTCTGCAATGCCCCCCTCACCAAATGGGCATCATCAACATTGAGAGAAAATCTGTGTTGAATTTCACAGCATTATAATCGTATGGTAGACGTGCCTTCATTTTCATATCCATCTTCTGAGCAACAGTTTCCAAGCAAGATTTGTTGAACCACTATTTGAATGTCCTACAGTAATGCTGCAGATGATTTGGGGATGAATATGACAGATCACACGAATTATAGCTGCAGTATGTGGATGCCTGGGAGTTCTAGTAATTGGACTCATTCTCACTTGTTTCAATTGCTTGTCTCGACTCATTTGCACTTGTCTGCATTTGTTTCAACTTTTTCGTGCTTGTTTCAACTCATTCACACTGGTATTGACCCATTTGCACTCATTTGCACTTGCATCGACTCATTATCACTCATCATCTAATGCCGCCACTCATTTCATATATTGCACTGCTTGTGCATGTAGACTCAACTCTGGATGTGGGACTCATATGTTTGTTGGACAAGGTGTGTGTGTTTTTTTCTAACATTACATGCACAGCTCACTTGACAGGTACAGTCATATACGGTAAATAGACTAAATGATGGACAGCGCACGAGCTGACCATGACATGTCATTCCCATTCTCTGTTTAGATATACTCGCACTCAATGTCCTCTCCTCCGGCTCTATCCTTTGGCCAGTTGCTGCATCTCTCCCTTGGCTCTTGTCCCTTCAGCTTTCTCTCCTTCAGATTCATCGGATCCCAACATCCACTCCTCCTTCTTGACACCTGTGCCATCCACATATGTTTGAGTCACGTCAGCATTCACTGATGTGTGCTGGACATATATGCTAAGCACTCATGACTAACCTGCAGGTTTACCCTCATAGGGTTATTGATATCTGGAAGGAAAACCTGTACACATACCTGTACCCACACTGCGGATATGGGTACGGGTCTGACTGTGCACACCCAGGGGTATACCCACACAGTTCCCTATATATAATATCAAGGTCTGAGTTGCAGGGAGGCGAAGAAGGGAGTGAATTGAGTGATTTGCAGGCTGTGATGGGGACAATGAATGAATGGTATATATCACGTCAACAAGAGAATACTAGAACAACACTGGCACTTGAGTACAGCAAATACTTACAGTCTGATGAAGGAAGACAATACTATCAATATTCTTCAGGAAATCCTGAAGTCCAAGATCCCTGACTGGGACCCACATGGTTCAACAATCATGGAGATTGATGGGTTTAAATACAACAATACATTCCAAGATACATGGAATACTGATGATGACAATGATGGAGGACTATTGGCAGCAATGAGTGACTGCAAAATTGTGGATGAAGAAGGTCCTCAAATTGAAACAAGTAAGAGACAATGAGGCAGGCTAAGAAAACGAGTGATACAGCATTGTGTATACATGTGCATGACCCCTATCTATATGGCAATAATGTTTGCTTGTAGGTAGTAAAAATAACCTGTATGTTGCACCCCGCTAGTCCTGTACCTAATCATTTGCCAGCACAAGTGGATGTGGTATGCCATCTCTTAATTAATAAAACAATCTTTGCTACATATGATATATTTTAACAGGATAATATGCAAGAGAATGATATGAGAACTGATATACTGGAGCAAATCATTGACTCTGGAATCCTAGATTGGAATCCTCAGGAGTCATGGACTGCACAAGATACCATGTATGATGGTGTACCACAAATAGTTAATAGTGTTGAGGAACAGTCAGAGGTGAGGAAGGGTGGTACTGCAGATGGTCAGGAGGATGTTAGACAAAGGAATAAGCCCCATCGAACACACAGGTGGCCACTCAAGAAAGCTATCACCTGGAGTTAGTCCCTAGACTTAACCATGATTGTTTGGATGTAAATGACATTTCATTACAGGAAAGAAACACAAAACACAAACAGTCATAAACCATGATAATAGTGTTAGATCTATCATACGTGCCATAAGTAACCCTTGTCAGCAAGAATCTCCGGTGGACATAGTTGCAATTTACTCTAATACTCAATCTAAAAGAGCAGAAGAATCAAATCACAATGTAAATAGGATACATATGGATGAGATGGAGTTCAGGAAAGATACATCAGGTCAACAACATCTGGGAGATCCAAACAGGCATATCAAGTCTCCACAAGTTATTGGTTGGTGATCCAAAACTCTCTATCGAAGGTCATATAACAAATTTAAATTTCAGCATCCAAGATGAATCACATGCAGAAAGTTATTTCAAGTGTTGTCCCAGTGTACAAGGAGGAGGATGATGATGATGATAACAACAAGGATGATCTATGTAAGTTTTAGCTGTGATCTTTTGTTGGATGTGTAGAGGGTTTTGAATATCTACTAATTTAGTGTATTAAGGAATCCAGCACCATCTGAGACATCAAACAAGAAGGCACTAACAGATCACAAATATGAGCCTACACCATCACCGCAACCTGCGTTAAAATCACCATCAATTGAGGGACAACAGACTATATTAATTGAACCTACAGAGGATGAAATAGCTTGTGAGTTTCCATCAATATGGGATAAATAGATACATGGATCTAACTGAATCACAGCTCATGTAATGGCTCAACCAATTATTTGGATGTCTGCATGGCTCAATTAGAAAACTCTTAGACTAAATGAATGGCTCGATGCGACAGTAGCAAACTTTTATTTGTCCAATGTGTGGTATGAGATGCTGAGCAGGTTGTGCACCAGATATGTGAACTTGTATGCAGCCATAGTGAATAAGATGGTGGATGAAGAACTGGAGGTCTTCAGGCGGAATCATTTCTTGCCTCAGAGAGGGACATGTCCCATGGTCCCTGTTAGATTCATAGTCCATTATTCTGATCACTTCTTCACAGTCATCTTTGACTATCAGCGATGCACAGTGTATATCCTGGGTTGCCATATTTCTGAATCAGCCATGGATGTTGATGGAGTGGATTTACATAACTGGAATGGTTGGAGTGGGCCACAATACTGGAGGAGAATTGCATTACTTCATGGCTGGAGTTAATGTATTGAGGTCCAGAAATAATAGGCACTTGTCCATGGTTACCTTATTTGGCCATACTGTGGCCGCCATCATTGTTCCCTATATATACATTCACACTTGGCCTTCAACTTTTCCCTCCAAATTTTATACCCACCACTGATATCTAGTATTTACCTTTACCTTTTTCCTTCATCAATATATCATCTGCCGAGAATGCAAACAAGGCTTTAAACCTTGCAGCTGAGAAGATTTTGCAACTGGTCAAATGGTTGCAAAAAATGCCTGAAGACACTCTGGCTTTAAAAAAGATGGTGCATGAGATTACCATAACTTTGGTAAGTCACTTGCTGGTTTTTTACTCATCTTTTGAAATTTGATGACCGGTTTTGTCTTTAGGCAACCACATTTGCCCAACACGGCAATGCCACTACTTTGCTAGTGCCCATACTCTTGTCCTGCACTGCCAAAATCCAGGACAAGAGTGCACCCAATGGCAGGCTGAGAACCTTACCTGATTGGTCTGTCATTTCAGATGACGACCAACAGATTCAGGGCCATCCTTTGTATGGCAAGACCCTTGGGTACCGACACCAAGATTCGCACAATGCACTGCTAGCAGGACCTGCCATCCCCCACCCAGTGCTGTATGTCTCGCTGCCACCACCACTGACAGTTGTTGCCCCGACTCCAGTGCCTTCCCCCCACCAAGCACAACCTCTTTGTGTCCAGAAATACGAAGAAATGAAAGGCCACATCATCTGCATCGGAGCCAGAATCGGAGGTCGAGGTTGTTCAACCCCCACTGGTATTGCTGAAACTGGGACCTATAAGTAAAACCAGGCTGGAGGCAGGCAGGGTGCCACCTAGACCTCGCCCCCGAAAGAAAGCAAAGTCAGCTAAGTTCATGTAAGTGTTTCTTCCCTGTGTCTATTAATTTACTAATGACTGTTCAGAAGAAAATTGGCCATAGTGTGCAACACGAACCACCGATCAAGCAAGGAACATCCCTTGCCAACAAGGTATGTATTGGTCCGGTGTGAAGAAGTAATAGTGACTGGCTAGCAAGAAAGCTAGAGCGCTAATAAATCCAACTGAGTGCGGGTGTGCTGTCTTGACCCAAGAGGATTGCTCTGAAGCACTTCCTTCAAGTATAATGTGAAGAGAGCAAATGCAGAACAGAAAAGAACTAAGGCGATCTTAGAAAAGCGAGTCCACTGATAAGAGTGAAAGTGAGAGGATCCTAGGTAAAGAGTGGCGGGTTCTAGGTAAAGTGCAGTTCCGCTCATAGCAGCTAGGTATAGACAAGGTTTATGGCTGAGGTATAACTAGGTAAGAAGTGCTAAGTCATCTGGCAAGGTCCGAAAAACCTGTCAGACCTGTGAAATCAAGCAGATCTGATGCGAGCATCTGGCTCCAAAAAAAGTGGCTGTTACAGGCAAGCAAGCCAAGGCTTTGGCTGCTGCCAATAGCAAGGCTGAGAAAGCCAAACACTCTCATGCCCCTCCTAGAGGTCGATTGAAGGCACCTGTGGGCACCTGCTCAACCCATTCATTATCTCGAACACAGCACCCATCACCCGCTGACATTGTACCCTCCACCAAAGACACTGAGAATGAGGATGCCAATGGTGAAGAAGATCCAGAATATGGCAAGTCCTTGGATTTACTTCCTAGCTCAGTATTCATGTCTTGCATCAAAGAGCATGTCATTGTTTCTTGTGAATGCGCAGATAGCCATAGTAAGAGGGGAGGAGTAACATCGCAAACTGCAGTGGGAGTAGAGAATTGACCCTGAAAGTGGATGTGGCATGATACAGGGTATTCTCAAGCCATTTCCAGCTAGTCTTTGGTTTCTTGGAGAGAGAGTATGTTGATCCTGAGCTGACTATGTGTATAGTAGCGAGATGTTGGAAGAGAGGGCCTGTATACTTGAGCTCTGCATTGTCTGGAGTGGCTGCTATTTGTATATAGCGAGACAGGTCAAATTGCAGCTGGAATCAGTTTTTCAGGTGGGGATCATCATGCATGAAATCTCGTTTGATGTCTGAGGAGAATGGGCAAACTGTTTGCATGGCCAAAGACAGGATCATGTTTATGTCCTTTAGGTAAAAATATGTTTTCCCCCTGGAACATGATCTGTACATAATGTCAGCATGTTAGTTGGGGTTGGCAAGCTCATTACTCACATTGAAGGAGGGGTAGGGTGGGGTACAGTCTTTGGAGAGGCACCTTAAATAGTGACTAGAATCAGAAACTGAATAGTTACCTTCTGAGATTGTTGGTTAATGCAGGACATCGTGGTGTATTGTGTAGATGTGGGGATAACAAGTGCGACTAGTCAGAAGTTCAAACTAAAGTCCACTAATGAGATGTTGGTTATAAATATAATGTGTGAGTGCGTATTTTAGTGAGAGAGACGTTCAGAAAGTATGCAGGAATGATGTTTATATAGGGATTGGGACAATGATGGAGTTGGTGTCCATATTACCACAATATTAATGGTTGGCAGTAGAAATCAAAGTGCAGGTCTAGCACAGGTAATTATGTCACATGTTGTGATGTGTGGACTTCCCCTATTTCTGCATATGGGAACATTGGTGATTTGCACACCTGGCATGTCAATTAACAATGTATCAATTATATATAAGTCACAAAATTGTAAGAGAACATGCTAGCAACAAAGAATTGTTGAATTTATTAGAATAAAAGTATGTGTTAGGTTGACCAAGATTGTGAAACCTGCCAGTGAAATGATTGTCCATCTAATAACATTGAGTTAAGACTACAGGGGATGGAGTATAATGATAGAAATTTGTCCATAGTAAGTCACAATGCAGGAGCAGCCAGCATTGCAGTCTAACAAGGATGGTCATGAATGGAAGGATGATGTGTCTACCATGTGTGTGGGATGCTATATGACCCCGACTCTTGCCACTTTCTGCCTTACACTGGCCTTGTGCTGAGCTTACCATTACACCACTTCCTATAATGTTCTATAATGCTTGCAACAACTCCACATCAATCAGCTGCTTCTTATGGCACTACAGCCCAATCTAAGGTCTTCAAGTGTGAGGATGACTCAAAAAATACAAAGATGAGGTCATATACTTTGGGATTTGCCCTGCTGATGGCTTTGGTGTTACCAGACAGGGTGTAGAGTTAATTGCCAAAGGATTTGATGGTGAGTATTATCGCATGCAAGTTTTGCACTTCAAGGAGGTCAAAAATGATGTGACTGGTGGAAGGTGTAGTGAAAATAAGATAGGGATTACCCAACCAAAAGTCTTGGAGCGAATCATTGTTGCAAGACTGTTCTGGGTGATCGAACCTCTTATAGCCTCTGCATAAGGAGCACAATATAGGTTTTTTGATGAATTAATGTATTGTTTTGTGGTAGTGTCTGCAGTAATAGGATACATGCACAAGGTCACAGGTTTGTAAATCTGAGTGAGGCTCGTAAATAGGGAGGGAGAGGGACAGTCCATGCAAAGTGCAATGTCCTGCTTGATGGTTCATATAGGCTTGAAGGCACAAAATCTTTCCATCAATATCACAAGGAATAAGGTTAAAAGGAGGTGGAAGGGGAGTTTCCAATGCTGTGCATCTCTTCCTGAGGGGAATTTCTGTATCCTCATGCAGGTTAGGACTAGAGGTAGATGCTTCATTTCCACCTGGTTGAAAGAGTGTACATATAATACTAGATATATCAGGAGATGGTGTTCCACCGACTGTTGTATCTGTATATGGAGAAGGGGTGTCTTCCAAACCTCTTTTTTGTGGGGTGATGGTTATACTGGGCACTTCGACGTGAAGGAGTATTATCTATGGGCATGTTAGTGTGGAGAGAAGGGTAGTACAGAATTAGGCCTATCTTGATGTGCATTTGAATGTGTGTGTATAAGGCAGCAGGAAGGGCCATGAACAGGCAGCATGCAAAGAGGCAAGAATAGTTCTTCTTGGGTACTGAATTGGCGGTCAATATTGTGCCTGTAAAATCGTTCTGCGAAAAGTTCATGTCGAGGGGTGTTTATCCTACCGAGAAAGTTGATCTTTAAGCATGGATCCTTGTTATGAGTCTAGTAGTGCCTCTGAATATTGCTAGACTGTTTGCCACAGTAAATGCAGCATATGACAATGCTGGTAGGGAAAAACAAGTTGGAGATTGGAGCCATTACTGTGAGGAGATGTACATCCCTTGTGAATTTTGCGAGGAAGATAACTGTTATTGTGGGCCCAGGTCGACAGGGTGCTTTTAAGCACACCAACGGAATCAAATGTTAGGAAACCCTGAATGACATAGGTTCTGGGCATGGATGAAGTTCTGAAGACTATGTCAGAAGCTAGGATGGAAAAGAAGTCGACGTGCCTTGATAAACAGTTCTGGAAAGTATTCTAGATTTATTTATTCATTTGATTATGGTACTTCTCTTAGTAGGTAAGGGATAGAAATACTTTAGATGGCATGAACATAATTATGATAAAGCATCAGTCATCTCGGCATCATTAGTGGAGTGCATCTATAAGTCTTCCATATGAACATTAATAAATTGGTCTTGTTCTACTTGTGTACTGTTCACGTGTGAAGATGGAAGGGCTCTAAATTCTCTGTAGAAAGTGATTACAAAAGAGTGATATCAAGGAATCTTGTCTGCATTGGTAGGTTTGTGCTTGATCCAGGTCTGCAAAGATTTTATGGAAGTAAAGTAGTTGGTGTTGATGGCCAGCCTTTGGGCTATTCTATCCATGTAAGGATTCTTGGTTTGGCCATTAACAACAACCTTGCTCTCCCAAATGACTGTTACAATTGAGGGTAAGATAAAAGGGAT
Organism: Suillus discolor; assembly: GCF_016758755.1. NCBI lineage: Eukaryota > Fungi > Basidiomycota > Agaricomycetes > Boletales > Suillaceae > Suillus > Suillus discolor. Next base: position 247,919 of record NW_024541275.1, on the reverse strand, counting down.
TCAGGAGCCTTAGTGACATGACTGGTGATCACTCAAAGCTCCTTGGCATAGTGGAGGGTGCATGTATGGCTCTCAAAAAGATACCCAGCACTTATAACAATACACCCAAAATGTAGTGTCATGGCACTTGGCAGCCGTTGGCAGCCGTTAGGTGCCATTTGGTGTTTCCCACTGACTCAGCAGTATATGCAACTGACTGTATTTACGGTGTCCAGAATGTGCTTCAAGATCCTTAACTCTTTTACTCCAATAGTGTATTTGTTGTTGATTGTAGCCGCGACAGATTTGACAGATGAATGTCGGTTGGCAAGATGGACAGGATTGAGAAAGGATATTTTGAGGGTTAGATCGGTTGAGTGCAAGGAAGGGGTCGACTGGTCTTGGGATAGCCAGAAAGGTTGTCTGATTATGCCTTTGGACTGTACATTCCAATTGAGCAATGAAGTATGTGTTGAATAATGAGACACCACTCACTCTTTTTTAAAGGCTTGCAGTTGTCACACAGCAGAGTATCTGCTATTGATGCACACAAATGAGCATTGGGATCAAAGTGATGGAAAGTAAGGCATCGACATCCTTTCATTCTCATAAATTCTCTTATGGGAAGAACACTAAAATGCTCGTTTCACTCAGGCTCGTGATATAAGGGAAGCTTACTGTAAATAAGGACTGAGAAGGAAGGCAGGCCATCTCAGACAAGGCACACAGTTTCTTAGAGGAAATGAAGCATGTTACTGACTTCTACGTGGATGACATGGCAGACTTCTTGGAAGTCGATGTCCACAACATTGTAATCATCCATCTTTGGGTTGGTATATCACTATTGCACCAAGCTTGGAACTTCTTCTTTTTCTCTGTTGTATTCATATGCTCATCCAGTTGTTGATCCAGTGAGCTCATGTAATAGGAGATATTGAGAAGTTCTTTGGTTCTAACTCAACAACAAAATGTCTGGCGACCAAAATTCTTAAAGCAGAGGATAGTCATAGGTCTATAGAGTAGAATGGCAGGACGGTTGGGTCAGAGAATGAAAGCAAGAAAAGATATGAAGTTACCTTGTTCTCTCTCTTCAAGGGAGTGAGTTGAGGGTGACATATTAGGGAGGATTGAGATTATCTCAGTATCCACTACATTGCTTCATGAAATGTTGACGTATTTCAAGAGCAGATGTTATGGGTTTGGTAGGAAGCAGTATTTTGAAACATCATAGTGGTAATCTAATATTCTAAGGCATCAAGTGCAACCATTCCTTGCCACCACATTAAATGGATAGTCAGCATATTGAATATGATGTTTTTTGATGGCCCTGCCACCAAGGAATTTCTTTCCGGGGTCCATAGAACAATGACTCAGGTTGAACCTGAGCTTTGCAAAATTATGTTATAGCAAGGGAAAATGCTTGTGGTGGACCTCTGCTCTGGGATGGCTGCTGTGCTGTCAGGACATTGTCACAATGTTGTTGTGTGGAGCTAGGGCAAAAATTGTGTAAGGCAAAGAGATGGAGCTACAGAGAAAGGTCACGAGTTCGTGAGTGAAGGAATGATGCTGCAGGCTACAACTAGAAAAATATTATCAAAAATGTTCAATATCCCCTTTGCCAACTTTTCTCAAGTCAATGGATCAAGTAACTCTCAAGAAAAATTGTTTAAAATTCATCCAGCCATTCTCTAGCTTTCAGAAGGTTGGAATGCAGAGATGATCCCACTTATACTACAATATAAAAAACACAGTCAGTGAAGAACATGGAATAAACTTCCTGTTTACAAGCATATGCTGTCTTGACCACTGGACTATAGGGCCATGTAGCTAGAGAACATTGATTGTCCCTTTAGCTATACTGTGGTCTTTCCATCCTAGCTTACCATCCAAACATGCAGCAAGTTCCTCACTGTCTTGTTTATTGTTAAAAACAACACTTCAGAGCTTGCTGTATGCAAATGGAAAACAGGTGAACTTATGCTGGTTGCCTGTTTTCCGCATGGGTTCACCATTTCCATGCAGAAAGCTCTGAAGTGTTGTCTTCAACAATAAATAAGACAGTGAGGAACTACTTAAGAAAAGTTCATGAATGCAGAATATTGAAAGCTGAAATCATGGCAGGACAAGGATTTGAACATAGTCCTTTCTGACTCCAAAGGGAGATGTCTTAACCACTGCACTATCTCTTCTTACAGATTTCGGGTGATGGGTTACCATCTCTTGGTGATGCAAAAGAATCTCTGATGCTCGACAACTTGTTGGCAAAAGGAATGGTGTAAAAGAGATTCATCCTGACCACTTGTCCCGACGTCACTCAGCCCAAGCCATATATTGACTGTAAGATGCTACTGAGGTGCAAGAGCAGCTTGGAGACTAGGAATCTCCCTTCATGAGTCATCAAACTAAAGAAAATCTAGAAACATATGTAGAAGCTGGTTTGGAAGTGGTACCTATCTGAGAAAGTAATCAAGTGCTATTATTATGTTCTGGGAGAGGAGCTTACTGGAATTATGGCCAGCTGAAGTGGGCACTTGCAATTGCAGCATGTGATGGCTCAGGGTCTTCATACATATTTAATGCTGACTTGGTCTCAGATTTTGTCTGCCCCTGAGGCAATTGCTGCAGGAAGTGACCCAAGAACAGAAAAAGAACATATGTCAAGTGTTGTCTTGCCTGGAACAGCAGATGGGACCACATTGTGTTCCTTATATTCAAAATCTAGCGCAACAGAGAAGATATATCATATTTCTCGTCGGTTTTACTGCAACTCAAGTCCTGGAAAGTTGAAACTTGCTCTGGAGAGAAGAGTGCAATATGATCGGTTAACTAGGAATTTTTGCTGTAGTCGAGACCTTGGAATCTTGCAAAATGCACATATGCTTCATAGATCACAAATACAATCAAATAAGATCATACCTGCATATATTATGCCTATAGTCTGCTTCTCTGGCTGGTTGTAGTAGGAGCGAACAAAGTTTTGCATCTCTGTCAATTCTGCCATCCTGACGGCAACCCCCATGCCACTGGGGATAATAAGAGCATCATACTTTTTCTGAAGAAGTAAGATATCATATGCTTGAGCTTGCACATATGCAAAACAAATGAAAATTGCCCACCTGACCGGTACTAGGGGATCGAGGGTGATATCAAGAAGGATCTTCATTTGCCTTAAGCAAACTGTAAGCGGAGGACTTGTATCAGAAGATTCATATGGTGAGAGACCCCTAGGGGCCAAGCTGATAGAGGCTGACTGATGAAATGAATAAGCACCCTGCAAGGAAATGCTGCATTTAGATGCACTGATGTCGTCCTGATCTTGATGTCTGTCTGTAGAGGTTCTACAGAAATTGCATTAAAAAATGATATTGCTTGCCTTGATGAGTATAAATTCATCAGGAAGTGGGAGGTACTCAGCAAGCAAATTGATGATCCTACCAGCTTACATTGAGAATGCTGAGGTATGTACTCTGGCCAGACATGCATCAGGATACTCTGAGAAACATGGTGTAATGACTCTGCCTCCTGAATGTATGCACAATCAGCAGTCAGAGAAGTTTGAGTAATTGTAATAGATGAACTTCTGAGAAGGCCACTGTGTGATTGCAAGTGGAAATTGCACATTGCTTCATCTCACTACTGCCACTGCTCCGATCTTATCATTCTGTCCTGAACTATTGGAGAAGATCTTCATTTTATCTTGCAACTCTGTCTGCTTGCGGTTGGAATCATCTCAGGATGAGGCTATCTTTACTGTGCAAGGATAGCTTGTTGCAGGGAAGTACAGTGTAGGTATTAACCTGTCTATATCATTGGAGTCAATATTGAATGAATTGATTAAGTGATGTAGGGCCTTTTTGCAGCAAGATGAATGTGCTTCTGAAGAGGGTGGGTGTCTGGATGTGTGGCTAGGCGAATGGTTCAGACTTTGTGTTTGTTGATGAAGTCAGCAAGAACGAGAAGACATGGGCTCGTTAGTATGGCAGGGCGATGACAGGTCAATGAGCACCCTTGAAAAATGTGTTTGTTTGTGGAGATTATTACTCACTTGTCATTGCAATTACAAAGGAAGGTTATGTGGCAGCCCATGTTGTTGAGGGATGTTTTAATGGAGAGATTTTTTTGGCCTCTGTTGCAGCAAAGCTGTTGTGTTTTCATTAGTGAATCATTGGGCTATATTTTATTCTTACCTAGAGTACATTACAACAAAGAGCTTCAAGAGCTTGTTCAAAATGCAGGTCAGTAAATCCTTGAGACTTTATGAACTCACAGTTGTGTGCACCTGATAGGCTGTATTTTTCGAAAGAAAACTTTTTGAATTATGCAATGTGGAGGGAAACAAATGAAGATCCTTCATGAGAAAATAATAAGGAAAGCAAAAGAATACACCCATTGTGACGCTCGGACCCGCGCTGGGCAGCAAATAGGCCATTTTGATACTTGTGTCAAGGAGCATAGAACACTATGAGTTTCCCATCCTCGCACATTCATTATCCTGCAAATAATCTTGTCCGAAACTGAACCCGCTTTTCCCACGCTTTGCGCATCTGCTTATCCGCACTTTCCCACGCATCAGACGTGCATTCCCGCGCTTCAGATACCTTGGAAACACATTAGGAAAGTCCCTCGTCCATCCATAGTCCATCCAAACCCTATTGGTATGTGAATTTCCTTACCTCGAGGCTTGTAAAATGTGTTGCAGCCTTATTACATGTTCTTACATATTTCCTATATTTCCTATCCCTTCCTTCTCCGAGTGAGAGTCTAGACTATAAGTTGACTATTACTTGGGACTACTACAACACTTCCCTCATACTGTATGCCTCACCCTATAGGTTTACCTTCGAAGTAGTCCCTTGTAGTGTGCGCTTTTTAGCCCCTAGTAGGTTCCTATACCTAGACTTTCCTTTCCTCGCAATATACCTTTGCCCTCACTCTCTCCGAACCTCGTTCCTTGACATTCCCTATACCTTGTCCGCACTTTCCTGCGCTTTCCACACCTTCGGCCGCGTGTTCCTGCGCTTCAGATAGCCTCGGATACATTCCCGCACCTCGCACATTCCTTGTCCGCTATTTTCCCGCGCTTAACGCGCTCTCGGGTCGCACATATCCATCATCGTCTAGTAGCAATTCCCTTTAGGGTCGAACATGTCTGTTTAGACATAGCAACTAGGCATTAGCTTGACCCAACCTTTTCTTGCCACCCAGCAAGGTTGTTGTTTCCACACCGTGTACCAGCAATAATGGCTTACAGTGATGGGAGAGAAAGGTGCACCAGCCAAGGACTATGAACCCAGTGGAACTCTAGTTAGCTTCATCCAACAATTCTACAATGCAGTTGCAAGGGCTATACCCAAGTATGGTGAGCTTTTTAGAATCCACAGGAGATATGAGGAACTTGGAACAAACACTTTCAATCATGAGAATGCTTTGTTATTACACCAGGTGATGGATACTCCGAATATGACAGTCGAGCAGAGAGAGCTGCAGATGGCTGTACAGGATGCAAAGGTGTAGGTGGGGGATAATATTGGTATAGGTATTAATAAGATGAAGGATGATGGTATTGGGCAGGAGATCCAGGGATGGCAGTGGTGGTTTTGGCCGAAGAATGCTGGGCTAGCTTGAGGGTGCATGTTGTACTCAGATGTAGCACATGGGTTTTACTCTGTCAATTCATGCTGAGGGATGTCAGTGACATAACACACAACAAATCATGTATGCATACTATTGCAGTGGTGCAGATGTCTAGACAAACAGGGTTGAGGTCCCAAAATAAACTTCCCTTCAAATATGTACAGTTGTTGGAGAAAAGAGGGTGATTTCAGACAGAGTAACATTGTTGCAGTTCAGTGAATTCCTAGGCACTATCTTGTAGTAACACATCCTATGGCAAGTTAGCATATATCTACAGTTAGCTGCTAATCAAGTTGTTGATCTCACATTCAGGCTCTTGTGAGAACACATCACATCACTTTCCACTAACACGCCAAGTTCTTCCTCATGTTCATATGTGCGGTTGTTGTGGCTGGACACCTCAGATGACTGTTAGTTAGGGTTAACAATGAAATAACATTCTTGATGTGAGAACAACACAATATCTCTAAATCAATTAGCTGTGGAAGGAAAAAAATAATAGTTTGACCTTTGGTCCGCTCTTGGACTGTGTCGAGCATGGCTTGAAAGCCGATTTCATTCTTCACCATTTTCAAAGGCAAGCTGGCAGGTCTTTCAAATTTTCAATGTAAATGCAGGAGTGTAGTATTTGTTGCAGTGGTCTTCACAGTGCTAGTGACATCCTGAACAAAAGCATTGAAGAAGGTTACAATTGAGAAAATAAAAGGATTGCACTATGAAAACTTTGTAACTGGGGCTGGATTTTTTTTTGCTATGAGCTGGTTAACAAGATGAAAATATCATCACTGTCAATTCCTATTAATATATCTATGATAGGGGCATTAAAATTTTGCTTGCGGCCTGTCTTTGACACCTTAGCAGGTGCCATGGCTGGCTCACCAGAGTTGCTAACTTCCTACTGGGCAAGCTTGTTTATGAACTCAGAATTCACACTGTGAGTTGTGCATATTTGTGTTCATGTTTCTGATAAGTACAGCAAGGTAAGTTCAAAAGATTGTCATGGTTTACTATTAGAAGCAATGGTATTCAATAAGAGCTGATCAAGCTGATCATCCAAGCTCAGGCTCAAGACATAGTCCAGTCCTCCCATGTCTGATGTATCTTCAGGTTGTGATTCTAAGCCAGGAGTACCTATCCCACATAAGTTTTCCTAATTGGTACACCCCAACAAACAACAGTGAAATGTCTACTACTGTGCATGGAGCCTCATCTTATCACAAATGAAAAGTGCTAATAAATATTGAAAGCATCAGCTTCACACACTTTCTAGTCAATGTGAGGCAAAAGCACTGATAGCATGCGTGAGCGTTGGTTCTCCTCATTATTAAGTACACCGTGATCTACAACTAGACATTGCAACAGGACCCCTGCCATAGTTGGAAATGATTACCATAGGAAACCCACTGCAGTTGCTCCATCTGACACAATTCCAGCACGCACCAGAATCATTTCCAAATACAGGGAGACTTGTGCAAGATAGTCATGACTGCTTCAATGCAGAGTGTGGGTCTGAAAGTATTAGGAGTTAGTTATAAATGTCATTGACAAGTGGTAGCTCTGCTTAAACTCGCTGGTGATGCAAGACAGTTGTCTATCTGAAGGATCATGCCTGGAGCGCCACCGGACAGTACAGTTGTTCAATAGAACAGTTAATAACCAGAAGGGAAGAGGAAGGCCTTAAACACTCACTGATCTACAATGTGCCAGAAAGATACAGGAAAGTTACCTGCATTTTGAACAGGAAACAAAGCAAAATTCGACCAGGAGAGTACGTGCTAGCAAACCTCACAAAGTGAAAATTTGAGTGGCCATCACAACAGCAACCTATGCTAGAGAGCAAACCCTAGAAACACTCACCACCCTATAAAAGGCAGAGGGAGTCCTACCCCATCCAACATAATTCTAGCATACACTGGAATCATCTGCCATAATAAGGAGATGTGTGTCAAATAATTGAAACCGTGTCTATGTGCAAGAAATAAAGACAAATATGGATGGGCCTACCTTAGTGAACTAGTAGTAGATAAGGCAGTAGCACAACATCATGGATAGCAAAAGGTGAACACAAAAAAAAGCCAGCAGTCCAACAAGGACATGCATAGTATGAGGAAAATGCAAAAAAGAGCTGGCAGTTCAACAAGGACATGCATAGCATGAGGAGAAGATGACACACTGAGACAATAACTTCCAATGAGTGGACAAGAAGACAAAAACAAAAACAAAAAGAGACTCACCAAAAGGACAGACAGTAGTAGTTACAGAGCAAGATAAACAATCCAGCAGCCACTCCTCTCAGGTGTTATAGCCTGAGAGTTCCCTGCCCTTTATAAAGCAGAGGGAGCGCCACCCCACCTACCGCAACTCTTGATTATACAAGACATGTGTCCCATTACAGGAACATGCATGTTAGACAGTTGGATGAAGGAGCTGCAAAAGCAGATAACATGCTGAGACAATAACTTCTAATGAGTGGATGGGACAAAAATTAAAACAAAAGAGACTCACCAGACAGACAGACAGACAGTAGTTAACAATTAGCAAATGCAACCAAAGAGCCAGCAGTAATGCAAAAACAGAGCCAGCAGTCCAGCAAGAACATGCATAGCAAGGAGAGAACACAAAAATAGAGCTGGCAGTCTGGGAAGGAAACTTGCAATAAGTATACAAGTTGAAAACAAACACATAAGTAGACGTACCTGACAGATAGACAGTAGTTAAGACAATCCAGCAGCAACTTCCCTCAGGTGTTACAGCCTGAGAGTTCTCGGCCCTTCAAAGAGCAGAGGGAGTGCCGCCCCACCCAATGCCACTCTTGTTTACACAAGACATGTGTCCTATTACAGGAACATGTACATTGAGCAGTTGGATGGAGATGGGAGATGATATAAGGAAAGAAAGAGAAGAGAAACGAAGATCAACCATGACCAAATAAATAAAATATAATAGATACAAATAAACATTAGCAGAGCCAAAAATATATCATGTGACCAATGGCCTACAAACACAGCACACAACTATGGCCAAATATGGAAGTCAGCCTTAAGCTGACCATCTCCATACTAATCCTTATAGCATAGCACTTAAATTTCAACAACAAATAACAATATTCTATCAGTAAGGACCAGTGTAATTATCTTTTGAAAGCAAAAAAACAATAAGACCAAAAAACATGTATGGATACATTGCACAATGAAGGTACATTGGAAAAAAAACCAAAATCATGCATACTATGTAACACTCTGTAATAAGCTAGTAACAACCAATACAAGGTGCACAATTGCTGCCATTCTCACAAACATGTGACAGACTTGTGTTGAGCTTGCAAGTAATTATGTACTGCAGTACATGCAGCAAGGTTTTATATATACTATTACTGGCCTTGTTATATTTGTATCACTCAGTAGATCATTGTTTAAGTAATGTTCTATACAAGCTACTGCAACTATTGAGACAATTGTGTTTACTGGTAGTCCCTTGTCTGAGTGATGAATTTGATGCATATTTCTATGAGCCTTGTTATATTTGTATCGCTTGGCAGGCCCTTGTTTCTATCACATTCAATACATACTGCTACAAATCTTATAACATTTGTAATTCCTAATGTGCCCCTTGTATAGGTGATGAACTTTCATGCAACTTCCTACAAGCCTTGTTGTGCTTGTGCAACTCATTAGACCCTTGTTTAGCATCATGTTCAATACAAACTAATATAATGCTTGTAACAGTTGCAGTCTCTTGTATTTCTATGCATACTCCTTTCCATACCATCGCTGCAACTGGCCAAAGTATGCTGAATATATTATATCTCAACTTGATTTCCCTTCTGGATTAGCACAAGATACCCAGTGCATACTAGTCTTGAGCTTGGCATTCGGGGCCTGTACTCGCCTATGACCCTGCATGTGAGGGTCCTTGAATGCTATTACTACTGTGTGTACATGCAGATATTGGACTTGTTACAGGTTCTTGTGGGAAACAAACTAGCATTTTGGTAGCAACAGACACACAGAATAGGCTAGTAAATATTCACTGCAACCATGTATAGTTAGGGCCATATAATATTAATTTTATGCATGAAAAACATCTCAAATGTTTGATGGTACAATATACACTATTTTCCTCCGAACCATGAGCCTTACAACAAGTTTAGCTCAGAGTGAATATCCGATCTATTGTCTATTTATCAACAGCATGAACACCGGTGAGGTCACCTAGAGCTATAACAGCAGTAGAAGTTCATCAGCTCATAGACACAAAGTACAGATAATGATGCCGCTACCGATATGACACGGTAATGAATGCACTTATGTTTAATGCTTTGCTTTGACTTCTCTTTTTTCTCTGGCTGATGAAGACACAAGCCAGTACATTCTGCAGAGACTACTAAGTAAATATTGTGATTCAATAATACAACTCATGCAAGAACTATTTTTCACAGTTACCTGACATGCATGGGATTTAGTCTGAGTCATTGTTATTTCTGACTAAGCGGAATTTATTCCAAAATTAAATATACAAAAATATTCAGTTTATCTGAGTCTATCTGAGAAATAAAATGAAAATATTATCTGAACTGCAGTCTTAACCATAGAGTAAAGAAAGATTGTTTTATAATGATTTCTAGGGTATCAGGCTCATAGAAGAGCATTAGTCACCCATGCACCGAACCAGTTTGGTGCAGGTCATCATGTTTGTCAACAAAATCTAATATCAAATTACAATGCAGAGTACACTTCTATGAACACACAGGTCAGAAATAAAGTGTGATGTAAGATAGAGTACAGACTGATAAAAGACAACTACAAAGAGGTAAGTACATACATTGGGGACAAGCCAATATAAGTGTAAACTTGGAGTGGTGAGCTATAAGAAAGATATGATGCTGTCAGGCACTACAAGACAATACAAAATATGGTACTGCAGTAGGCAAATATTATACAAAGTTGAATTGGAGTTAGCGGTGTCCTCTCTTCTGGCGTGATGCACATGTCACTGTCCTCGAAGCTACCTGATATGACTTGTTATCATCTGACACCACTAGGGCAGAATGTACATTAGCTATATGCACAATTCAAATTACAGGGGAAATGAATACCATATGTGTTCTCTGCATTGCCACTATTCTTGGTCCTATCTTGTGGGCCCTGTTCTCCATTATCAGGAAAGCGCTCATTAGATTCAAAAAAACTGTCCATGTCATCCTTGCTTTCAAATGCATGAAGTCCCGCATCTATCCTAGCCCTGGAGCGCCCATGCTGCAGGAGTCCAGGATTCTCTCTATTCATAATATGGATCAGCATTAAAAAAGAAAGAGTTGAATGGTCTTATGACTTCCAATGGTTGAGTGTTTCTTGCACTCATTGCTTATTAGTACTATTGCCTTCAAACATATCGACTATTCAATCATATAATAGAACAAAATTGAAGTCTTCAATTTGCTGATGCCATTGTGTCACAGAACTAAGTTGGAAATATGCCTTAGGTTAATGATCAGTTAAAGTGCATGAATCTCACATGAGAGCTTACCTGTACGGCTGTGTATGCAATTGCTCATGGTAGTGGCAATTTCATACCATGAATTTGACCTTTTGGAGCCTTTGTGCCTTTGTGAGCAGTTGCAGAAATAGCACCCGATTGTCCAGTGAATATGTGGTGAAAGACCTGCTCAAATTGTAAAATAGTATTCAATGAACAAGAATATGAAAGACAAGCATACATGTTTGAGGTAGTATCCTCGAAGACAACCTTGATTTTTCCTGGTGAGGTCCAACATAGACTCATCATATAGATATGTGGGAAGCTTTGTGACAGTAATTGTGATCTGACCTTCCTTTACCTTATCCATAAAGTCCCTATAGCTGGTTATGTGTGAGCAAATGAATGATATTAGCATGACTGACTGGAGATTTTTGTTGAACACGTCAAGCATCCATATTAGGCACAGTAGTCGCGCAGCCTGAGGGTGGTTCCATCCACAAGTAATCTTATCATGCTGCCTGAGTAGAGGTGGGTTAAACCGGTTGGTTTTGGGGTTCCTGAGCATATATAGCAGCCCCTCTCACATCAGGCTCCCTGTATCATCAGATCGTACATCATTTGCAGTACACGTAAGCTGGCTAGATGTAAGTACAGGAACATGAATGATGAACATGATTGTGTTACCGCATGGATAAAATTGTCTAAGGCCGACAGAATATTTTTAAATCCTGATATGATGTCACTGAAGGTTGGTACAAGCTTCACAAGTTCTTTGTATTGCTTTATACACAACTCCTTCTGATGACTACACAGGCAAAATATCAGAGACTGGTTATCTTAGATTACTGTAGACTTACTTATTTAAACCTGAAGCTTTTTCGGATTGATCTGAGGTTGGCCCATGGTTCAGAAAATTCAGCTTCCATGCCCTCATACAAGACATCCTCAAGCACACTAAATGGATCGATCATGAGAGGAAACCACTGAGCTGCATGTATGTACGGTTCAATTGAACCACTAGTCTGATAGTGAGACAACATGTGCCAGTGACAATTTGAAGCTTTGAAAGTTACCAGAACTTTCTTTTATGGCTGCTTCTAATACCAGATTTCAGTTCTTTGAGCAAATCTTGAAAGTGGATTGATGTTTCTGATATGTTGGATGGTTCAGGTGTCATGATGGTGGGCCGGTGTGGGTTGATTCAATACTCAGAGCAATAGTCAACGTCAATAGCACTTAGCTCAAAGATCCAGGCCAAAACAGAAACATAAGCAAATGCCTATATGTAGTCAACTGAAGGTTCAGACCAATGGAATCCTTTGATTTAAATGTCCAGCCTGTCTCTGCACAGAGATGGTCTCAATACCTTTTCAGCTCGGAAAAAAACACTTGCCTGTCATTGGTTCAGCTTGACCTGTTTGCCTTGTTCTAGGATCTGCTTACAGCCTAGTCAGAATTGGCATTACTACAAGATGAACTCTGTTAGCCCTGAATTTGGACTCACTGGTGAGGAGGAAATGAAAATGAAAAATTCACATCATCCAAGGCTCGTGTCATATCCCATATTCCGGACCTATGTCCAACAATGTTCCCATGCCTCATCCGGACCTCCAGACCCCCTGTCCATGTTCCCAGTCCTCTATCTGTCTAGATCCCTGCACCTCTGCACATCTACATCTGGACTTCTGTATCTCTGTACATTAGACCTTTGTACCTCCACAGCTAGCCTGCATCATTCATCCTTTTTCCCATCACCCTAAGCACATTTGGTCCAATTCCTGGATCCGATATCCGGATGCCTCATCTGCTATCCACCTCTCAGGATCTGACTTATACTTCATATCTGAACCCAAACCTTAAATCAGTGTCCATCCCCTTATGGTAATCACCTGTCTCCGGTCTTCAGTTATCTCTCTTTTCATTTTGCTTAGTGATCCTTGTATGAGTTTCATCTCCCAGTTCATTTCCTTATGATCCATTTCACTTACTAATACATTTCCACATGCTCATATATAGCCTTACCTCTCTGCTTACTGATCTGCACCGACTTGCCTCCAGTATATAAACTCCTGTACTTCCTCAGTCTGAATATCATATTAGTCCTCGCACTAGATCTCACTCTAAGTCCTCATACTAGTTCTTTCCTTCTGAATATCCACCTTAGGCCTAGGGAGGAATTCCCTAGGCCAGAGCTTCGCTCCTCCGCTCCTCCGCTCATCTGATCCTCCATTCCTCCGAGTTTCTGGAAGTTCCTCCAGATATTTCCCGCGGTCCTCTGGAGGACTTTGTCCTTGCAGCCTTTCCTATCAGGACAAAACCTCCATTGTAATTTCTGAAAGTTCCTCCAGACCTTTCCCGCATTCCTCCAGAAGTTACTTACACTCATCCAGAAAGTCTTTCCTAAGTTTCCCACGCTCCTTCGGAAGTCCTTTGGACTTCCTTAGACTTTCTCTGGACATCATTCTGAAATTAAGGGCACATACTCGGGTAAGGGGCGCAGCACATGAGCTGAAGCCAAGCCTCTCAGAATCAGTCCTACCCTTTGTGCATGGTCTTAACAGCTCAGATCACCCATCACCACACTTACATAATATTGCACATCATCGAACATGCTATCGACGTCAAACATCTAAGCTGAGTTGAGTTTCCCATCATATTTTTGGGAAGAAACTGGCTAATTGTAACATAATTGCTGTAAGAATGTTCCATTGACCTCTTGCATGATGCTTCCTCTCAGCATCAGTACCCTATACCTTGAAGCTTTTGTGGCATGGCCCTCTTTAATAGTGTATGCTATATATTTTCATCTTCAATACAGTGGCTCACATGTGGAATGTCGCAAGGAACTTTCCAGCTTATTGGAACTCCATGGTGCAATGAGCACACCACCACCTACCCACCTTATTGCATTTACAGGATCATACATTCAATGTGAGAATGTGGTTAGAGCTGATGAATGCATCTTAAAGTCATAAAAATACTAATGATAAATGGACATACAATCAGTGCGGATAGATGGGACAGTCGCCTTGATCATGTCGGTGCCAGTAGTTGTGCCTGCTACAGAGCAGTTAATATAGTCATGGAGGGAGGGAGCAAGTTACTTACTGGACTCACTACTGATAGCTGCACCTGTTACTATTCCATCAGAGGATCCATTGCCTTCACCTTGCTTATCAACAGGATCTTTAGTTTCTGGAACAACATGTCATCTGCAGAAGAAATAGTAACTATGGTATATACTTACTAGTACTGGCCCTTGCATTGCCTTTATTCTTAGTTTGCAGAGTCCTAATTGTATCTGTTGTAGTAGTATGTGAGGTGGGCATGGAGTCATCAATGCTCAGACCAGATAGTTTAGAATAGGCAATGGGCCTTTGACATAACCACTGGGATTTCACTGACTTAAACAGGCTAGCATGATCATCAAAATTTGTCAATATCTGAGGCTGTGGCTTGTGTATCTGTGTGACCACAGGAACCATAGAGGTATGCAGCAGGGCCTGTTTATCTTCTTGTTCATCCTGCAGGAGTCACATTAGCTGTCTGCTCTTGAGAGTAAAACCATACATACACATAGACTTACAATCATGTTTTGATCCTCTGTGCCTTCTATGGCTGGAATCATAAGATCAACGGTATCCTTAATGTTATATAAGACACTGTCATCCTCCTTCAGTGCTTGTATGCATAGATGGGAAGAATTGATCTCCAGTTCCTGACATGAATTTCTCATCAGTGGTGTTTATTGGCAGCCACAATCTATGAATCTACATGTATCAAATTATGTAGACCTCAGATAACATTCACTGTCATTGGACTGTGGGTCGAGGATATTTCCTTTGCACCTGCCATGTGCTTGACATATGATATTAGCTTGATAATAGCAGCACGGTTGTGTCCCTCCAATTCATGGAGATCTTGTATACATACATCTATAGCATGATCATCATCTATGAGTGAGGCTGTTGTGGTTGGGGCAATATCTGATGGAATCTCAACACCATCATACCATAACCACCTCTTCCACTTCATTGTCTTTCTATCTTCTCCAATCATATTGATAGTGTTTGTGTGCTCTGCAATTACACCCTCCAGTATTTTTCAGAGGCTAGCCACTAGCAGATCATTGAAAAGATCTTCTCGCCTGGCGCACTCTTTGCTAAGGTCAAGCAATATTGCCTTGATGAATGGTTCCATATCATGCTTGCTATTCTTTGACGTGCACTCGTTCTAGTCTTAGCTTGTGACTTGCAGGGCAAGGATCCCAGGAATCACCTGCAGCTCAGCCATAAGATCCCTTCTGTGCCCCTTTCTCGACGCAATCATGTCTCACAACTTCTTCAGGTCATTCTTGCCCCAGATCCTAACCTCTCAAATTTTTCATTGATCTCCTTTTGGTCCTTGAAAGGCTTGCTCTGCTGACTACAAGCAATTGTGGTAGTTAGCTTGTTCTGGAGGTGCAGCACTATTGTCATGTGAAGTGCTCACAAGTAGGTAAACATCTGTGAAGTGAATGTTAGTACTACACAGACCATGGCTTACATCTATCAAACTGACTGCCTCCTCAACTTTTTAGGTTTAATCACCCTCAGGTCATTGTGGAGCTTTGTAAACATAACTTCTGTTTCGTTATCCATCAGATGTTTGTAAAAATAATGTGTGCGATAGTGCAACAGCAGAGGCTTGAACCAACCACTAACCTGTTATAATGGGTGAGGATAAAACAGCTGTCCTGCAATATAGGAATACTTACTTCCTCAAATGCAGCACTGTTGGATGTCAAAATGGACCACACAATGTTGAGGACGTATCTGCATAGTAGTGGAAAGGCGCCTCTTGCACACCATCTTCAGGCATCAGCCACACTGTTATTCTTGCTGTCACCCTGTCATAAAACTGAAAAATAGTATTTCATTGTGATGATTTGGTTTTTGATAGGTGCCATATGGAACACAGCTTTTTGACTAGGTAATTGGAGTAGTTGTTCAGGCTGGTGGTGTAGTTTGGAGCCTTAGTCGCAATATCCTTTAGAGGTACATATTTAACTGCTCACTGGTGTGAGTAGAGATATCATCAAAGACATCATTAAAAACAGTGGCATCTGGGTTCACCATGCTATTGTAGATCATCTGGTGCCACTCCTCCAGTTGTGTGATAGCCTTGTTGCAATCTGAACCTTCATCATATGCAGCTGCAATTGTTTTACTTACTGTTGCATAGTCTAGGAAGATGTTGGATGCAAGCAGGTGTAGTATATGACTATGCAACTGAATAAATTGGATGAACATCTGTAACAACATGTAAGGTTCAGCTGCGCATACTATACAAATGCAGCTTACCTCCATCAAAACATTGATTGATTGAGCCAGCAAAGTGATATGGAACTCTTTATGACGGTGGAAATAAGGTCCCAATGGTAGGAGATCGAGGGCAAGCATTAATACAAGTTTCTCATAGCTGAGGACTTTGGCCAACTGCATGTTTTTCTGCCTTTCAGTACTGTCGTACTAAAGGTGCAGTTCTCCCTGTGCTGCTGCAACTGCTCCTCCTCTGGTGCATTCTTGTATGCTGCCTTTACTAAACGCAAGATGCCAATTAACACCTCCTTGGTCATCTTTTTGTAATCATGCAATAACTTATTTTAGCACAAGCAGTTTGTTAAGTCATTGACATGCACTACGATTGTGTCTGTAGATATACATAGATGTGTCAGCTCTAGATAAATATGCCTCCATTACAACTGTTCTAATGGCAGGGGGGTTGTCAGTTACATCTAGCTGAGGCGATGCTGACAATACTTCACCACTGGATCTGTTCTAAGGATGAAGTGGATTGCTTGATTGCTTACCTTTATCATATATGATTATTCCCCACTTGCCCATTAAAATCAATGCACCTTGCAGCCCAGCAAGTTCATTGCAAAGGCTATTATACTCGGTGACATGCTCTTTTGTCAGTTTCTTCATCTCACTGATCTTATGATAGTATTTCTCAAGAGAGACAATCCCATGCATGATGTTCTTTGAGTATTTCTTGAGTGCAGCAACTCGATGTTGACTGGATTCTACCACAATAGCTTATGTATCCTTCAATTGCAATTGTGGCACCTCCTTGTCATTGTTGAAGTTGAGTGCAAGGTGTAAGTCACTCACTAGGCATGTTCTTGACAACATCATTGGAATGGCAGTATCTTCTTGCATCACAAGGATTCCTTCTTTCTTGAAGAATGTGATTAGCTTGTTCACCTCCCTCTTGACCTGTGGATGGTTATTATATTTGCCAAACACCAGTGACTTTTGGATCTTGAGAATATTAATATATGCCACACCCAGCCTGCACTTTGCAAGCTGCACCATCTTCTGAGTCGCCTGAGCTGGGTCATTCATTGGCACATTTGCCTCTACCAGTGTGAAGAAGTAGTAGTGACTGGCCAGCAAGAAAGCTAGAGCACTAATAAATCCAACTGAGTGTAGGTGTGCTGTCTCGACCCAAGAGGATTGCTATGAAGCACTTCCTTCAAGTATAATGCGAAGAGAGCAAATGTGGAATGGAAAGAACTAAGTTGACCTTGGAAACACAAGTCCACTGATAAGAGCGAAAGCAAGACCACAGGTCCGGTGAGTGTGCAATGCAAAATAAATGAAAGCGAGAAGATCCTAGGTAAAGAGCAGCAGGTTTCTAGGTAAGGTGTGGTTCTGCAAGTAGCAGCTAGGTATAGACGAGGTTTATGGCCGAGATATAACTAGGTATAAAATGCTAAGTCAGAAACCGAGAGCAGTTCAGATCCGCACACAGCCTAGGTAAAGAAACTTAGCGGCACATTCTCAGGGCAGTCAAGAACACGCGGGTTCAAAGTGAGAATGAACAAAGCTTGTTAATTGATCAGAGGTACTCAGAATGTCTAAGGTAACTCCACAAAACAAAGGTAGTGTCTGAGGGAAGGGAAGTATTGTACTGCATGTAGCGCGCGAGACTTTATCCTACTGCGTGAGTGTCCAGAACTCATAGGCAAGAACTATAGCAATGGAATGAGGCAAATAAGTAATATGTAATGAGACCGCGCATGGAATAAAATACATGGTTACATGTAATAAGCCTTGATATTGTTTAGTCAAACTGAGAGAAAATGAACATGCACCAATGGAGATAGGTGGACATGGAAAGGACATGGACAGAGGATGGTTCCGAGTGTGGGTGCATGCAAGTTGGCTATCGGCTGAAGAAAACTTCTAGGGGAAGACTGGAATGACATAGATCCAGCAAGTTTCTATAGACCTTGACATGAGTATGAAAAGACACTCATTCCCACCCAGCATGGGTCCAAGCGTCACACTAGGCACTTATCCAGCTTTGCATGGAAGTCATTCTCCTGCATCCATCTCTGATAAGTTGTCCTGTACTCTGGCATGATATTGTCTTTGTACATACCATTGGTCTTTCATCCACAGATGAGTTGTGTTTGTGGTGGCCCATGTTAATTGTAGCAATAGGTGTATGAGTAACCTGCAATTATGAATTCTTGGTTCAACTTATTCTGGTTTAAATTATGTCAGTTCAAGATCTTGAGTTGTTCATTAGGCAGAGCTTTTATTATGAGAGACTTAGTTGGGGGCTAAGGCACCCATGCAAAAGGTACTTCAAGATTCTGTACAATCTCAGCAGTAATATTGACAGCCTTAGAACATTGTTACTGGCTGCATGGGAGCATTTTTCAGTGTTTGCCCATAACAAGTTTGACAGCCAACAAACTTGCTATCACATCTTACTTGATTTTATCAGACTCCTGCAGGGCAAGTCTGATTGTGGATGTCAGGAATGAATGTAAGCATTTTATGTTGTTTGCCACATCTAGTGGATTACACCAGCAAGCTCAGTTGATCAAATGAAGGATGCTCAGAAATATTGCGGGGGGCACTTGAAACAAGCTTCAAGGTACTGGTGACCATAGTGTAGGAAATAATTGAGTTGTGCACCACATGATGCTGATATTGATTCTCCGACTGCTTCAACTTCTGGAACCAACCAAGCCGGTCCACCACAGCAGATCCATATTCAAATGATAAAATTTGCAGAATATATTGCTTGTCCGACTGGTTGCAAGGTTGAGACAGGTAGGTAACAGAGCAAGATATTGTACAACATACTTGGACCAACATACTGCAAGTAATTCACTCAATCTCGAATCCCCTTGCAAGTCTTCTGATGTGAGTGACTGTTTATTCAATGACAGGATGTTTCAAAAAATGCAAGGTGATATTGTGGATAATAGAGGACATCATAATAATGAGGATAGTGCTTCACATCGTGGGGCTCATTGAAAAGAGGACAGTGTCCTTCATCGAGAATGCAAGCCAAACAGCAGGGCAACTTTGAAGGAATACCCTAAACATGCATGAGCTATATGAAACAGTGAGTCAAGACAGAAATAACCTTACATATATGATATGTGTTAAGAACGTGCTCAATGGTCAGATCCGAAGGGCTTGGCTTCAGCTCATGCACTGTGCCCCTTACCCGAGTACGTGCCCCTAACTTCTGAGGGCTAATGGACAACGTCCGGAGTCCAATGCACAGGAATTCCGGTGGACATTCGGGAACAAGTGATAAGAATAATCTGGACGATGTCCAAACTAGAAGGAAACAGCGGAGGACTACCTAAGGTAGAGGCAGAGGTGGTGAGTCTATAGGAGTCGATCCTAAGACTGTCGGAGACAACGAGAAGAGACTTCAAGTCAGATGGAGGAGGGAATGAGCAGAGTTTAAGATAATATTCGAATTGAGGAAACTACAAGGACTGTACAGGGTTTATATACTACTGAGGACATAACGGAGAAACAGTCAGTGTAGTGCAAGGCTATGTGAGGCTATGGACAGAGCATGTGGTACGACTATCACTAGTCTATTGGAACTTAGTAAAATGAAGACGGAAATGAATAAGGGACGGAAAATAAAGCATACTAACTGATAAGGGAAATACTAAAGGGAAAAGGCATGGAAGATAGGAGCTGACCGGATCCGGAAATCTGGAAGTCCGGAGATGATTGTGTGATTCATCCGGGTCCAGAACGCAGGATATGACAATATGCCTGTTCGTGCTCAGACAATGACTACCATAGGAATAGAACAAAAGAGTGTCAACAGTGGTGGCTAGTGCTCACAACTTTGTTCCACTGACAAAGCTAACTACAATATTCCCATGGGTGTGTTTTCAGAGGATTGATTATTTGCATTCAACAGAACCCTATTCCACATTTGTGGAGTTGGGGACTAATCTAATAAGTGGATTGATGGCAGATCCATGAAGGAAATTTGTAACAGGTGTATACAAACATTAGCTACTGGTTTGGGGGGTAGTGTAATTGAAGCATAAAAGACGAGCCCAAGTTCAAACCAAAAGCAGAGTGGTGCCTTGCAAAGGTAAACCCATGATCAAGATACATCAAATGTGCCTAATTTGTCATTATACACACACAGATAATCAGATCACCTTGAAGTCAGACTGTCATGTGGTCTTGCACTTGTAATACTGGATAAGTTTTCCTTGGTGAGTTTTTGACAACATTTAGGCTAATATACACCATTATTCACCATAAGCTGTGATATATTTTAAGTCTTTAAGAGACACAATCAAGTTAACCCAAGTCTCAATTTAATTTTGCTGGTTAGTAACTGTCATATCCCGTATTCCGGACCTACATCCAACAATGTTCCCACGCCCCATCCGGACCTCTGGACCCCTGTCTATGTCCTTTATCTGTCCAGATGTCTATATGCCCAAATCCCTGTACCTTTGCATATCCACACATCTGGATCCGATATATGGACACCTGATTTCATATCCACTTCTCAGGATCTCTGGATCTGAGCTATGCTTCATATCCAAACCCAAACCTTAAATCAGCACTCATCCCCTTATGGTAATCATTTGTTTCCAGACATCCGGTTATCCCTATAACCGACTGTGTTTTATTTTCCGTACCTGATTCATTTCCATCTTCATTTTATTAAGTTCTGATGCACTAGTGTTAGGCATTCCACATGCTCCATCCATAGCCTCACATAGCCTTGCACTGCGCTGACTGATTCTCCGTTATGTCCTCCCTAGTATATAAACTCTGTAGAAACTCCTGTATTTCTTTAGTCTGAATATTACACATATTAGTCCTCATACTAGTTCTAGTTCTCTGACTTAGTCAATATCTATCTCAGGCCTAGGGAGGAATTCCCTAGGCTGGAGCTCCACTCCTCCGAGTTTCTGGAAGTTCCTCCAGAACTTTGCCGCGGTCCTCTGGACCTATTCTGCTTTGGACCACCTCTCATTTGATTCTCTGCGGCATAGTAGTAAGTTTATTAACAGAAATTTTCACATCCCATGGTTGACATAGTATAATTAGATGTCTCTCTCCTCATATGACCAGCGATTGGAACCCAGAATCTTCTTACTATGACTCTGATGATAATGATGACTGCATTACAAGTCAAGTTCCCTGTCTTCCTATTAGAGTCGTGCTCAGAGAGTTAAACAGATCTGAAAGGGCTTTGGCCTCAGCTTGTGCACTGTGCCCCTTACCCGAGTATGTGCCCTTTAATTTTGGATGAAGTCCAAAGGCGAGTTCTGGCAAAGTCCAGAGAAAAACTCTGGGCAAACTCTTGGGTTGGATTGCTCAATAGAGCACCAATGGACTTCCGGATGAGTGTGGGAAAGCACACTAGAACTACTTTTGGAATAAGGGGAATAATGTAAGACTACTGGAACAAGTTCCAAGTAGAATGGATGGAGAAGTTGATCACTGGACGAAGTCCAGTGCAGGATAGGAGCAAGCTCCAGAGGGGGAGGAGATCCACAAAAGTCGGAGAACATGATAGGATAGGTCTGAAGGAACAGAGGTCTGGAGGTCCAAAGGCAGGTGGAGTAGCGGAGGATCAGACAGATGGAATGGACGAGCAGAGCTCCGTGGATCTAAGGGGTAGTGTGAACTACTATAGTGGAGTAGGTCCGGAGGTTGTGTAAGTATAGTGTAGGCTACTCTGGATAAGATCCAAAATAGAAACAAACAGGATAAGACTACCATAGGTAGAGTCGGAGGTAAAATGGACAAAGACTGGAATCAGATGAAGTCCAAAAATGATTGCAGGACAAAGGGTCAAGGTTCCAGACTAGGGAATGATCCTATGGCTCAGAGCCAGAGGCTTACAAGGGCCAAAGCCCAAATACAAGAATGGAAATGGAGTTATATAGACAGGAGATAAGGAAGATACAGGATAATAAGTAATAGGGTAAACAGAAACAAAAGCAATAATAAGACTGAGGTCTGCAGGATTGTACTACAAGTTTATACATGGTAGATAGCACAACAGAAGATTAGTAAGCATAGTCTGAGGCTATGTATGTAGTACAATGGAACATAGGTATAATAAACTTAAAGATGAAACTCATATGAAATACATTATCAGGATGAAAGCAGAGACAACCAAGAGCCGGAGACACAGGTATATCCTAAATGGGATAATGTGCAGCTGTATAAGAATAGTTTTAGATAGGACCATAAACAAGATCCGAAGGTCTGAAAGCCAGGGGTTCGGATAAGACATGGATGAGGTTTGGATGAGGTGTGGATGGAGTATGGATTGAATGTGTGAACTGGATCAGGTGGGGATCATATGGATATGTCCGGATATATGAGAATTTGGATAAGATATCATAGTGAAAGTGGGGTGTAGAATCTGGTATATGACACTCCCAGTCTCAGAAAGTAGTAGTAGTGACAATGATTATACCCCCACAAAGAAGAAATCCACTGTCTATTCCACTATCTATACATCTCCTACCAGTGGTTACTTAGATCAACCTCCACCTATGACTTGAGAGACTCATGAAGAATTCAGAAAGTTTTCTTGAAAAACATACAGCAATTGCATCTGCCAGATTACGATGAAAACAATCAAATTATTTCTTGAGATATCTCACATCTTTCAATGCAAGAGCAAAAAAGTAAGCAGTTCTTTAAGCTATAGGATGTGCAATGCTAACATCTCTTAAGATCACCCTTTATGAATATTGCCTTGGCCTAGAGTATACAGGATTTCATGTTGATAGTAGAAGAAACATGTCCTTTGGTGAGCTATATTACATCTTCTGTGTAAAGCTTTAAACACTGATGTTCAAGTTCACAGTTACCAGTGAGTGGCATAAACCTTTCGATGACGGGCACTGGTTTTTTTTACTGGATATGCAAACACTGAAATGAGTAGATGAGTATGTCAGGGTGGTTATTGCATGGAGGAAAGATACATGTGGTGAGACCAGAATTCTATTTTTCTATGAATGGATACGTCACTTATAGTATTGCTGATTATTCAAACATTAACATTTAACCTTCATGTAGTGGAAATTCAGAATGATGACAAATTACACCTTCATATGGGCCTTGAAGATTAATCCAGAAAGCTTCGTGCAAAAAAAAATAATTCATAAACATCCTTACTCAACACTTCCATCCCTCTCTTACCATGTTACACCTCCATATGCCGTTATTAATGCTGGTCCAAAGTGTAACTGAAGTGAAATCAATCAGCTTATTTTGGAACAGTATGAGGAAGAGATGGATGAGTCACAAGAATTTCAACAGCAACTCATACTGCTGTGTGATATTTGGACTCTTTTTGTGGGTGCCAAGAGTGCCTCTAAGGCTTGGAGGAAAAAGTCACAAGCAGATAAGTTAGAAGGGGATAAGTCAGAGGTTGGTAAGAGGAAGAGGGAACAGGCTGAATCTGGTCTTATATATGAACACATCACATGATCCAAAATACACTTGAACCATGATATGTACTCCTCCAATACTTAAGGCAAGTCTTCATAATAATCAACACTGTTAGGTCAAGTTAAACGCAAACTGTCACTGGAATCAAGCAGCCTTGGAGGTAGCCTCACTCTCAACTTGAGTTTTCATGCCTCTGCAAACAATCAAAGACCGAGAGTGAATGGAGGAATGAAATAAGGGATTGGGTTGAAAGGTTCTCTAGGGCCACATCTACTGAAGTTCTTGGGTAATGTTCTTTGATTATTATACCTATGATTCAGTCAAATAACCTGTTTTCTAATTAAATCTCAGCTATTTTTGCGCA
This sequence comes from Suillus discolor, assembly GCF_016758755.1. Classification (NCBI taxonomy): domain Eukaryota; kingdom Fungi; phylum Basidiomycota; class Agaricomycetes; order Boletales; family Suillaceae; genus Suillus; species Suillus discolor. The sequence goes on along the minus strand of NW_024541275.1, from coordinate 223,700 downwards.
GAGCTGCAGGGTCAAGTGACCTCCACCTGTTAGGTCAATGTGATACCCTGCAAAGAGTAACACAGAGATGAAAGCCGCTTTCACAGCCATTATTAGCCTGTGATGTTTTTCAATTTTGCTCAGCTTTTTATGTCGTACACATGATAATTTCTCCCTAGTATACTGTAGCATGCACTTGCCTGTAATTTCAACATAGTTGTTTCACATTGTGAATGGAAATCTCTAATTACAGTAGAGTCATGGGGCCTGAAAACAAAGTTCTTGCCCAAGTTTTTACTATCATTCCCTGTAATGTGTAACATTTTCATAAAATCTTTTCTAGCCCCTCAGCCTCATCACTGTTTCTTTCAAAAATTTTACCTATCATAGATTTATATCTCATCTACATGGATCTAATTTTTACTGATTTTTAGAATAATGTAGTGTAATGTCAGAGCAAGTCCAAGAAAACTCAGGATCACCCTTCAATCTGTAAAATTTTGGTCACAGCCTGTCACGCCTTGGCATAGTAGCAGCACAATTGACTTTCACTCCCAGAAGTCTTCAAGTGTGTCAGATTGCATTGGAAAGGCTCGAAAATGTAGTATTATTGACTCAGAGTATCTAATACTAACAATAATAATTATTCTAAATATAGTATTGGTACCCTCCTGCATACACATCCTCAGTCCACACTGTGCTGCCAACTCAGAAATTTGTATTGCTGTGACTCGCTGGTGCAAAATCAGGGTACCAAGTGTATGGAGACTCGAGAGTGAGGCTGAGGTGCAGGATGCTTGAATATGTTGCCTTCCTGTGGTGTGGTGCCATTGGAGAGAATGATACAATACAATATGACACAAGGTAGATGCTGTATGTGCTGAGGAGGAGATTAAATTATTTATGCACCCCCCTGTCTGGTGTCACATTTTTAGACTTGTCATTGATTACACCACTGTAGCACCTCAGTACAGGAGAGTAACTGTTATTGAATTGGTTTTATTGCATCCCAAGAAGGTGCCCTTTGTGTTCCAGGTAAATATTTATGAGTACCTGTGCAGGATCTTGGGGATCTGGGTGATTTGTATTGGACAAAGGTTCCAAATTGCCACAATTTTGTCTCTTGCAACTGCAACATCCAATAATATTTTATTCTACTTGTGCTTAAGAATGAAATTCAGTCATTACAATCATTTCACCCATGAATGGGCAACATCCGAGTTTATCATGACTACTTTAACTACAATGGCACTGCTAACTATATCTAACTATGAAGGAGACAAACTGTTGGATCCACAAGACCTCGATCTTTTATCGGAGATCACAGATATCCTGTAGGAGGTATACAACATGCTACTGCCCTCCTCTGAGCTCTCAGTAGCGGAAATATTAAAATCAAACAATAGTTGCAGGCTTCAACAAGATGGGACTTGTACTGCCCACAACAGAATAATGTATTTCATCCTAGAGTGAACAAACTGCCTCCAATATTATAATGATGTTAACAATCCTTTTTCCCATTCACTACAAGCAGTGTTTGAAGTGCCAATGGCTCACTCACCTAGTGTTCATGCATTTGTCACACTGTGTCACAGGTTGCCATCATTGCTAATTGGAAGTCCGCCATATACATGCAAGGGAGCTTTACTTGGTGCCATGAAAACTCTATTGCAGTATGGCGGGACTTTAAAACAATGTAATGTCTTGTGGTGGATTGTCATGCTAGATAACATATCCTTCACTTGTGAATCAGTAGTCTGGCAAATCAGCCTTGGATAATGTCATTTTAGCTAGATATCTGTCAGAACCAATATTCTAAGCACTCCTAAGGTCAAAATTTGTGTGACTTTTCATTCCCAATGCTAGCACTGATCAGTGTATCAAATCATCTCCAAATGGTATATATTGTATCATAACACTTGCACAACACAATCATTTAAAACATAAAAGACATAGAACTACTCGTTAACAATGCATAACCATTTAATTACACTAGACAAGAACAATTCACAATGATTTGCATATGCTAGTTCAAAAGCACGAACACTAGATGAGCATACAAAATTCAGTCTACATCAACATTGCCTGTGGCAGTGTGGCTAGTACTTTCCAATTGTGGCTGAAAGTTCAAGTTCTTGGTCCACATTTTGATCAAATGCATTATCAAACACTTGTGTTTGACTTACATCATCTCATACATCCTTCTCATATTGACAATTGTTATACACAACCAGTGCTTGCTTTCAGACTTTCGAACATCTGCATTTGATTTACCTCCATTTATACATTCCTAGTCATCCCATCAAACTCTTGCATTTGACTTACATCCTTGCAGACATCTAGCTCATAATTTCCAGCTAGTCATATTCAAATACATTCCTTTCCCATTCTTGAATGCAACTCTGAGAGTTGTCCATACCCTCTTCACAGACAGCTGTATCTTAACTGGGTAATTCCTCATTGACATACAATGTCTAAGCAAAGCCTTTGTCATCCCAATCTGGCAGGGCTAGATCCAAAGGTCATGGCCTATAAGCAGCAAAATGATAGACAGAATTTAAGAGACAAAATCCTGCAGAAGAGAAAAGGCTATGTGAAAAAATACCATGAACAAACACCATTTGTGGGCAGCTCAGAAACAAAAAAAAACTTGAAAACACTAGATTGAGCAGGCCTCCTCCAAAATGGTGGCATGTCCTGTCATCCAGGGCAGTCCAAAACTAAGGTGACATTGAGAACATTGAGAATGCTGCTGGTCCTTCAAACTCTGGCAGACTGTTACGACAAACGGTCGTGTGTGACTAGGATAATCTAACAGCGACAACCATGACAGTGGTACCGAGTGCTGAGAGTCGTCGGCCTTTACAGACAAGCAAAGGTTGCGTACTCGAACGTAGCTCGTGGTGGTTAATGAGGGGTTACGCTGAGATGATAGCGGTTTACAGACAGTGAGAGGCGTCACTGAAGGTACGAGTCGATGTCGAGCAGGTAGCTTTAGTGGGACAAGGAGTTCAAGGGTAAACCTAGTAAGATTAAAGTAAGGAACGTCTACTTGTAATCTTCGACCTTATATAAGGCTACTCTTCGTATCTAAGCTCAGCCTAAAGCTGGGTTCTAATCTGCTTATCTACATGAGTCAGAGATAGCGTCCATGAGGCGGGCTTCTATCGTAGATAGGGTCCATGCGGTGCCCTTCTATCAGTACATGCGGCAGCACGAGGCTTGCCTTCTATCATCCTCGAGGCAGCGCGAGGCTTGCCTTCTATCTTGATAACATAAATAGGTCTTCTAGACCTATGTCGTCATGTGTCGTCATGTGCGGTCCAGACCGCTTATCTAAGCCGGCAGTTGCCGCTTATCATCTATCATCATCTATCGTCATGATCGTCATGGAGCTGGTGAGACTCCAGTATCGTCTATAGCCGTGCGGTGGCAGAGGGCTGTCTGCTGGCGGGGGACTCATGTCATGTTACTGTAACACAGACAGGTTCCTTCAAATGTTAAAAACATGGCAGGGCCTTCTTATCATGTCTCATTTGATGATGCCCTCATTAATCCCACCCAATGCTTAATCTCTGCTGAAATATCGGGTTTGACCACTAAGTATCTGGAAACGGCTCCCTCCTACTTAGATGATGAAAATACTCATAGTCAGTCCAATATATATGTAAGTACATAGAAATCCGGAACCCTATAGGCAAAAGTAGCGACCAAAGATTTCAGGTCCAAAGTACATGTAAACTAACACGAGGCACTGCGGATGATGGGAAAACATGTAATAGTGCTGGCTACGATGTGAGTAATGTGCGAAATAATCAACTACACACCTAGTGGGGCTAGCAAGATGGGACGGGACACGGATAGAACAAGTGTGCAGGATTTTGGGTCGGCTGCTGTGGCCAAAACATCGGGTCTGCTAGTCAAAGTGTCGGGTTGTGCAGGTTAGTATTGGGTTTCATCAGGAAGTGATGGGCATTGGATGTGTATCGGGAAATAACTGGATACGAGCTCAGCGCAAGCTCAAGTGCTACATCGCACTAGGCTCGTATTCAGCCATTTTCCAATGCATGTCAAATGCCCATTGCACATGAATCACTTCCCAATGTTATCCGACACTCATCCGCTAAACCTGATGCTAATCTGCTAATCCAATGCTAATCCAATGAACCCAATGTTTCCTGCGCATTGGACCCGATGTTTTCCCGTGCACTTGTCCTCCCTATGTCCTGTCCTGTTGTATCTATCCCCACTAGGTGCACAGTTATTCATTTTCACATTGCTAACATCGTAGAACATGTTATTACATGTCCGCAGTACATTGTGTCTTATTACATAGGACATCGGACCCGAAAATCAGTGCTACTACTTTTGCCTATAGTGCTCCAAAATTCTACATAGACACTATATATTTCGCATACCTCCTACCTATTTACTTTACCTTTCTACCTCTGAATAGGAGGAGGTCATTCAATATTTAGTAGTTCTTAGCTGAATTCTGCAATATCATCCTTTCTTTATCCAAAACATCTAACAGTAACCCACCATTCGCTATATTCCCGACGCTAACCTGATGCAACCTGAGGCAAACCCACTAACCCAAAACCCAAAAACATCGGACCCGACGTTTTTGACATCAGACTTGTAATTATACCTTCGGACTATCTTCCTTTTGTTATAACTAATTATTCTAATACCATACAGCAAACCCCTTGGGTCGAACGCACTTGTCTTGAAGTATTGCAGACTAGGCTGTGCACGACCACAACACTTTTTTTATATTGCTGGTTACTTACTTCATGGAGTGTCCAGCAAAAATTGTTGTATCTCTACAACGGACTACATGTCCATCTTCACCAGTCACCACATGCGACATATGTGTCATGATGAATTCACCACCCAACCATCCCCTCTCATTTCAAGATTACCCATTGTCTCCCTCGCCAGCCTTGTTCAATCTCACTGACATCGACTCTTTCAACTTAGTAACTCCAAAAATTGGCTCGCAGGTTCACGAAAATTCACCAACAGTCACATGGAAAAGGGGCATAACGACCATGCTGCCATATATTTACAAGAACAGTGGAAACATACTGCAACACGACACAAATGTGGTCATATATATTGCCACACTTCCCGAATCCTGTCGGTTCATCTACACTGCAGTGACTGGCGCTTGAAGCCACGAGAGCTGCACCAAAATATCACCACCAAGCTTTGCCAAAACAAAGCTGTTGTCCTTTGTCAATGCAACCAGGTCACCATGGATGAACCTGACCTCAAACTCTAGTATGGATGAGGCAGAACCTATATCCTTCAATACCCCTTGACACCAATATCAAAAGACACACTTTGCAGACCAGGGAGGATGCAAGTGTCACATCAAAAACATTGACATACCTCTGATACTAGTTGAGTTCATGGCTAAGATGAACTATCAGTAGTGTCATATCCCGCATTCCAGACCCGGACCAATCACGCAATCATCTCCAGACTTCCGGACTTCTGGGTCCGGTTAGCTTCTATCTTCCATGCCTTTTCCCTTTAGTATTTCCCTTATCAGTTAGTATGCTTTATTTTCTGTCCCTTATTTATTTCTGTCTTCATTTTACTAAGTTCCGATAGACTAGTGTTAGGTGTTCCACATGCTCTGTGCATAGCCTCGCATAGCCTCACACTGCACTGACTGAGTCTCCATTATGTCCTTCATAGTATATAAACCCTGTAAAGTCTCTGTATTTCCTCAGTTTGAATATTATCTTAGATTCTGCTCATTCCCTCCTCCATCCAACTTGAAGTCTCTTCTCGTTGTCTCCGACAGTCTTAGGATCGACTCCTATTGACTTACCACCTCTGCCTCTACCTTAGGTAGTCCTCCGCTGTTTCCTTTCTAGTTCGGACTTTTTCCAGATTAGTCTTATTGCTTATTTCCAAATGTCCACCAGAATTCCCGCGCATCGGACTCTGGACTCCGGATGTCGTCCATTAGCCCTCAGAAGTTAGGGGCACATACTTGGGTAAGGGGCGCAGCGCACAAGCTGAAGCCAAGCCCTTCAGATACGACCCTTGAGCACGTTCTTAACACTTTTTATGTGTTATTCAGCTTATGATCCAAACCTACAGACTCTCATTCCTGATGTGGATATGACAAATGTAGATCGCTTACTCAACACAAGTGCTGAAAACCTCAAGGCTGAGATGATTACCATTATGGAGGGGTTTGGGCTTGAGAAGAGCATGATAGACAAGGCCCATAATTCCAAATCCGAACTACTGCTTAACTGGTCTGCTGCTGCTATGCAGATGTCCTCCACCATTTGCAACACTGCCTACTTTCATTACGTTGATTGGTTCAACTACAAATATAACAACAAGCATAAGAGTGCTACTCAGGATACTGCTGGCACTGGCACAGAAGTCTCCGCCGAGTCAGCTCAGACCATCACTCTGAGTGCTACTCAGGCTACTGTTCATACTGGCACAGAAGTCTCTGGCAAGTCAGCTCAGATCATCACTCTGAGTGCTCCTCTTGCCAGCGGTTCCACTGAATGTGACTTGAAGAAGCCAAAGGTCTCAAAAGACTCGGAGGAGACAAAGAATGCCACTGGCAGCTTGAAGAAGAAGCAGAAGAAGAGGAAGATGAATGGCAAGGTGAGTTCTACTAGTATCTGTGATTGATCCTGAATGTTTGTGCTAAGTCGTTGTCTCGCTAGTAGGATTTTTGAGCCTGAGTGATCTTTGTTTTGCACTGACATTTGTTCATTGCATCTCACCATAGTACTACTGACAATGATATAGCACTAGTACTAGCCTGAGTAGTACTACTTTACTTGTACTAGTATCTTCATTGCCAACTGTTGTCCATGTTGCATCCACCATACCATACAGTACAATTACTATGATATTCATTCATCATGCTGCTCCGAGTCATATGTTTTTCATGGGATAAAGATTAAAAAGTAAAGTAAAGAGCGGGTGATATTAGAAGTGTTGGTACATGCTGTTGCTAGATAGACACTAGCTAGCATAATGCCCAACTGCCCGAACTGTCTAAAGAAGTTCAAGGATGCCTTGGGTATTACACGTCACCTAAGCCAGCCCCTTGTATCATGCCGACAATGTACTACCGTGGAGTTCACAACTGCAGCAGAAATACTCAACTCATTGAACCGGCATGCATCTTTTGAATCCAATTGATCATCATCACACTCTCAGTCTTCTGCTCATTCTGCCAGTGGCAGACTCGGAACTCAAAGTCCTCATGGCTTCTCAATGGACTTAGATCTGCCACCAGCATGGAACCCGGGCCCTAACTCAGATGGGGATGATATGGTCTACCATGATGAAGAAGTGGACATGGAAAATGATCTTCCGATTCCCAATAGAGAGACACTGGGTTGTGGAGCTGCAGGGGGGCATTCTATGCGATATGAAGGTGCTGCAAGGATACATGGATGGGGCCTGACTTTCCTGGAGTGGTTCAATGATGATGTATATGCACATTATCACAACAATAACTTGTATTATCTATTTGCATCCTTTCAGGACTGGGAGCTCGCTAGTTTTCTACTGTCCTCAGCATTGAGTATGGCAGCCATAGATCACTTCCTAGGGTTAGAACTGGTATGTTTTCCTCCACTGACTCTGAATCAGCTTGGAAATTAAGTCCTTGACAGATCAAAGCCTTACCGCTCTTCTTTCACACAGCAAAAGAGCTATGGAGTCGTGCTAAGCTTCTACCCTCTGGTCCCAAGTGGCAATATCATGTTATTTCCACCAATCATCCAATGAAACTACCTGTGCACCTGTATTGGTGTGATCCGCTGGACTGTATTGAATCCCTCTTCAATAATTCGAGATTTGCCAAGGGTATTGACCTCATATCTGAATGCATATGTACCACAGCGGAGCGTACAGTATGAATATACAGCAAATGGATGACTGGCAAAGCAGCCTGGACAATGTGAGTTCATACCTTAGTGTTTAGTGTGATTACTTGTCTAACTTCTATTGCTCTATCGCAGTCCAAGCTTCCAGAGGAGTCTACATTGCTTGGTGTAATACTTTCCTCTGATAAGACCAATATCACAAACATGACCGGCAGACACATCGCTCACCCCCTCCTCATCAGTCTTGCCAACATCAAGATGGCAGTTCAAAACAAGGCATCATCACACACTTTTCTTCTCACAGCCCTGCTTCCCATCACTGAATTTTTGCATCCAGTCAAATGTATGCAAGGTGTTTGTTCTAGAAGCTCGCCTAATCCATCAGTGTCTTGACATTATCCTCGAGCCACTCAAGCAGGCTGCACACATTGGATGTATGATGTCAGACCCAGTCAGAAACCTTAGATATTGTTTCACTCCCCTGGCTTCATATATCGTGGATACACCCGAGGTGGCCATGCTTGCCTGTGTTCGAGGAGAGACCTCACCATGGCTTCATATAAGCAATTCGGTGACGCCTTCCAACACCCCCCACACACAGCCAAAACCACCCTTACACAACTCAAGAGCATCAAATCTATAGTTGACCCTCTAAATGTTGAAGCCTTCTTCACTGCATGTGAGCCCAACTGCCTCAGCGGTGTTGCTGATCCGTTCTGGTGTGACTGACCATTCACAGATCCAAATTTGTTTCTGACTCCAGAGGCCTTGCACCATTGGCATTGCGAATCCTATGATCACGATGTACAGTGGTGTATTAAAATTGTTAGTGTGGAGGAGCTCAAATTTTGGTTTTCTGTCTTGCAACCGCTTGTGACATTCTGACATTTCAAACAGGGTATCTCAACGCTCAAGCAAGTCACCAGAAGAGCGCAGCGGGACATACGGTGTTACCTTGTTGCTGTCATCGCGAATGCTGCACCTCCGGGTGTTGTCATAGCTGTCTGTGTGCTAATGGACTTCCGTTACTTATCTCAAGCAGTAACCATCGATGAAAAGCAATGTCAGAAGATCCTTGACACTCTCAAGACATTTTATGACCACAAACATGAAGTTATTGTGCACGGTGGGCATTGGGGTGCCAAGAGCAAAAACATCCTTGACAACTGGTACATTCCAAAGCTCGAATTGATGCAAAGTGTTGTGCTGAGTATCTATCAAGAGCAGAGTCAACAAATAACCAGAACTATGATCCCCAGATATGTCGATATCTGGATCACATCAAAAAATGTCAACATCTTCATCTTGCGACGTCTATTGCTGAGCAATCGCAGTCTCAGACACACACTGCCACTGCTGGATATAGAGATGGTTCGGATGATGGGATCAATGACGATGAGAACACCGATGAAGCAGGTGATATCCAGGCTGCCATTAGTGATTTCTGGGGGACAGGATGTGTTGTATCGAATTTCTTCAAGAAGGCACAACTTGCCTTGTTGTCCACCACAGCGCCCAGACCACTCCGCACGTTTGTCATTGGCTCCACTGCCATACATCTCAATTTTGATCCCTCGTTACAATGCCAAGCTATCGATGATGTTGCTGAGAAGTTCTGTTTGCCCAACTTGCAAGCAGCACTCACCAATTACATTCAATGGGAGGGTCAGACTGTTCAAAACCTCCACAAGTTGACAGGACAACATCAAGCATCACCAACCACGAATCTTCCATTCAAGCATCTTAATATTTGGTTTAAAGTATGTGTGCAGCAGACACCACACCACAGCAGGTCAGCCCTTCTTCCTGCTCTGACGGTTAATGTGTCTCCGCCAGATGCCAATTGGAAGCATGGCTGCTACAATGCTGCTATATTTACTGTTGATGGCACAGAACAATGGCCCACTAGCAGGCTTAAAGATAACTTAATATGTTCTTCAGTGTTATTTGTTCTGAGGTACAAATCTAGGACATATTGTTGTTGAGGTTCACCTCATTATGTTACCAGTCTCACCACCAGGCAGAACTCTCCCATGGGCTGCACGTTTCCTTACTTATGTCCAATGTCTCAACATAGTACCTCAGCAACGCGGAATGGTATTGGACTGCACTACGCAGATGCATGTTCTAAAATGTGCTACACATACAGGAGCAATGCCTTTTGGGGACATCCTTCCCCTAGATCAACTTCGCTCCTTTGCTCACATTATTCCCTGCTTTGGTCCTGTCGCTGATACTCATCTGACGCCACAAAACAGCTCTAAGTTTGCTCAATCATTTTTGCTCAACAAGTACATCAACAAGGATTTTTATCATACTATCTCCAAGTCGAATGCAGCGGCATAGTAATATTAGGTCTATGTATTACCTTGTCCATACCAGTTTTCTTTTGAAAAAAAATTCATGCTCTGTGACCACTGTATCATGCTACAGGCCACTATATTACCGGACCACTAAGACTTGTCTGTAAGTGCGCACTGTAACCTGCTGTAATATAATTAAGCGCTAATATTAGATTTTAGTCAGTTGCTACATATCACTGTGGATGCTGTAAGTTACCACAGGTGGCTGTACTTGGCTAGGGCACTATGTTATTTTTGGGGTTTTGCTGATGTTGCACAAAAGCTGCGTGAGTGTGCTATCTTTATCTTTCTCTGACACAAAATCTGGTTTGAGGCCAGATTAATACTGCTAATTTGCAGAGGACATTCATGAGGTCAAATTAACATATGTAAATTTGCATAAATTTGCAAGCCAGCTAATTAGCACTGTGATGCTCGGACCTGCGCTGGGCAGCAAATAGGCCATTTTGATACTTATGTCAAGGAGCATAGAACACTATGAGTTTCCTGTCCTCACACATTCATTATCCTGCAAATAATCTTGTCTGAAACTGAACCTGTTTTTCCCATGCTTTGCACATCCGCACTTTCCCACACATCAGCCGCATCAGACACGTATTCCCACGCTTTGGATACCTCAGAAATGCATTAGGAAGGTCTCTTGTCTAGCCATAGTCTATCCAAACCCCATTGGTATGTGAATTTTCTTACCTCGAGGCTTGTCAAATGTGTTGCAGCCTTATTACATGTTCTTACATATTTCCTATATTTCCTATCCCTTTCTTCTCTGAGTGAGAGTCTAGACAGTATAAGTTGACTATTACTCAGGACTACTTATGACACTTTCCTCGTACTGGATACCTCTTCCTATAGGTTTACCTTCGAAGTAGTCCCTTGTAGTGTGCGCTTTTTAGCCCCTATTGGGTTCCTTATACCTCTCTATATCTAGACTTTCCTTACCTCACAATATACCTTTGCCCTCACTCTCTAAACCTCGTTCCTTGATATTTCCTATACCTTGTCTGCACTTTCCTGCGCTTTTCGCACCTTCAGCCGCGTGTTCCTGCGCTTCAGATAGCCTCGGATACATTCTCACACCTCGTGCATTCCTTGTCCACTGTTTTCCCGTGCTTAGCGCACTCTCAGGTCACACATATCCACAGTCATTCTAGTAGCAATTCCCTTTAGAGTTGAACACATCTGTTTAGACAATGGCCATATGTTCTAGGATTTTGCATCAGGAAGTGCCTCTAACGATGATGACAAAATAAGCAATGATGTTGTGTCCAGGGAGTGGGATATCTGAAGAGGTATGCTTGCAGAAAATAGTTTCATTTATGTCCTGCCATTGAACAAGCAGTTTTTTGGTGGGTTTTTTTAATCTGTACATTATGAGTGTGATTTGAAGTTGTTGTGCTAGTTAGAAACATGTCCCTCAGGCTTATAATGATACCATTGTCAAATTTTAATATGATCTTGAAGTATTCCAAGATTTTGATTAATATGGTAAGGAGAGTTCAGCCATATGATGATAGACATTGTCTGTTCATCTGCCCTAGATACAGGAGCTGCAGAGAACATTTTGATTGTGATAATCTGGCAGATATAGTTAGAAATACAAAATGATGGAAACATATATGCTCACTGGAAGTATATCAGCAAGTTCATCTCCTAACTTCAACAGTGCTTACTAGTAATCATGCAGGGTCTTATTAGAGCATGTCTTGTGATTGAATGGATCCTCAGCATAGAAATAAGCCTTGAGCTGATTCTGAATATGAGCAAGTGGTTCTGCAGGAGTCAGATGTGTGAGTGTGTGAGTGTGGGGTTTTGACATTGCATCTCAGCTTTTGGTTTAGTATATTTGGCTATGTCATAAACATCACCATATCCCTGCTGCAAAATGTTTTGAATTCCAAGAGCTGCTCACTTCAATATATCAGGGGGAGGTTTTGATGTACATGTAACAATGTTGTTCTTGCTTTGCTAATTGATCAGGATGAGATGTATTATGAGTATATGCCCTCCAGACATCTTGGGCTTTGGCCCAAGATCCAATAATAGCAAGAAGCTTGGAGAGTTCCAGTTTAAAGTTCAACCTTGCAACTCCTGAGATGAAAAGATCATTAAGAGACTCATAAGAAAAAAGATTATCATTATGTCAAGTAGACTACTATAACAAAGATAATACTCACTGCCATGTTAATTCCAAGATCAGTATCTTCAACAACAGCCTGAAATGCTAGCAATCTACATTGTATTGATAGTGCTGTCCAATGAAAAATAAGTGTCACCAATTACTTCTAGCCTATAAGAGACTCCAAGACTAGCTTGTTTGTGATTATAATGCTTCATCATGTAGCTCGAGCAACTCATACAGGCCAATATCATCTGGACATGTTAGAAGACCTAGAGGAAATGAAAATGAAAACTGTAAGTAAACCTCAATAAAAACAATACCCACTTACATCCTCAAATTCAGGCAAAAAGCAGATATCCTTCACAGCCAGATTAAGGAGATGACACACATCTTGAAGGTTGATTATGTAGGGGTAATACTCACAGAGTAACCTCTGAGCCTTTGTTGTATTTCCTGTATGATCTGACATTGCTGCACAGAAGTTTCATGGCCCAACATTTTTAATAACCTAATAGTACAGTCAGTATATCAATTGTTGCTAAATTAAAATGGAACACCTACATGATCAAGGGCCTTGACTGTATAATTTGCTGGGTGTGATAGACAAGAATCATTATCCAGTGTCATGCAAAAGCATCATTAATCTGCAGTTGTGACATGGATGGAGTGGAATGAACCAAACAGTAAAAGTTTAATGGAATTAAACTGCTTGTCCTTGACAAAGGAATGTCCCCAGATGGTGTTCATCATATTGTCATTCAGATTGTTTGGCATACCATCAAATATAGTATGTCTGTTCATAAGCAGAAGATACTTGTCCTTCACTTGTTGAATGAGAGTTTGGATACCCTGGCAAAATACATTGAGATACATTCTCTCCACTCCAACAGATAGTCACTGGAACTCTGGGTCAAAATAGACCTTTGGCTCTCTTTGCTGGTTCAAGGCCAAGGATGAAGAACATTGCTAGTATTAAAACAGCATGTTGAATGTGTTAGAACGTCCCATAGCTAAGACCTCATTATGAAAGTGCTCGCCTTAAATAGACAATGGAGAAAGGAATGAGCTATGCTCACAAAGTTACAAGAGGGACTCACTCTATTTCTCCAAAGTTGCTATTCTTCTGATACCATGACATATGAACAAGTACAGTGCCATTTACAAAATATTTCAATTTTGCAAGATCTGGGGACAGATCATTTGCCTCATAGAAGTTTTTGTCATGTCAAAGTGCACATTACCAGATAAAGCATTGTAAAACATTAGCCCATGATTGACCTCCATGAAAACTGGGACCATATGAACTCATGGAACTTTTTGATATTTTGGTTATTGATGCTCATGTCAGAGGATGTCATGCCCTAGATGAAAATGTTCAAGACCTTAGTTTGGGAGACATTAAGATTGAATGAGAACTTGGACTCAATGCCCTGTCCAGAATGAAGTTCGATAATTGCTTAGATGAGGAAATTGGATGCCAGTGTTTACTGTCAACAGGTGGTGGTCAAAGATCAATATTATGAATGAAAAAGAGTTACTGATGACTAGCAAGTGACATTGCTGCCATCCAACAGTATTTTTGCTATAGTGAGCTTCTTTGGATTGTCATCTAGGATGGTGCCAGCCACATGAAAGTGATTCACTACCAGTTTGCTTATAGCCTGGAAAAGACTGTGATATCCAGTGTTGTGGTGCTTTCCCTTCAGTTTTTCCACTGCTTTGACCTTCAAACATCGACCATGAAAAAATCCTATGACATGACTTTGAGCAAGGGCCTTTGCTCTTCAGAGGTCAAAATTTCTGGTATCACAGGTACATCAAGAGATGGATGGAAATTGTGCATGAGAAGAGTTCCGAGGTTGTTAGTGGGTGTTCAGACCGTGCACAAAGGGTAGCACTGATTCTGAAGGGCTTGGCTTCAGCTCGTGCGCTGCGCCCCTTACCTGAGTATGTGCCCTTAATTGCAGATGACATCCAGAGGAAGTCCAAGGAAGTCCGTAGGACTTCCGAAGGAGCGTGGGAAAGTCCGGAAGAACTGTCCAGATCCAGATGAGTGCGAGAAAGTTCTGGAGGGGTGCGGGAAAGTTCCGGAGGAACTTCCAGAAATTACTATGAGGTTTCATCCTGGTACAGATATGTGTAATGGCTACTTACTCAGGATGAATCCTGAGTAGAATGGATACAGAGGAAAGGCTGCAGGGACAAAGTCCGAAGCAGAATAGGTCTGGAGGAACTTCCAGAAACTTGGAGGAGTGTAGGATCAGAGGAGCAGAGGAGCGGAGCGAGCTCCGGCCTAGGGAGGAATCCCTAGGCCTGAGATGGATATTGACTAAGTCGGAGGACTAGAACTAGTATGAGGACTTAGTGTGAGATCTAGTGCGAGGACTAATATGTGTAATATTCAGACTAAGGAAATACAGGAGTTTCTACAGGGTTTATGTTACGACTGGGGTATGTCGAGCTGTCTTAGTCCGAGTGGACTGAGATTCGGCGAGACAGACATGGTTCTTCTCTCGAATGAGAGGTCAGAGGTTTCTGGCTAAGGCAAGTATTGGCGACTTCCTTAGAATAGTGGTTCTTAGATAGCAAGGTTGGAGACCTTGCTAAAGGACTAGTTCCAGGTAGAACCCAGTAGATTAAAGTGAAGAACTACATGTGGTACGCTACATATCTATATAGCGAGAGTTCAAGCGGAGCTTGTAAATGCGTATCAAGATAGAAGGCGGACAGCCCACTTGGTAGACGATAAGAGATAAGAGATAAGAGATAGTAACCATGGTGCGGACAGCCCGCTTTGATAAGAGATGATTGGCTAAACATAGTGATGGTTACTAGCATGGAAAGTCAGCTTGGCGATGATATGAGTAAGGGTCTGGAAAGTAATTGGTCGTTCATCAACAGCTGTGTTTAAGTACCATTGTCCGGTAACAAAGGAGAAGCGAAGAGAATTAGTGTGCCGTAACAGTTTATATACAATGGAGGACATAATGGAGAATCAGTCAGCGCAGTCCGAAGCTAGGCAAGGCTGTGGACAGAGTGTATAGAAAAGTCAAACACTAGTCTATCGGAAAATAGTAAATGAAGATGGAAATGAGAACATAGGAAAATAAAGGCGAAAATGAAATGAGGTACGGAAAATGAGTATAGACTAACTCGAGAAGGAATATACAAAGGGAAAAGGCACAGAAGATAGACGCGGGTCGGATCTGGATGTCTGGATATCCGGAAACAGGTGATTACCATAAGAGGATGAGCACTGATTTAAGGTTTGGGTTCAGATATGAAGCATAGGTCGGATCCGGAGATCCTGGCAAGTGGATATCAGATTGAGTGTCCGGGTTTCAGATCTGGATGTGTGGATATGCAAAGGTACAGGGATCCGGGTGTACAGGCATCTTGACAGATAAAGGACATGGACAGGGGGTCTGGAGGTCCAGATGAGGCATGGGAACATTGTCGGATGTAGGTCCGGAATACGGGATATGACAGTGGGAGCCAAAGTGATTGGTTCCATAATGAAGTATGATCACCTAACTGAATTGAAGAGTTTTTACACAGAAACCTGCTGGTACCTTGCATTAACTGGTGTATGTTTGTGGATCAGTCTGGCATATCATTTTATGGTATCCAGGTCGCAGACAGCATAGTAGCAGTCTGTTGATATAGTACAGGTTATGCCAACACAGGGAGATGTGATCATCTGGAATATGGGGACACCAGGTGCAGGAAGCTTGACCTCTTCTGGTCTACCATAGACATTTTTGTCGGCACAATATTTGGTAAGTTCGTCTAACTCTCGTATAGTGACATAATGATTGTACTTGTTCTTGAGGTGGCCAGCCACCATGTTACCTGTAAGTGGGCTCTGGCAGCCCTGAGTCCTACACATAAAAATCTGAGGACATCATACATGCAAATACCTAAGGCATCTAATAATGGAGTTGACACCAGATAGTCTATGCTAGGTTGAAGAGTTACCCTTTCCTTCTCATAGGATCCTATATGAAGTTGGGTACTCAATATGGAGGCTCAGGGTCTGGGAAAGATGATGACCCACCAGGAAAAACATCACTATCCATGATCTGTGCATGGTCATGGAAAAGGCTGATCCTAATAATAAATTATAGAATTCAGTCAAAATCAATTGAAAAACACAAAGACACACCAAGATTGGTGGTGCATGTCACTGCCTGTTACTGCCTGTTGATCATCCTGCATTTTCAAAGGGACTATGATAGACCCTTGAGAAAATACCAGATTGAATGAAAGTAGCAGAGAAGAAATGAGAGCAAGTACACACCAAGAAGTATTCAATCAGTTAGTTCCAAACACTAACACTTTCAGTTTGGCGTCCGACCACCACCACCATTACAGTGACACCATGTGATATTATACTACCTAACTTGGTAATTACATTGCACTGAAAATTTTTACTGTTGAATAAGAGTTGCATCTCAATATTCACGTGTCATTGATGTGTTGTATGCACCATGACAAGGCAGAAACATATGTGTATCAATTCCTGAGTAGTATCATACAATTAGAAGCTATAAAATCCATGAAAACATGAAGTAATAAGTGTAAGAAAGCAAATTCATAGCAAGTGAGAGTCATGTATATGTAGTGACTCATGAAAAGCATGTAAAGGAAATGAAACAAACAAACAATGCAAATTTATAAGCTTTATCTGTATTTGCAATGCCAGTGTTATTACCTTTCTGCTTGCGAGAACTAGACCCAACTTGAACATTTTCCTTCTTGCCCTCAAGAAGAGGGATTAGCCATTGTGATATCGGAATATTGGTGTCTTCTTATTTGAGAGCGGTCAGCGTGAATGAGGTGAGGATCTGCATAGGGAGAGGATGGCCAATGAGTTCCTCTGGATGTGTATACTGAAGATGGACTTCTTCAAGGTGTTGGATCATGCTATAACACCAAATAGCATCAATGAATTGTCACACCTTTTCCTGTAGGCCAGCCTGGAACTATATTGTATCACTCACTATGGCCACTCTGTAAATCACTTTAAGTAGGGAGCCCCCTGCTTAAGAGGTAGGTATATATCACCTTTTCATGAGTCCTCTGCTATTCTACCATAGTCCAGAATATAAAATTTATTTTACCTATTGTAAGGAAGGAGCCAATGTTTCTCATGAAATTAACCTATATTAATTATTAGGAACCAACTGTGCTTTTGTTGAAGGTCTCTTACACCTCCATGTATTGCACCAACTGCATGATCATTAATGGCTACCAAGTACTATATACAGCATTGTTCAAGACAACTATGTATTATAGATGTTGCTACAATAATAAAACAAGTAAAAGAACAACAACATGCTAATGTTTTCTGAGTATAATCAAAATAGTGTTGTAAAAACCATGGTAAACATACTGAACACAAGCTGACAAGTGAATTGTTGTAATCAAACTTTGCAACATTTGTCAAAACCACCAAACATGTGGCTAGAGGCATAGCTATCCGAAGGATTACCAGAGGAAGTCTAAATAGTCTCAGATTACTGTATGTCCTAACATGAAGAATTACCTGCTTGCAGTCAAGGTCCACTAGTAGGTGTGTTTGAAGGGCATTTCTAAGATGTACAGCATACCATGTCCAAATCAAACTTAATGAATCAATAGGCAGATAGTGCAGGTGATGTTGTAGTACGAGAAGGGTCAGATTATGGGGGTGGGATTGAAGCTCCAGTGTCATAAAGGTGGGGCATGACAGGGAAAATAAACTTGAATTTCTCAAAATTCACTAATCACTTTATGGATAGTGAGTACCTCTGTTGATTATCATCTGTCACACATTCTAACCTCGCTATACCTGCTTAGTACATTATGTAAGCTATATCATATTTTTATTTGCACTCAATGTAGAAGTTCCTTCCTCAGTGACTGCTATAAACATCACTGAGGTTAGTACATCTTATTCACATAGTACATACTTAGCTAATGTACACCACAGCTCATGTACTCACTGCAGGTAGATATCCAATACAGTGACTGCTATAAACATCACTGACCTCATGTACTTGCTGTAGGCTATGAGCCCTATTGACAGATGTGACCTTAAACATAGGCACAACTTACACTGAAACCAAATTTGCACCTTGTAATCCCTGTGTGGATTAAGGGGGTGTGTTGGAATATGATGTAATCCATATATTGGATGCAGTGAGGGAAACTGTAATGGCTGGATAGTTTAGTGGTTAGGACATCCCCCTAGAGAAATCCTGGTTCTGCCATGATTCTGATGTTCAATAGGTTATTCACTTCAACATCTTCCTGCACCGGCACAAATGACTGATCAGTTGTACAACTCAACACATTCCACCCACTTTGAGTCGCTCAATGACTCAGTATGTCTTGCCTGCTCATGCGGAAGACTAGGCTCTCAACGAAACTCAAGCGCTCTCAACAGCACAAAGTTTTTTTTTCTATTATGTACTATACTATCTTTACTTGGGAGTTAGATGATGATGAAGAGTACTGAAGTATGTATATTAACACTGGCTGGATGAATAAAAAACTCTAGGTATAACCTGGGCTACAATACTCTAGGATTTATTGGAGTAAGTATCATGACAGATGACCTGCAAGCATAACAGCAGATATGAAAAGATGGTGACCCAAAGATCCTCGACAAGCGCTCCTTAGCTACAATACTCTAGGATTTGTTGGAATAAGTGTCATCACAGATGACCTTGGATGCAAGCATGAAAGCAGATATGAAAAGACAATGATCCGAAGATCCCCAAGCAGTGGGAAAGCACTCCTTGAGTTGTTGGAGGAGAACAAGGGCAGCAAAGGTTACCGAAGCATGGAGATTAGTGTGGTGAAGGGCATAAGTGATGAAATGGTGGAGCTTTACTTGTGAGTTAGAAGATGAAGGGCAGTACTCTGGACAGGTAAAAAGTGGTTAATAAACCGTGCACATAAATGAATGTGACAAACAGCTACTAAATTTTTTTACTATGTACTTGACAAATATAATCGAGCTACACAATTATTGCTACACTAATAGAATAAATCTAGAAATCCAAATTCCATAGAAAGTCATCCACTAACTACAGTACACGAAAACAAAATATGCTATGTCAAGCTTGAACACCAAGCTGGGAGAGGACTTTCTATATATCTCAAAATTAGATGTGGACAGAGAGAACTGGACAAACCACAAGGATAGGTTGTGCTGGTCAGTAGATGCTTGTAGGTTCCTTGGTCACCTAGAAGGGACCAAGAAGAAACTGATTGATCTCTCAACACTGTCGACAATGGGAGCATCATGGTCGCCTACAACACCAGATGAGGTCAGGGAGCTCATGGCATACAATGCTGCATTGAAGGAATGGTGCATGGGCCAAGCAATAATGAAACAACAAATAGCCAGCACAATACCTGACTCCCTGTTCATACAAGTCAAAGGTCTGGACACAACAGGAGAAATCTTTATGCATCTTTCAAACCTGTTTGAAAAGCGGTCCTGAATAGTCTCTGTTGAATTGTTGAGGAAGCTACAAAGGCTAAAGTGCCCTGAAAAGGGCAACATCAAAGAGCACTTTGACAAAATGAAATGCACACCATTTGAGAGCAATTGTCATTGTTAGGACACCCATAGGATGAGAGCTTCGCGGCGATGATCATGAGCTTGTGGCCAATGAGCTATGACCTCCATATATCAGCCTTAACAGCCTCTGCAAAAGTCTCCACCATAGTACTCACCTTGGACAGGCTAATATCAGCAGTAGACAAATGTAGAAGAATGTACTAGAGATTATACACATTCACAGGTTGAAGAAATCATTAAATAGTTCTTGCACAACTTAGATGATCCAAACTGCATATAGTTTATCCTGGACCTTCCATACACCAGGTAAGATACCTCAGATCATTTGTGATGAGTAAAGGTTTTTCTCTCGCTTGAACTCTCTGAATCTCTAGTTTTGTTATACAACTTGATCATGTCATAGCATATGAATAGAATCAGATTTTTACCATAACTCAGATGAAGGAGTCACCTTTGTACAGTCTGTACTAGGCAAAAAAGGATCACAGCCTTCCTTAGGGGTCCAAAAATTTCACACACCAAATACACCAAACTTTCTATGCTGCTAACAAGCTTTCTTGCCAACTGTGCTAAAATTAAGGCCAACTGGTACATGAAGGTTGTCACTCTTCAGGAGAGGGATTTATTATGAGCTGATTAAATCATATTTTGTCCTACCACGATTAATAGCTTGCCCTGTTAGTATATAACCACCTGGACAATATTATGCAGCCTGTTATGCTGACCGTCGGTCGGCGTGTGCGAACTAGGATAGGTCTTCTCAGCGACGACTCGAGTGAGTCTACTGAAGCTAAGGGTGGTTCTCGGCTTGACGGAACGTCAAGGGTTCCTCCGGTGATCTCAGTAAGACGGCACTCGTCGAGATATAGGGCTAACGGATACGGCTAAGAAGCGGGGAGCGACTTAGAAGTGCGGTCTTATACAAGAAAGCTGGGATGCTTAGTTGAACAAGTTCTGGGATGAACCTAGTAGATTAAAGTAAAGTCTAAGTACAATAATCCGTCTACTTATATGTGCTACATATAGGTATTCTAGCTCAGTCTGTAATCTATAGTATATCTAGGATCTAAGATAACAAGACATGAGGTTCAGATAAGTACATGAGGCGCCAAGGGCGCTCCGGATCTTCATGAAGCGACATGCTGTATACATGCACTTGATCTAGGGTGACCATAAGGCGTACAGCCTCCATGGATCAGGTACAAGGCTGTCTAGGCCAGGGGCGGGGTCATAGCGCCAGGGGCGGGGTCATAGCGGTCCAGACCGCTGTCTTTCTAGGCATGGGCGGCGCACCACTGCGCGGGGAGTCTAGCAGAGCGGGGGCAGGCATAGGCAGAGCTGGGGCTCCAGTAGGTGTTACAGATGCCTGTAACACAGCCTACATACCCACTATATTGTTTGCTAAGGGAGCCCATTATTTGCACCTAGAATTCTTGCATCATAGTGAACTAGCCTGTTTTGTTGATGCCAAGAAAGAACATTTCCTCACTAATCAAGTTCATGAACACTCCCTAGAAATACTGGAACAAATGATCATTGATCTGCCATATACATCTTGCTGGACCAATAAGTGATGCAACAAAATATTTCCCATGTCTATCCTCTTACCACTATTACCAGGATTATTCATTAGGCCTTTTATTGCTCTTTGCAGCATGATAATTGATTCTTATAAATATATGGCTGTTGGCGTCAACAAAAAAATACTAAGGAACACAACTAAGCCAGCACTTGCAATTTCAAGAGCAATCATGAAACATTTTTAGAAGGATGTGGAAACAGGCAATTTAGTATATTAGTTTCACTCTGACAAATACCCAGGCTCTCAGAGCCTCATGCATCTAGGACAGTTTATTGACAAAAAAAACTTGTGATTTGTTTGAAAAAGTTTACAGAATTGTAGTTTTTATTTTGATTGTAGTATGTGATACCTATGATACCAGTGAATATATAGTTCTTTGTGACTCTGGTTTGGGCAATCTTTGAATTCAATTGATTAAACCACCTTCATATAAGTACAAGGAAAATGGACTGACCTATGGGCTTATCCCCTAAATATAGATATCACACTGACTTATGTGATGATCTCAAATCAATCTAACTTCCAAAGACTGACCTTTGGACCAAACCATAGATATCAGACTGACCAGTGGGAACATTAGACTGAACTTGTCATATTCTACATTTCAGGCCTACATCTAATAATGTTCTCCTTCATAAGTATACGGTTGTGTTACTCCTGCTTGGACTAAGGATCCACTGGCTTATGTGGAGTGGTATGCACCTTTAAAGCCTGCTGCTGAAGATTACCATAAAATGTATCTTGTCAAGAAATGTCTATCTAATGCAGATGGGTTTTTGCCAGGCCAAGTTATATCTCTATCTTCTATTAGACAGATATGCCAACTTATTCCAAACTTTGGTCGAACAGCTTTATCTATGGAATGCACCTCAGATAGTGTTTTAGATAGATGTGATACTTTTTTTCTTAATTGTTTTACTTTCAAATATGCTTATCAAACTTTATGGTAAAATTCTTATAATTTATATTATATGAAGTCTCCTATAGTAGCATATAGTGGCTCAAAGTTACATATAGCCTATATTGCACTATACATGTATATAATAGCTATAGCAGAATGTAGCACCTATATAGAACAACAGTTTTTCCTGTTGTATGAGAGGGTCTCACAAATTGTGGACATACTGCTGGTCCTCTAGATCTCAGCCGGTGGAAATAGGTATGAAGGGCAATACCTCATCATATAGAGAAACATTTATGCCAGCCTGTAAGTCATGAGCTTTGTTCTCAGCCAGTTGAAGTTGAACGGTTGTTTGTGTCATTGCTTAAGAAAACAATCAGAACAAGGAATGTATAAGTACAGATACATTCACTTGCATGCTATGCAGCTCTCAAATGGGTTGGGCTGTGAACTATCATCTTCCCAAGCCTCAACTTCAGATTTACATGCATACAAGGACACAGCATCTATTGCACTCTGCAACTCAGCTAGCTCATTGCTGTGCATCTTAGCACTCCCCACAGCTTCCTTCAGTTTGCACAGTAGAATATGACCTGTTGTATTTTAAGTTAGCTCAACATTATACCAGCGGTAAAAGAAACTTACCAACTGTTGTCACCTTTTTCCAGTTCCAATCACTGAAATTATCATCGAGTATGTCACGACAAGACCCAGGACCCATCTCCTTAGTGCTGGTAGCCACCCTGTTCACATTCGCTCAACCTCGCTCTGGTGCTTCCCCATCCATGCAACTGACACCCTTAGAGTAATTGAATGAGAAGTTTGTCCGACAGGCGGGGATATGGGCATTGATGTGGAACTTTGGCATGAAAATTGCACTGTCTTGCTCTGGCGGTCAAATTATAGCCTATCAGGCATCAAGGCCAAGCATGCCCATATCTTTTTGTGCCATTGGCAGGCTACATCATAAGACAAATTGAAAACAGCTGTGCCACTTTCAATGATAATGGAGAATATGAGGTAGTCTACATTGAAAAGTCAGACTGGTGAGTCAATGAATGAAACTGTTCCATCACTTACTTCTTCCCTTTTTGAAGATCACCTACTCCACTTGCAAGCTTCATCTCATGTCGAGCACAGTCCACAGTCCCTACACCAGTCGCAGCAAGGCCTCTTGAAGACTTGGTGTCTGCCATGTTGACTGCGTTGTGACTGACACACATGCTTCACTGAAAGAATAATGGGCACAGTGACATCATTACAGTGAAATCAAACCTCTTGTGGCACTGTGACTCACTCAGCCAGTTAAGATTTATAGCATATTTCTTCTACAAAATAAGATGACCCAGCATTGAGGCTAGGGTCTAGTTATGTCACGGCTCAGCTCGGCCTGGCTCAGACTCAGCTTGTACCAGTTACACTTGCCGTTCAGTTATTCTCATTAGTTGAACCACATTGTGCAGTTTGGTTCGACTTACTAGCTGCATGAACTGGCTATGAGCCATCTATCCAGAAATGTTGACTCAAGCCGGTTCAAGTTGACTGCAGTCGACTTCAGTCACGTGGAAGTCGCCTGCCATGCTGGATTCTCACTGTAAATTTGTAATGTTTAGCTGCTGCGTAGCATGAATAAGTCTCCATTTCAGATTGATGGTAGATTCAGGCTGGAAAATATTTTGGGATCAGGTTCATATGGTATGTTTGTATGATGTTGATAGTTGATTGATTAATATTCAGGGTTTCAACATGTATTACTAGCTGTCGTGTACTGCGCACAGAACTTCCTCAATGATGATATTGTTGCAATCAAACTCGAACTGGTCACCAATAATCCATCTTCTGTCGAGCACGAATACCGCATTCTCAAGCAACTTGAAGGTGGAGTAGGAGACCAGCTGGTACTTTGATTCAAATGTGCTGTGCTGCAGATACTGACCTATTTTCCAGCTGTCACATCTTGAGTACATTTCCTCACACGGTGACATTCATGGCGATGTCAAACTGCAAAATGCTTTGATAGATAATTTGGAACAAATGGTCTATATTATTGATTTTGGTATTGCGAAGAGATACTGGAATTCCTCAACCAAATCCCACATCCCATTTTGTCAAGGTCGATGTCTCACAGGCACCCCTGCCTTTGCGTCAATCAACAATCACTTGGGATTGGAGCCAGGTCGCCGTGACGATCTTAAATCACTTGCCTATATGCTCATATATTTCTTGCGTGGTTCCCTTCCATGGCTAAATAGTAATCATGAGAAGCTTTATGATTCCTTTATACTCGAGTGCAAGGTGGATACCGCCATCACTGATTTATGTGAGGGAATTCCTCCTACATTTGCAAATATCCTCGTCTACTCGCGCTCTCTCTCATTCTCAGAAGATCCTGATTACGACTATCTACATTCTTTACTTCACGATCTTTGCACTACAGGGCCTGCACCAGCTATGCATTCCCTGGATTTTGACTATCCCACCCCACCTTCTCAATACCCGAAAGTCTCTCAATTGGTGCCTACATGTCTGCCGGAAGTAACACCCCTTCGCAGATCAACTCGTGTGTAAGTAATTTCATTTATCCTTACACACTGCATCCATGAACTCATCATTCGCAAGGTTATGTCTACATAATGGTACCCCAACATCTGTAACTACTCCCACCTCATGTTGGATCAAGAAACAAGCTATATAGCTGTTTTTTTCTTTTTTTCAGTACTACATCTGCGCAATGCACATGTTTGAGCTTGTTTGATTAGTATTTACATGTGTATATATTGTACATGGTCTGTGCACATATGTACCTATGTAGTGTAATTCCCGAGTATTAACTCCCATGCTGATCAGGGTACACTGCAGCCAGCCTGTGATGATCACGTCAATTTTGCCTAAGCTTTCATTCCCAACCGCTTAGCAAGACTTAACCATACATTGTGTTAATTGTTATCCTCACGTCCTCCTCACGGAGATCCCCACCCACATTCAAGAACCAGTCACCATGATCTGGCCGATACAGTAGGAACAAGCTGTGATATTATGAAGAGCTGCTAAGCGAACATATGTGTCAGTATTTCAGTCTCAATCATTATGTATTGTCATTAACTATTGTGTTTAGACCCTGCAGACCGCAGTGCCAAGGTGATTCTGTGCCATTGTGCACAGCGGTGTATTCCTGGGGCTCCCAGGATAAAGGTATATATATCATGTATGAGTGAGTCTCTTGTTACATCTCCAGCACTACTACTACTAACATGAACCATCGTGGACGTCATCGACAGAACACTAAAATCTCCCAGGTTGAAGCTGCTCCTGCGCCTGTCTCTCCTGTTCTTGTCACTTCCACACCTATTGCTCTTGCTCCTACTCATGTCTCACCTGCTCCTATTCCTGTTGCTCCTGCTCCTGTGACTATTTCTCCTGCTCCTGCTGCTGCAACTACCACTGCAGCTGCTGCAATTGCTACTGCCCTTCACCGCCCTAGGAGACAATGACAGCTTCCTCAGAGATTTAGGCAGGACGACGCAGCTGCCCATCTGGGTGATGGCGAGTGGATCGACATCAATAATGTTGGCAGCAGTGAAGATGATGACAACCCACCTGAAGTCATAGCCGCCATACACACACAGGGCCCGAGCCCACTACAGATGACAACTCAGACGACAACCAGCACTCTCCATACCAATCCTTTTGCCACAAGAAAAAGAGGCCTCAAGACTACTTTTGATATTCAGTTCTTTTTTAGGAAGAACTCAGACACTGGTGAGTGCATTTGTGTACCATGCGAGTGAGTAACATGGCTAGTAGTCTCTTCTACTCTTTCTCACCCTCTTTTCCAGGGATCTAAATATGATAGACCCATCCTATCCCCTCACCATCTATGGTTCGTCCACGAGCAATACCCCCCTCCATTCACATATACATAAAATTCACATCGACCTTTACCTCGAGGAATCCGAGAAGCAGCAATGGCCAATTGGCATTCATCCTGTAGTGGACCGCCTCAATGAAGGCTGGACCTTCAGCAAGATGCGGAAATGACTTGAAGATCCCACTTACACAATCGAAACACTTGGCCCTCCCCCCAATTCCAGACACAGCGGTTCAAGGCCTGGTGTTGGAAAGTCAGCATCTTTGGATCATAACTTATCAGACTTCTCTATCAATGAGATGCATAGACAGATCGTGAAGTTTATTGTAGCTGACGACCAAGTAAGTACTGTCTATGTTCTGTGTTCTCACTAACCATCATCTCTAGGCAATCAGTGTTGTTGAGTGTCCAGAGTTTCCTTGACTGCTCTGCTTCTTGCAGCAAGACCTAAAGGATTCTGATATCCCCCATCGTACAAAGCTTTGGTAACTGATCATCGATGTGTGGGATGATTACTTCGCAGCCATCAAACTTGACCTCGCTGTGAGTGTATAACTATCGATTACATACAGTCTTTTCATATCTTGCAGATTGCCCAAGGACGAATCTTGTTCACATCGGATATCTGGTCCAATTCTAAGCTCCGTCCCTTCCTTGCTGTGACCGCACATTGGATTGCGAAAGAACGCAAAGCCACACTTGTTTTGAAGGCTGATCTAATAGCCTTTCATCATATCCCTGGTAGCCATACAGGAAAGACACTCGCTTCAAAAATATTGGAGCTCATTGATCGCGCTGAAGTGAAGCATAATGTTAGTGTTTCATTGTACTCTGTCACATGCTCTGACTTTGTCTATATCGGACACTTCACCCTGGACAACGCCAGTAATAACCGGACTGCAATGGATGAACTCTCACAACTATTACAAAACAATGGGATTGAATTTGACGCTGTCAATCGCCGAATCCCATGTTTTCCGCATATAGTGAACATATGTGTCCAACACATCCTCGACAAACATTCTCAAGTAAACTTCTCACATTTGGCTGACACTTTTGTAGCTGGCCCTTACAATTTCAAGAAAGTGGAGTACATAAAGGCTCTGCAAAGTAATGTTATCGCTTGGGCCAGAGATGTTGTCCTTGTGATCCGCTCATCAGGCCAGCGTCGTGACAGTTTGTGAGCTGCCATTGCTTCTGGCAATGCAGAGGGGTGGTTTGTAAATGACAAGGGCGAGCGTATGGCCCTGCCGATAGTTGAATTGCTATGTGACGAGCCCACTCGCTGGGATTTGACATATATCATGTTCAATCATTTGAGGATCCTACAGCAGATAATGTCTCATCTCATTAGAATCTTCACACCACTTAAATGTTGCCCAGGCCATCAACCATTGGATTGATCTCCCTGCTCAACACAGCATAGCTTGCTATAAATTGAGCCCTATGGATTGGCAAGTCCTGCAGGATCTCGAGGTCATTCTAGAGGTACATTTTAATATGTCCAAAACTTCTAATGTATTTACTATTCTACATTAGGCACCACACCACGCCCAACAATGCATGTCCAGTAAAACCAGTCCTCTTCTGGGTAGCACCATTCCGGCCTTCAAAGGGTTGATCCAGAGGTGGAAGCTTGTGGGAGACCTTGTCCCGCATTGTGCACCTTTGGTCGCCATAGGTTTAACGTGGGCAGCCAAGTATGATGACCGGATGAGCCTCACAGGAGCATATGCCGTTGCAATCTGTGAGTCTTGCATGGTTTGATAAAGATGAATTCTCACGTTGTGCATAGTCATTGACCCCACAAGACGTCTGTCATGGATAAATGAACATTGGTCAGTGCCGCGAATTACACAGGTGAAAAACTATATTCTTCAACTGGTATGTCTACCAGATAATAATAACAGCTGAATTTTGGACTGATATGTCCCACAGATGCAGAGCAAGAGAATGACAGATGTCTCTGCACAATCCAATGAATTGACTTGGCACCTGCGCCCTGCAACTCTAGGCTCAACAATTTATGGACTCCCTGAGACGGACTTACTGCCACATCACCAGGGTGGCCCCCAATCAGTCAAAGACAAGTTTAATGCTTATTGCACAGGTGTTCTTAGTCCCACAGGAACAGATCATCTATCTCTTTGGATGGTAAGAGTCCCGTGTTTCTATTACAGGATTTGTTGATGATAAGGTATTGATGGTGGACTAGGTTTCGAAATCAATATTTCCAACACTCTTTAAAATCACCATGGACTTTCTGCCAATCCAAGCCTCTGCCGTTCCATGCAAGCGCGTATTTTCCTCTAGCAGTGATACATTTACCAAGAAATGCAATCACATCAGTCCTTACTTAATGGAAGCCCTGCAGATGGTCAAATTCATGCTGAAGAAAGAGCACCTTCACTTCACCAAGGGCTAGGCAGCATCCCAGAAGGATATGGAGTATGACCTGATGTGTGTCACAGGCTCAGCAAGCCATGAACATCTCTCGACATCTGGCTGTGGCAATGTACTGATATCTGCCATCAGTGGAACAACTTCTGACAGTCACGATTATGAGGCCCTTCTCAGAGTCATTGCAGAGGACGAATGCGATGATGTTCCAGATGATATCGCAATGATGTCTATACACATCTCTTAATTCTTTCTTTACTGCTACCTTTACTATTTCTATCATCTTGCTCATACTGCTGCTGCTACTACTTTTGTTATTAATGACCTTGACTATCGATTGATTTTTCTTTTCGACGGATGCCTCACCGTAACTAACATATAAACTAGGCATCAGCACTGACTGCGACAATGGCTTTACACCATGCTGATTGAAGTCAATGCCCACTGTTCATGGTATGTGAGTGCTTCGATCTTTCTTCAAGCTTGGCCCACTTGCTGACCAAGTCGTTCCCTACCATTTGCAAAGTGAGTGTTTCCATTTTCATTCAAGCTCAGGCCATGCTGACCCAAGTCATTGCCCACCATTCGCAGTGATGTGTTGATCCTCATTCGAGCTCGGGCCATGCTGACCAAGTCGTTTCCTACTGTTCGCAAAGTGAGTGTATCCATTTTCATTCGAGCTTGGGCCATGCTGACCCAAGTCGTTGCCCACCATTCACAGTGATGTGTCGATCCTCATTTGAGCTCGGGCCATCTGACCCAAGTCATTGTCCACCGTTCACAGAGTGATGCGTCGATCCTTGTTCAAGCTCGAGCCATGTTGACCCAAGTTGTTGCCCACCATTCGCTGTTAGTGAGTGTGTCGATCCTCATTCAAGCTTGGGCCATGCTGACCCAAGTTGTTGCCTACTGTTTGCAAAGTGAGTGTTTCAATTTTCATTGGAGCTCAGGCCATGCTGACCCAAGTCATTGCCCACCATTTGCAGACTGATGTGTCGATCCTGGTTCGAGATCAAGCCATGCTGACCCAAAGTCATTGCCCATCGTTCACTGTTGGTGAGTGTGTCGATCCTGGTTCGAGCATGGGCCATGCTGACCCAAAGTCGTTGCCCACCGTTTGCAGAGTGAGCGTGTCAATCCTTGTTTGAGATCGGGTCATGCTGACCTGAAGTTGTTGCCCACTGTTCACTGTTGGTGAGCATGTCGATCCTGGTCTGAGCTTGGGCCATGCTGACCAAAGTCGTTACCCCGTTACCCACTATTTGCAGAGTGAGCATGTCAATCCTTGTTCGAGCTTGGGCCTACCGTTCACAAAGTGAGTATGTCGATCCTTTTCATGCACATTCATCGATAATGGCTCCAGTTTATGTTTCCATCACAAGGACTATGATACAAACGTCTAATTCAACAGCGTATTCCTGAACACAACCGAAACTCCCCGCCCCCTCGACACTAATTCCCACCACCGCGACCACGACCTAACAGGTTCCTCCAGTAACGTCCCCACCTCGATC
This sequence comes from Suillus discolor, assembly GCF_016758755.1. Taxonomy (NCBI): domain Eukaryota; kingdom Fungi; phylum Basidiomycota; class Agaricomycetes; order Boletales; family Suillaceae; genus Suillus; species Suillus discolor. Next base: position 193,512 of record NW_024541275.1, on the reverse strand, counting down.
TCTGAATCATTTGAACAATCCCTCCCCCTCCTCCTTGGATTTCGCCCACTCTCTCAACTCCCCGCTGCCTCTCCATGGGTCTTTCGGCATTTTGCATGGATAGGTGCTGCTCTCACACTCTTCATGCACATGCAGCACTACTATATAACTAGATATTTACTTTAGTTTTTGATTGAACGTTATTGTAATCACTTACCTTGTCTTGTGGACCCATAATATCAATGATGTGATTTTAAATGTCAAGTGTGTTGTGAATTAGTGTGATTGACAATGTGCTTCTCTAACGTTGCGGTTCTCGAGACTAGAGTTCTAAATCTATTTTTGGCTTATATAATTTAAAAATATATTTGAGTTGGTTTTAAGTCCTTAAGTCAACTTAGCTGTAACTATTTGAGCCAAGCCGGACCATAATTACACAAGCCATAACCACCTATCAGCTTGACTATTTATAGCTCAGGCTGTGGCTAAAACTGGCAACAAGCCAGAATGTGCAGCAGTTGTACAGCAGTATTCCAAGGCTGGCATCTTTCAAGCATTGCTGGACTGGACAACCGTTGCTGACGATGATCTGTGCATCAAGCATCATCCACAATTCCACAAAACAGTAAATTATCGACATCTCACCAGTTCTGGGGACACGGAACACACTGCTTCTGGTCGGGCCGATGCGGAAGCGACTGCCTCAATGTCGCCATCTTGTGACATTCTGATGAGCAGATTTATTGCTAACAACCAAGACCCTGCCGTCGCGAAGCATGTCCTGAGCACTATGACACGTGAACCTGTGTCTCCACTGGCAACCTTGTTCAACAAGGTACTGGTAACACCTTCACCAACCACACCATTGGAACCTCTGACTCCTCTTTGCCCTTCAACCGCCGCCTCCCCAAGCAAGGAGCATCTTCGTGCAATGGGAAACAGGACACAACCAAAGACCATTGGACAACATGGCAAGCGCAAGGACAGACAAACAGAAGATTATGTTGTGGATGAAACAGACGTGATACACAGATCTACACCATGCCCATTATCCTGACAATCTGCTCTGAAAAGGAAAAAGCAGTTCATGTCTGATGATGAGGGAAACCAGCCGACCAGAAGCATATACATCGCCCAGAAGGTGCAGAATCCTTTTTCACCTGTTTGTACTTCTAACTGTGGCATCTTGCTTGCAGCACAAAGCATCATCATCAACGGCACATGCAGTTGCAGGACCAGTTAAGGCAATGTCATCCAACACGGTCAATGATATAGGTTTCTGGGATGTAGACACCAGGGTAGGTCTCGGTGATTCCATTTTCATGCATATTTATCCAGCCGGCTGGATGGGGTTGTGATTCCACCATTGCAACATTGGCGGAGGTGGGTTCTTTACACTCTGGATGCTAATGTCGGGTAATGTATTTTTGCAGCATTCTGTTCGCTATCACCCCTGAAAGTGTGACAAATGCATCAAATTAGACATACCTTGTATTGTCCTGCCAGATAAGAAGTATGGTTTCACAAGACTTGATGGTGTTGGTGTCCAGGCGAGGTTGTAAGCAAAGTAAAAGGGAAAAAACCCTCTTCCTCCCAAACGTTCCAAGATCCATACTCCCAAATTGCGGGCTGCCAAAACTCTAGCCAAAACTGACACTATGAAAAGGACAAAACAACCCACTCGTGCATTCTCCCATGCCGAGCAAAAAGTACTCATGCTGGATGTGTTGGAAGGTGTTACAGTAACATGGCACGAGTCCCCCGCCAGTAGACAGCCCTCTGCCACCGCACGGCTATAGACGATACCAGAGCCTCACCAGCTCTATAGACGACAGATGACGATAGATGACGATAGATGATAAGCGGCAACTGCCGGCTTAGATAAGCGGTCTGGACCGCACGTGACATGACATGATGACATAGGTCTAGAAGACCTATTTATGTTATCAAGATAGAAGGCAAGCCTCGTGTTGCCTCATGTACTGATAGAAGGATACCACGTGGATCCTATCTCTGATGGAAGCGTACCGCATGGACGCTATCTACGATAGAAGCCCGCCTCATGGACGCTATCTCTGACTCATGTAGATAAGCAGATTAGAACCCAGCTTCGAGCTGAGCTTAGATACGATAGAGTAGCCTTATATAAGGTCGAAGATTAAAGTAGACGTTCCTTACTTTAATCTTACTAGGTTTTCCCTTGAACTCCTTGTCCCGCTAAAGCTACCTGCTCGACATCGACTCGTACCTTCAGTGACGCCTCTCACTGTCTGTAAACCTGCTATCATCTCGGCGTAACCCCTCGTTAACCACCACGAGCTACGTTCGAGTACGCAACCTTTGCTTGTCTGTAAAGGCCGACGACTCTCAGCACTCGGTACCACTGTCGTGGTTGTCGCTGTTAGATTATCCTAGTCGCACATGACCACTTGTCATAACAGAAGGTAAGCACATAGCACCCTTCCAGCAAGCAAAAATCAATGCATGAAATTTCAGACTCAAATGTGGAACAACCGATGGAGGTCCTGACTCCGAATCCGGATCCACGAGCACCCCAAAACATGCAGCCTTCAGAGACTGTCTTACCACTGGCAGTGGTGGAACACTTGACAAACACTCCAGTTGGGTCAGCTGGATTTGGCAACCAGCCCTAGCCTGAGCCAACTCTGAGAGATATATTGCATAGTATTCATGACCTAGGTAGATGGTTTGATCTCCTTGCCACAAATGAATGGGTGGACGTGTTAGACACCAGGTTGCATTCGGTGGAGGAAACACTAGATTGGAGGTTGACCGTGCTGGAGAAACGGTTGAGTACTTCGAATCTGCAATGGAAAGCGACATCATCATCTCTGGGCAATTTGTCAATGGCCCTTCAGAAGCACAGAGACAATCAGATTATACACCGCCATCGGGAGAGCATTTTTGGAGATGGATCATCGCAGCAACGAAATGTTGGCCTAGTTGATGAAGAGGGTGTCTCACACATTGGGAGACAACCCGGTCATGTCAGCACAAGAAGGCTGGATAATAATGCCAGGAGGTCTGTATCTGCTGTTTATATACCTGGAGCATCACTTCCATTGGTGTCATCACCTCTGTCTTCTTGATTCTCCAGTGCCCCACCAGGCACATCTGGTGAATAGATCCTTATCACAGCCAGATACTCATGTTTTCTTGAAGGAACCTACCACTGTACTTATAGTTGTCTTGTGGATTTAAAAAATTGTAGTTAGGATATCTTCCAAAGTTTGCAATAAGAATCGAATATTCCACTACATTGTTGGCAAACATTAAAGGAATTCCGGTAGTGATAGCAAATCTGTACAGGTTGCAGGGCTGTCTGAAGAGTACTGAATACATGTATGGGGGCTAGCCCAGCCCCATGCGCATTTCATCGGGATGGGCCCAGCTAGTTATTTCCAGCCCAAGCACATACATGTTTGATCTCAGTAGTAGGCTCAGGTAGTTCTTGTTGCCCCAGTTGGGCCCACGGAAGGGCCTAGTTGGTTATTTTCAAAAGATGTTTGATGTCAGAAGGGTTGTATTGACGCCCGGGTTACAACTGCATGAACTATCTACACTCCAGTATTATGTGCCATTGGATGTCACAGCTTCATTCAATCACTATGAAGCCAGGTGTATTGTAACTAGGCAGGCCAAAGCAGAGAAGCAAGCAACAACTCTGTATATACAAGAATCTTTGAAATAAAACAAGGTTGGCCATATTGAAAGAACAGGAGCATAACATGGGGCATAAAATTACATGATATCGGGAGCACCTATATACAAGAACCTTTAAAAGGAAAAAGCGATATTGTAAGAATGGGAACATAAAAAATCAGTCCATTGTTGTGTTTCCAGGAGAAATATTCAGATGTCCTCAAGATGCAGACATCACTCTCTGCCATGCATCTGAGATGTTCAGCCGTTGCTCAAATGTGTTCAACCGCTGGGTGAGGTTGTTCTCCACGGAAGCAACTCTTACCTCCAATGCCTCCACCCGCTCATTGCTGGCAAACAGATCTAATCTTTTGCTAAGGTCCTGGATACTCTGGAAGATTTGTCTTGCTGTTGGCTCGGCATCAATGTGGTTGGCTGGCACAGGCTGGTCATTCTGTTCCGGTCGTGGGACAGGCTCGATTGTAGGGAGCGGCTCCATGGGAGCCTTGCCCAGCCCGATGTCCTTCACCTGTTGCTGTCCCCCTGGGTAATGTAGATGAGTTAAAGCCTATCGGATTAAACAGAAAATTTACCTTTATCTTCATGTTCAGCGCTGTGGGAACTTGGGGGCAGGACATTTGCCTTCCGAGCAGAGCAGCCAGCCAGAGTCTTGGCATGGGACTTCGGAGTACATGTTCCAGAGTGCTTAGGAAGATTGGATCTGGTCTTCGCTTGCAACCTCTCCCTCACACCAACACCGTCAATTGCACATGCATGTAACTTTCATGTGATCACAGTTTGTGCAAGCAAGGCGTGTGCATCTGACCTTCTTGTCCAGAAGGACAATGCAGGGTACGTCTAGTTTCCTGCACTTGTTGCACTTCCGGGGGTAGTAATGAACGGAGTGCTGTAAATTTGTGAGCATTTCACGGCAGTGTTTTGCTGGATGACTTGCCTGCAACTGGGTAGCAATATAGGAATCCTGGCCCCATAGGGCAGGCTAAATAAACCAGTGAGTAGAAGAGCTTCGTGAAAGGCAAATAACATACCCTAGTGTCTGCATCCTGGAAACCTCTGTCATCAGCTGCATCTGAAGAGTCCGGAACTGCAGGGTTGGAATTGTTCTCAGCGGTGACAGGCAGTGATACCTTATATTGTAAGGTGTTTAACAATTTGGCCAAACAATTCATGTGACTGACACACCTTTGAGATTGCATATACCGTTCCGGTGGTAGCTTGGTCTTGGTCTTCATCCGATAGGAACTTCTTCTTCCTTTTTTGCCTGTGTTTTGGGAACTGGGCAGGCAACTTGGGTGCATCAGTCATAACTGCCTTGTCCGCATCATCATCTGCCGCTTTTCTCTTCTTACTGTTGCTGACCTGCAGCATGACCTTTGCGGGTTTTTTCTTTGTGCCAGCCACAAAGAGATTATGTTTCACGGGAGCAGCAGGAGGTGCTGAAATGTGGGTAGATGTTTGCAGCTCCACAGATTTTGGTGGAGGAGATACTGGCCTAGGTTGAGTTTCCGGTGAGGTGATCAGATCTGGATCAGTGAGGAATGCAGTTGGCAAGATAGCTGGGACTGTGGACGGCGGCGTCAATGCGTCGTTTGTGGATAGGAGCACAGACACAGGGGCATGCGGGGGTTCAAAGCAGGTGGAAGCCTCAACCACAGTGGGACCACGGTAGCCCATGGTCTTGTCGAATCGGGGGTGGTTCTTGATCCTCAGGTCATTGTCAGACACAGAGGTCCAGTCAGGGATGCACTGAAAGGCACCGCCCTTGGAGAACTGCTAGATGACGGCAGCACAGGAGAGTAGCTGCAGGGAAAATGACATTGCATCTCCAGCATGAATCCTTAAATCTTTGGCCTGCTTGGAATGGTTAGCTTGCAAGGAATTCAAAGTCCAAGAGAAAATAAAACTCACCACATATCTGGCAATGTCATCAGATAATGTCAAAGTATCTGGATCGCCCTCCTTCAACATCATGCAATGCTTGATGAGCGGTTGCATGGCCGCCAGAGTGGCATTCAGGGCATCATTTGCTGCCTTGGAAGGCATCATAGTTGATATTTTGAAGCAAGTGTTCTAATGTAGATATGAAAGAGGAAAATTTAGTGTTTGGAAAATCATCCAAGTGCCTACTTTTATCATCCTGTTGGTTGTGGCCATTTCCACGAATTGTGGAAGCTCTAAAATGTGGACCAGGTGTAAAATTATTGTAATACAATAGAACTGCTGTGACCATTGTTGGCTTAGGTCACCACATCCACATCAGGAAAGGCCAAATCACATCTACCGCCTGAATATAATCTGTTGTCCGGATATTAGATGCATCGCATCTGTGAGGGTGGGAAGTAGATTAAGGCTTGTTGCAGCGGCGATGGCTAGTCTGTAACAGTGAGGCGCGCACCACATTACTGTCTGTTATCACAATAACACGTGGTTTGACATGCGATACCTCCACCGCAACAAGCCTTAATCCATTTCTCACCCATAATGGGTGCTATGCTGTGTATGGGATATCCGGACTCTACATGATTTTTCAGAATCAGTGGTGGATCCACATTTCCCGGTGTAGATATACCGGCTGTAGAGACCAAATGTGAGAGCGGTAGCCACGGTTGTTTTGTACAATTTTGTGACACCCTGGCCACATTTCTGAGTCTCCACAGTTCTTGGAAACACCCACAACTGGCATATTGGGATAACAGCCAGACATTTTCCCACACAAATATATTCTCTTGTTTACTTTCTGTTCATTGCATCAATAAACCTCTTCCCTTCACAACTCGTCATGATATCTCAGGAAGTGGCCAACAACGCCCTGGACACCACTCTGGCTGCTGTGCAATCACTCATAAAGTGTTGCATGAACTTGAAGGAAGCCGACCCAGAAACCTTAAGGCTCTTGGATGAGATCGCCAGGCGAGTGGTAAGTTGTATTTCCTCTCCGACTTCAGAATTTTTGCAAACCCAATCATTTCACACAGGCCAACATCATTCTCTCCCCTGCTACTCTCCTGTGCCACCGTTATATGGCAGTACTCACAGGGTGGCACCTTTGAGAGTGTCCCCAATTGGACCTCGGTCGCAGCAGATGACCCAAGGATCAAGAGCCACCCACAATTCGAAAAGACTGTGGACTATCGCCCACCCTCTGTCTTTGATGTTTCTCTACTTGCGACATCGAGCACAATTCCCACCACCTTTCCCACCCCATCAGCTCACATTGTCCCACCCTTGACGACCTCAGCTCTAGCATCAATGCCATCCCATGCAGACCCAGATATTATTGCCAAGCCGGTAGCAGAACCAAACCAATCTTCACGCTTATGAGCGTGCAAGAATCCACCCCTTCTTGGTCATCCAGCAGGTCCACCCGCAAGATTCCACCACCTCTATTTCAACAAAAAAAATGCAGAAGGGAGTTTTCCAGGCTGGCAATAGCAAGAAGAGAAAGGCAGACAATGAAGATATAGATGGGGCTGTTGTAATTGAAACCCCCAAGTTGCCTTCTCTGTCCCAACAGCCTCTGAAAAAGAAGTTCAAGTTGAATGTCGAAAAAAGGCCCACCAGAATTATTTATGTGAAACCAACGGTATGTCTGTTGATCTTGGTTTATGAATATCACGGCTTACAGCTCAAGGCATTACTGCCTGTCACCACAGACAAGGATGTTCCGCTAGGCAATGGCCAGGGCCTCTGGGACGCAGAAACTCTGGTATGTAACTTGCCATTATTCATGGCACTGATGCTGACCCAAGTCCAAGCCTGCAGAATGGGGCTCAGATGCTCATATTGCTACCCCATGCCAGGTGAGTCATTTTGTCCATCATTAGGAAGACAAGCTAACACATTTGAAGCATTCCATTTGCTATCACCCCCGGAAGTGCGACAAATGCACGAAGTTGGACATACCCTGTGTTGTCCTTCCAGATAAAAAGTTCGGATGCACACGACTTGTGTGCACAAATTGCAACCTCATGAAGGTCACCTGTGCGATCGACGGTGTCGGTGTGAGGAAGAGAATGCAGGCAAAGGCAGCCATGGCTTCATCAAATTCTGCTGAGCACTCTGGAATGCGCATTCGGAAGTCCTGCATGATCTCTCGGGTTCAACTTAACATTGCTGAAGGTGAGTTTTCCATCCAAATGGAAGGACATCAACTCATTGAGATGACTCTTAGAGGTGGAGCAACAACCTGGCCTGCCAGCTGATGTGCTGATGAAAATGCTCACAATTATTAGCATAAGCCAACAGTCCAAACAGGGTGATCAGTTTGCGCCAACTAATCGCACCGATCCTGAACCAACTGCAAGAGACATCCTGCAGGGCATTCAGGACCTCAGCAGGAAATTTGATCTTCTGGCCACTAATGAGCGGATGGACACCTTGGATGTAAGAGTGCGTTCAGTGGAGACTATCCTCCACCTGGGCCGAAAAAAACTAGCTGGGCCCATCTATGACCCCTACCCAATCAGTATCACATCCATATACTAATGGCCCACCAATCACTACCGGGAATTCCTCCATAGTAGGCCCACCCAACTTGCCTGCATATTGGGGCCCACCTTAGATGGCCCGTGTGCTAGGCCAGTTCAGGCCTTCCAGATATTTGTGCACTGGGCCTAAACATTACCAGCTGGGCCGATCCATATATTAAATGTAAGGACCAATTGGGCCCTTCTGGATGCTTGTGTACTGGGTTGATCTGCACCTGAATTTGTATGTGCTGGGCCTGCTCTTGCATATTTGACCTATCCGCACACTGAATTGGTATCTACTTGGCCCAAAATAACTGTTGGCCCATCTACCAACCCTTCCCGGTAATGTGATGGGCCCAGGAATAACCAGTTGGCTCACTTGTGCCCTCTTCCGATACTGTTAATAACCAGCTGGGCTCATCCATAAGCTATTCCGATATGAGCTGAGCCCATTTGCCAGCCATGCCTGATACTATCATAGGCTCAAAATTTTCCTGTTGGCTCTTCTGACATCAAATTTCCCTAAGACTAAGTAGCTGGGCCCATCCATTTCCCCTTCTAAGATATATAACTGGGCCCATGTACCTTTTGGCCCATTACAATTGTCTCATTCATCTATGGCATTGACACTTGGCCCACCCGCTAGCATGGGCATTATTCCACACTGTGGGCCCACATTGGATGGCCCGCCTAACTGGGTTGATTCTCAACCTTGGGCTGTCTAACTAAGTTGGAAATAAAGTACTGAATTATGTGCTTCTGGGACATACCACATGCATGTCTGTCAGATATTATCGATCATGAGGAAGATTTGAAGGTAAATAAGAGAAGATAGAAGGAGTGAGACAACAGGCTCCATGTGTCGCTAGTGGGGCATGAGATTGTGGTCAAAGTGAGAGCCATTGAGGGTGTAAGGAGGCTCAAAGAGTATGGAAGAAGACAAATGTTCAGCTGTAGAGAAGCTTCATTATGAATGCTTGGCCACCTAATAGATAATGTGTATGATTAGCAATTAGACAATGTGTGTATTGAGACAACTCTGACTGATATCATTTGCACTCCCAGGGAGAAATTGCACGATTGTGACACCTCTAGCTATGGCAAGTTCATATGATGTGTCATGGGTGTTCAAGCTGTCTATACTGCACACCTGCAGGAAATGGTACCTTATAGCTATTGTAGAGTAGCAAATTAACACATCATTTAGCTCAGGCATGCTACCAACACCAATATGGGAATGTAAATCCACAATCACAGGGGTCACCCACGCTCCTTGAACATCGACATCCTCCAATTTGCCATGTTTTAACTCAACCTTCTGAATCAAGGAAAGAGGAACATCTCCAATGGATTTGATGAGACCATGGTGGATGAGGAAGTCACTATTGAGAACCTCGTATCCGTCATTAGCAGCTGTCCAGATGGTCGTGTTGCACACAAGAACAATAGTCATGTTCTCGGAATCTATATAGTGGTCACTCTGGATGTGGTCGTGGAAATTGGATGGAGGCCCGGGTTTGGAGCGTGTTTAGGCACATTTGAAGAGGATCTGGGAGTGACAGGCAACATTGAAAAGGAGTATGGGTCACCAATGGTGAGCTACCCATTGGGTTAGATGGTGCCAGGTGAACTTGACTTGACTCTTGAGTTCCCTGTCTACATTGTAATAAAGTATTATGTTTGTGGGTAACATATTAGTTATATTTCAGTTAGGAACCTATCAGTAGCTTCGAAGTTTAAACAAACTGAACTTCCATAGGGGGGCCGCCAATCACTTGGAATAAAAATCTTGAGTCAAAGGCCTGGCCTATGCACTGTACATGTGTTGGTCTGTATGATTATCTTCTATAAATAGTACCCTCCTTTATCAGTTTGTCATCAGTTCATTGAATTATGCACAAATGATGAGTCAATACATGATGCATTGCCACTACTATGCATGACCACTGTTATTTTGATAAAGCCTCAATTTCACATTTTTGCTTTTTGCAGCATCAGCGAGAATAGTGAGTCTTGCCAGAATCCCACTCTATGGATTCTCAAAGATATAACTTCTCAGTTTCTCAAAGATATAACTTCTCAGTTTCTCAGCTTCTGCTATTGTAGGTTGATGCTACGGGAGGTGGTGGCTTTATAAGAGAGGTGTATGACGACCCATTTTCATGCAAGAGTACTGGTACTGACAACAAGTACTTGTAGTTGTCGCAGCAATCTCTTGCATTGTCATTGCCATTTCCTGGCTTCTATCTCCCTTCTTTGTTTTCAGCTCACTGCTTGTTGGATGTCATATTCCACCACCAGATAAATCTATTTCACAAGAACATTCCAAACATGGTTTCTTCAGTCTTCGTGCTCACTCAAACTTGCCTGTGGAGCTTACAACCATTAAATCTAATGAACAAACCAGTGCCAGAAGTCAATTTGGAAGAAGGGTATGGTAAAGGTGAGGGTAAACAAGGTGAAACAGTTGATAATGTAAGTGTTGTTTTGACTCTCGCACAGTGCCATTTTAACATGATGGCTGTCAGTGTGCTTCTGCAAATGATTCACTCCATACTATAAGAGGTAAAGGAACACAGCATCCTACTGCTCACATCAATAATGAAGATTGACAAACACTCTGAAAATGGTTATTGCATCCTTGAGGAAAAGACCCCAGTCTGGTTTTTTACATTCTAGCACTCAACCTGGAAGTGGGTCCGAATGAATACTGTGCAATCTCTGGCACTGGAACTGACACTTGGTTCCTGTGGGATCTTCTAGACATCCTGTTGGTGCTACTGCCTGCTGTGATGAAGATGTGAGTCATTTGTCATCACTCTCCTTTCATCTTATTGAAAACAATCTGCATGATATGACATTGTCCCTGAATCTGATGCTGAAGCAGCTGCAGCCATGCTACTATGTATGTATGGTGGTGTGGTCGATAGTTCAATGTGACCATGTCAGCCTGTATTGGTGGCATAGGTGTCTCAAGGACAACCCACACAAATACAAACCTCGACAAGTGGACCAGAAGAAATTGTAGTAAGCTACTGTAGATTTGCCTTTAGCTGTCATTATTACAACTCGCATTGATACCCTGTCACTCAGTGACTTATTTCTTTAATATAAATTGTATATGATATCCCATACCTAGCTTCAATGCAAAGTCATCTACATCTATCAAGCATGAGATGTGCAATTGCATTCACTACATCACACTGTGTTGCTGCATGTTTGTAGTTCTGTCTCTTACTACTGCCAAACCTTTAGTAAAAGGAATAATAATCACATCATGAGCTCACCTGGACCTTGACAATATCATCAGCTGGAATTTCATCAAAAGTGTTATCACCTGCAGCCACTGAAAGGTCAGAGGGTGATATTTGTTTGGCAGGGGTAGGCCCTACTGATTTCTATGCAGGCTTTGACTTGACTACCAGTTGTGTTGTATGAGATAGCCCGAATGAATTCCGAGGTATCATTGAATGTAAAACTATTGGCATGGTCATCCTCTGCATTATCTATCTGTAAAGTGTCATCTGCTTAGCTTGACTGCTCTCAGTTATGTTCTTCTGTAACTAAAAACAGTCACTCTTAAGCATGGGGTTTGCCTTGTCAATTGATGAACTTCCACTGAGTGAATTTTACATAATCGCACCTCCAAGCAGCCAAGGCTCCAAACTTGGAGCTCAAGTACTATTTTTTCACTTTTAAGTATATATAGAGCTCCAGGACAGTCATTCAGACCCAGGCTCCTGCTCATATAGGACTTGGACTACATATCTTGATTCTTGTCTTTCCATCAATAACTCAAAAGATAGGACAATCTTCAAATTGCTAGTAGCAGCAAATCAGCATATTGAACAGTAAGCTATTGTCCATCATATGTATGAGTGACATTCTGTTCAAATGGTCCAAAGATACCCTCACAACTACGATCAGCCACTACTTTAAGAGAAGGAAAAAGGGTAGCATATTCTGCTTGTTGCCTCTTTTTTATTAGTACACCAGATTCCAATAATAGAGTTTCCAAACAAGACCCTAACCGGTCTAAGAAGGCCTTCAATTCCTGGTGGGGCCAGGTTGGGACATCATAGACTTCAAGTATGAGTAAATTGGGAAGTGAAAGAGCGTCCAGGAGGTCAGATAGCCAGGTCTGGGACGCACATCCTTTGATATATAAGGATTGAAGCCCGGCATGTGTAGATAGCTCTAAGACCTCCTTGTTGGGGAATAATATGTGGATGGCTAATGATGAAAAACTAGGAGCTAGCTAAAGCAAGTGCAGAACAGTGTTTGATTGATCAGTGTTGATTGTGACATATGTCAGATAGAACCATATGTGATTGCAGGAAGTTACCAGGGCATAGTCAAATAAAAATGCATTTGCATCAAGCCTCATCATGTTGAGGTTGCACAGACAAGATGGAAGTCGCGTAATGAGCTGTGCCAGATCTACCCTACTGCTGGTACACATAGTTAGCTTTTGAAATGCTAGGAGCTCTATTAAGAGAAGCTCTGGCTAATTAGTGAGGTAGCCAATGTTGATGTAGAGAGATGATATTTGACTGGTGTAAGACTAAAGAAGAGTTCATAGTCAAGTTGAATCATCATTATGGCATTCAAGGGCCAATGAGAATGGATATCTCGGGATAGCTTAAGTCATGAGTCATAGCCCAGGGCTTGCTGCTCTTACTCGTCTTCCAGGTAGACTTGTAATGATAGCTCACACCACAAACTAGGTGTGCCTGTAGCAACCTCCCTCCACCACCAGCATACTCCAGTCAGCAGCATTGGACCCTCTACTGTTGAAGGCACCATCAACTCAAAGTCTCCCATAACTTTGGAGAATTCTGGGATACAAAGGTGAAAGATTTTGGATAGGATCTCAGTTGGCAAGTATGGGTTTTTGACGCCTAGAATTTTGGAATTTAATCCTCAATGAAATCACATTCAATGTATCAGGACACTTCAAGACGTACTATAGCATGTAAATGCTGGACCCCATTCAATTTTAGTGAGCTAGCTGTGCTCTGAGTCCCTTTAGTGGCCTATATGTTACCGTCTATCGACAATTTGTTGATGTCACCTTGGTGGAAAGCTATGCCATTTGTGGCATGTGATTTAGTTACTAAATAGAGACGACTCATACGAGTATATGTGTCAGTATCTGCTATCTCTGGCCCAGTATTACAGCAGCAAAATCTAACAGCACTCGGCCGTGCCAGTCACTGACTCCACATGAATACACCAAGAAGATATATGATTCATGAATAATTATAGTACAACAACATTGGACACCTATAATTTTGAGCCAAGACAAAAATACACCAAGAAACAATCACTCAAATCTACTCAATCATAGTGTACTTGGGCTCATCAGTTCAAGTGGTCGGACTCGAATTTACCAGGACTAACAAAAATGATGCAGAGAAATCCATTTACATCCGCAGGAGTCCGAGGCAACACAAACACAGTGGATATAACATTCATGTCATGAGTGCAAATGTCACCATAAAAAACTTTTGGCTGCAATAGATCTGATGACTGAAACAAGCGTGTCACATATGCAGTGGTACTGTATATCGTGCAGATTTTCTGTTCAATCCAGGTTAAGTCTTTGAAATATGTCAGGAGTTCACCATAATATAAGCCATTTGCAAGTGCAAAACAGGGCAAACTATTCTCCCTCAACAAAGCAGTAAGAGAGTTAGCGCAGACATTTATCATAGTCAAGTCAGGAGAATCCTCTACAATCCTTGCCTTATCAAGTATCACACCATCAAGATTCTTATTCTTAAACATGAAAGATGCAGAGACATGCTGCATGATTCATTTTCAGATGATGAAGGCATCTGTAATATGAAGAGCATCCAAAATAATTGGCAGGCACGGTGCTCCAGGGTCTGCTAAAATAACAACCTCCATGGATTTAGAGAATAGTGGCATCATAGAAGGCAGCCTGAAGCCTGAGTACTCAATTATGCTATGCACGCAGTGAAGATGAAAGTCCTGCTTGAGCAGTGGATGGTTCTTGTTCATATTGGTGTGTAGTTCTATCTTGCATGGCTCTCAATCTCTAGTACAAGCTGTTGATCTTTCGTCCCCTTAGTGTACCTAGCTTGTTCCCTGATAGTTACTTATCCCCTCGTGCTATCATCAACTCTTGGGAACATTTTTGGTACCTTCATTCATGACTCGTTCTGGAGAATCAATTCATTATAGTATTTGTCCTTGTTAGAGGTATGCACTCTACCATGGCAGATGACAGATACTTACTGAGCAAGTTGGCAGTGACAATTTCTACTGGTATCTCAGTCATATGATGTTGTATTTTGGTAAGACAAAAATTACTTGATCACTTTGATCAAGTCCTGTTATCAAGGATTTGTTACCTGGTGTTGATGCTACACTGGACACAAGTACTAAATGAAGCACTGTTTTTGAGAACATTAGGGGCACATGGAGTTGTGATTCACACTAATTTAGTAATACCATAGGAATCACCCACTGATTCCAACAATGCAGGGTGTAGTAAAAAACATATGAGACCTGCTGCCCTCCCAGACTGTGCATCATGCAAGATGCAATAAGCTACTGATTATGAGCTTGAGGTTCATCTCTTTCATGACATTAGTATTTTATAAATTATATACACTGCAGTCTGCAGCACAATAGTAAGTAAATTATACAATATATCCTGAGAAAAAAAGTGATGTTCTCATCAATTCTAGTTGTGCGAGTGAGTGCCCTGATTTTAATGTAAATATGCTCACCCAAAACTCAAGTTACCCAACCCAAACCTGCTTGCAAATTGCTCCACTTGGCTTGTTTGGGATATGTCAATGGTTGAGCAGCTTCAAATGATTTTTTTGCATTCAGAGCAAATGCACAATCACAATACATGCTAGTATAGAAGTTGAGACCATCAATGCATACCAAGTCTCTTTGCCTTGATCTGCACTGCTGCATAGAAGCGACCTAATTGTCCAGATCACTACACACTCTCATAACTTGTCATCAATGTAGCATTCATGGCTTGAACATGATGTATAGATCTATGGGTCTCTAAAATGATTACTATTGTACACAAAAGAGCTTTTGACATGACTGCACGATATGGAGCACTAATGTCCAAGCTGTGCCCACTACTATCTTTTGCCCAGAGTTGCAAAACGATCTGACCAGCTTTTGAGAACACAACAATGACACAAAATTAAAATAAGAAAACAACAGGAGCGTACAGGGATTGGTACATATTCTAATGCTATGTAAGAAAAATACAGAAATTTGACAAGGCTATGTTGCCAGAGAGAAGCTGGTGCAAAATAGTGCTTTGACTTTCCGACGAATGTAACTGCTTTCAGGTTAGCATATAGGCATTGACCTAGTTGCCAAGCAGTGCTTTTATGACTCTGAACAAAAGCTCACTCCTCCTGTCATGCTATGCATCTTGATAGTAGGAAGTAAGTAAAGGTAAATATGTGAAACTATAAGTATCTCACCTTAGTTGTTGTGTACGAAGGCAAATGTCTGAGGTGACAGTCTGAGTCTGTAGCTATCTAAATAGTGCAAGGGCTCTTGTGTGAATAAATAAGTATATGAAACTGTAACAAAAGATATATGGTGCTGGCCCATGCGGTCAATAGATTCAGTAAGTACAAAGTAAAAAGTGAATATTTAAGACTGAACAATGGAAATATCTGAGTCGTTGGGTTGAACTAATCAGAAGATACAAATAATGAAGCGCCTCAGCTGCAGGTGCATTTGCTTAATCCCAACATCTATTTCTTTCCACTGTTGCTCCGTTTCTTCCTTGAGGTGATCAACATCATCACTGATAATGTGAATGATAGTTTGCCAGTAATGAACCTCCTCTTCCAAGAGGTCTATATAAGAGCAAATCTGTTCCACCTGCTCCTTGTGCCATCTTTGCACCTCCTTGCATTCCCACTGCAAGTAGTTCCTCTGATACCATACATGATCAAGCATTACTTGTAGCTCCTGCATGTCCTGATGCATAATTGATTGTAGGGTGGGTGATTGTAAATTTGCAATGTCCAGATCCTCTTCATCCTAAACTATTTTGTTCATTATTACAATGAAAAAGAATGCAGATGTACCTTATATGTTGTCCCATCGATTTTTATTTCATTTGTGATACACTTCATGAAGCTTGACATAGAGTGGTCTTCCTGGGCATGATTTTTACTGATAGACAAGTGTATTGTTTGTATGAAGATGGCTAAAGCTTTTGGTAAAATTTGAATGAGGATTGTCAATGCCTCTGCTGAACAGAGTATTGCACAGAGGACACACAAAGTATTGTTGTATATTAAGTAAGTAATCTTAAGTAAGCCAAATTTTACTGTGCCATTTGTTTGCTCCATAGTCTTTGTGATATCAACAGGAATATCATACTGCAGCACCTATGCTGACCATATATGAAGTGAAAATTGCCTCTAGATGAAATGTCCCATAATCAAAACATGTGAGGCAGTGGATCTGGCATACAGAACTAGTGTGAATATATGCTGCATGCTGATATACTTCCGCAGCTAACATTCTGATACATCATCATAGATGTTACCCTTTTGTCACTGATTCATTGTCTGACAAACAGGAATAATAAGACAAACAAATGATTGATCATGACATTCACAAAGGATATGTATCATGCTTTCAATCATTGGAGACTCAGAATGTCAAAGACAAAAAGATGGCGATTAACACATAAACCAATGTAAGAATCATAGGCTAGGGCACCCAAAGATTGAAATATTATTGATTGCAACTAGTAACTATAAATGCACTCACAACAGCAAGATTGGTAGTTGAAGCAGACATTGGCATGTGGAAGCTGACTATGCTGATTGCATCTACACTCCTAGGTATTGTTGCTGCTGCTGGATGCACAAGCATGTTTTTAGTTCTGTGCTAAATCATAAGTTGCTGAAAACATAATTCAAAAGCACATTGATGTCAGACAATCCAGCAATAAATCCATATTAATAAATAAGAGCTCCACTAAAATATAATAAAAATAGAGTTATTTCTAGTACTAGAGCAACCTGCTCTTTGTTTCTCATGAGGAACGAAACATAGAACTATTGTGGGCAGAGATGCAGAACAGAAACACCATAACCGCCAGAGCAAGCTGCCCTGTGTTCCTATTAGGAATGGAACACAGGACCATCATATGTGAAAGGGCAGATCCAAATGTGCCTAAATAGTTGTCAATGCAAAGCGACAAAAGGAAGACTTATAAAATGTGTGGTCCATGATATTCCAACTTGATTTGAGCAATATTCACATGGCAGGCTACAATGGTTGAGAAAATTTGTTAAGAAGGTTAGACAGGTCACTGTCAGTAACAATGGAACACCCATGAGGCATGAAACCCATCATGAAGATAAGAGGAAAGAAGTATTAGAGGAAGAGTTGCGTCAGTTGAAGATATATGAACATCATGTCATGTGACTTTCTCATGCCACATTTATCCATGGAGAGTTGAAAACCTTAATATTAATGGTCCTTGTTGTATGGTAGAAAAAAAGTCTAGTATTTAGTTAATGCACTTTGAAGAGAAATAGTGAGAGAGAAATACATCTTGAGAGTTTCAAAGGTTCTATGGACAAACTTGAGGACCTTGATACCATTGTGATACAGCTTGCTGAGAAGGTAAATTGATTGACATTACAAAGTCGATAATCAGTTCAGTTGAAGCCATGGATGGAAGGACTCACTCAGGCAAACCATATGGGGACATTTGTGTTGCTATTAAATTCTTTATTGTGCAGGAAGAGATCAAATTATTTCCTCTCTTCTTTTGAAATCGTCCAGTTGCACAATTGGATAGTTCATGAACCTCTCATGGGATCAACAAAGATCGGAGGGCCTTTAAAAGTGGGGTAATGTTTTAAAGTGCCTATCCCTCCTCAGACACAGTATGTAACAACAGGTGTGTTTTTTCATATACTACAAACAACTCATCTCACAATATACACACATGTTTCTCCATACTCATTTTTTATTCCACTTGCATTGTTGGTACTTCATTCAGCCAGCTGCAATCCTCCACTCCATGACCAACCTCATCAATTCCAATGAGTTAGTTGAACTAAAGAGAATACATCAGTGTTTAGTGCATAAGTCACAATAAAACTGATTACAATTTCAGGCATTTCCTAGAGATTGTCTGGTAGCACGACTTTGGAGCAAATCCTCTTCCTACATTATTGTAATTGGCATACCCATTTTGGATGTCACTCAATAATAAGCATTGATGTCCTTGTACAGGAGCCAATTAGCACTGGTTGTCGCAGAAAATATGTAGAGGGAAAGACATACCTTTGGTTGGTTATGGCAGCCTTACTCTTTCCTCAGCCAATTCCCAGATCAGCATGTCTCCCTGTCCTAACTTCGCCCAGCTCATCCACTGCATAGGAAGCAGCACAACTTGAGGATCGTGGATTCCATATCTGTTCAACCACATAGTGACATGTTTATGTGTTTCACTAACCTGCAACCCAATCACTTGCGGTGTTACATTACTGACAAGGCACTTCACCAATTCCCATAACTAGAGCCATGATAATGTGAGTGTTGAGATTTGTTAGATTATGGAATATGTTTGATTATTTGATGGCCATTATACAATTGACATCCATGACAATGGTCAATGATCTCAATAGTAGTGCATCCAGGGCATGCAGGAGATGGGATAGATCTTCACTAAACACTTCAGTATCAACTGCAAGTGATAGACATGTGATATATTTGCAAAGTCCTAGCAGGTTGATTAATGTAGACTCACCTACAGAACCAAAGATGCAAATAAATTTGATCGATCTTTGCACAAATTCCATGGGCATCAGATGCAGCTACATGCTTGAGAGGAATTGCTTCGCCCTGTATTCACCATGGAGCATGATGCTACTATATAGCATTCATTCCATCCTACGACAGTGGTCAGTTAGTTAAACACAGTTTTTGTGGATATTAAAGCTAACTGCTCACCAGGGATGTGTGCACTGCAAGACATGCAAGTTTGAGGCCATGTACTGTCTCCAATGACTAGCAAGAGCCAATATATTTTGCAGTATTTTTAGTGGAAGTTGTGGAACCATGATCGATGAGATGGGCCAGCATAATATAACTACCGTTGCATTGCTATATATTCCCAATGAGCAAACACATGTTATGCTGTTTGTATATTGTGCCTGACATGCAATAGCCTTCATGTTTGGTTCATTGTAAGTCACCTCCATTTAGCCTGTCACGGACTGCACATATTGTTCATGTAGTGGGACATTGTTCCACATATCAACCACATGCCTGTATTCAAATAAAAATGACAAATAGCATGTATGGTCCACATAATGCAATTTTCCAAGACCTCTATGGAATATTGCATGAGGAGCACATGAGGAGATATAGCCTGTCATATATTGTATCAACAGAGCCACTTCATTATGTCATTAATGCAATATTTTGCCAAAATTATGGTTGCAATAACAGCAACACATTTTTGTCCAGATATCTGATGACCACATTGCCTCAACAGAATGGACCTACTATATTCCCATGTTCTAAATACTTGCAAGAGTGTTTTGAACCGCAATGATGTCTTGTTTATATATATGTATATGTAAATGAGGAAATTTCTAATACACCACATTTTGTCCTTGTTTGTTTCACATCCATTGTATTTTTGATGACTGAGTGGCACATTTAATGTCAACCACCACCACCACCACCATGGACTCTCAATTTCCACTGGAAATCCTGCAGGCTTGGCTTCAGCTCATGTGCTGTGCCCCTTACCCGAGTACATGCCCCTAACTTCCGAGGGCTAATGGACGACGTCCAGAGTCCGGAGTCCGATGCACAGGAATTCCGGCAGACGTTCAGAAACAAGTGATAAGACTAATCTGGACGATGTCCAAATTAGAAGGGAACGGCGGAGGACTACCTAAGGTAGAGGCAAAGGTGGTGAGTCTATAGGAGTCAATCCTAGGACTGTTGGAGACGACGAGAAGAGACTTCAAGTCGGATGGAGGAGGGAATGAGCAGAGTCTAAGATAATATTCGAACTGAGGAACTACAAGGATTGTATAGGGTTTATATACTACTGAGGACATAACGGAGAAACAGTCAGTGCAGTGCGAGGCTATGCGAGGCTATGGACAGAGCATGTGGGACGACTATCACTAGTCTATCAGAACTTAGTAAAATGAAGACAGAAATGAATAAGGGATGGAAAATAAAGCATACTAACTGATAAGAGAAATACTAAAGGGAAAAGGCACGGAAGATAGGAGCTGACCGGATCTGGAAGTCCGGAAGTTTTGGAGATGATTGTGTGATTGGTCCGGGTCCAGAATGCAGGATATGATACTCTCACAACTTGCTTTCCACAAGACGCCGCCCAAACAGTGAGGGTGTCACATTGGACACATCCATGGTGAGGATATCATTCAATGTCATAAA
This sequence comes from Suillus discolor, assembly GCF_016758755.1. Classification (NCBI taxonomy): domain Eukaryota; kingdom Fungi; phylum Basidiomycota; class Agaricomycetes; order Boletales; family Suillaceae; genus Suillus; species Suillus discolor. The sequence goes on along the minus strand of NW_024541275.1, from coordinate 172,903 downwards.
TATTGTTTTAGATTGATGATCATGGAAGGATTGAAGGATTGATGTATCAAAAGATTAATCTTTCCAAGGAATACAAAATGAAGGAATTCACGGCATGTCTTTGGCTGTGTCCAATGCCTGTCCAATTTGCAAAAACAGCCATTATAGCACTGTTTCTAGATGGTATTATGGATGCCTTGATGGTGTTGGAGATTCTCTCCCTTTGCAGTGGCATCAAACACCTGGCTTTAATAGTTAATATATATTTCATCCCAGATGATCAGTCATCAATATGGCTTGCATTGGAATATATGCCTCTCAGGTCCTTGGCTCTTTACATGGGCATAAGCTTCATCAAGTCCATTGGCACATTTAGCGGTCTCAGCCACATTACCCATGTCAATCTCATGGACAGCAAGGTGCTCACAAAGCCTGATATAGGCTTAGATGCCCTACATTCTTTAACTCACATTTCTCTGATGCTTAATGTTCATCGGTCTCATCCAGTAGCAATCTTGTATCTTGTTAATAATGCACGCCTATGTGTCATAGTGTTTCATGTGAAATATTCGCACGGGGACGTCAAATATTTCCTACAAGATTCAGAGATCAAAGATGGAAGAATTGTAATGTTGCCTACTGGGATGATCAAGTAGTGTGGGATTGGACAAAGGGAGATGTTATTTTGGGAATTACTAGATGAATGGGTCAGGCAACCTGAAGCTCAGAATAGTATATGATTCCTCGTACTAATATCCAGTAGCTCACCATAAGTTTTTTTCACAGCAGCACATCGGTATTTGTCGGGTGAGTTCATCATGGGAATGGTAGGTTTACCATGATTGTAAGACTTGCTTTGAAGGTGATCTTGGATATGATATTGAAGGTGATCTTGAGGGAGATATTGATAGTGATCATGAAGGTGATACCGGGAATAATTCTCAAGGTGATCCAGAAGGTGGTGATGAAAGTGATTCTGATGGTGATCCTGACACAGGGTCATTCCCAACCTATATCATGGCGAGGAAAAAGCCAAATGGTGAGTAGTTCCTTGTGTGCATTGTTAGCAGCTCACCAAACTAGATTTTAACAGTGGTCCATTGTTGCTTGTCATGCAACTTTATCATGACATGATGTACATCTAACTAGGAATGATAATGTTATTGGATACATGAGACACATATTGTAACAATGGAACCAACACATTCTCTGTTCATCATTGCAGTTACGATGAATACAATTCCAGGTTATAAACAACAAACAGTCATTGAGCCGACTCAGAATATTACAACTGTAGTGATGCTTTCATTACTTTATCAAGATCAGCCCAGTCAATAGGATCTCCAGGGATGAACTGATCACCCTTGTATAACATATGGTTTGCTGAAACCCACTGTGAAACTCCAAGATACCCAAGCAAGATGTCTGAGATATCAATGCTTGGGTCTGCAGTTTCCATATTCCTTGCTGAGCATTGACTGCTTCCCTTGGCACAATATTCCTTAGATTTTGTGGCCATAGTACAAAACTAAGCAGAGGTCTCGTCAACAATGCTGATAATCCTGTCAGTATAATTTCAACATCTACATGAACATGATTCCTTACATATCCTTAGAGACAAGTAAGGAAGAGCTATAACAATCCGATGAATGGTCTCCAATGTATGTTCAAGGACCTGGTTGGTTGTGGAGTCAGCAACTTCTGTGTCAATGTACTGGGTAAGCTCAATAAGGTGCATGCAACCATAGTGGTAGAAATGACCACCTGTGGCAAATAAGGCCACTGGAGTATACACCGCATGCATCGTGCAAGGTGGTTGTATTCTGGAGTTTGTGGATTTCAACTATTGCGCTGAAATATTATAAATTCTTTACAACATGTCGCCAGCAATCAGCATTATCACCTCAGCATCACATTTTACCTTCAATAATGCCTTGTGCATCGTGAAGTTGGCCAGCTGTGTGGTGATATCTTGAATATGACTGCAGTCATCCCATTGAGCCTTTGGTCTGAAGACTACCCAGAACTTAAGCCCCACTTCCATTCATATCCACATTAATGTTCCCTCCACATCATGATGTGAGTATGTTAAGAATCCAGCATGATGGGTCATACCTCATCCTTTCACAGTAAAATTGTGGGGATGGACATTTGAGACAACAGCAACACTATGAGTTGTCTGATTCCATCCTGTTTCTGGACATTGGCCTTAATTAGAAGATAGATCATCGACATAAAGATACGTGAATCTTACCTTAGAGATTTAGGCATAGCAACTTGTGAGAGTGGGAGATCCAGGATACATTGAATTTTGTTTGGGTCATTGATGGATTCTGTTACGACAAGCGGTCGTGTGCGACTAGGATAGTTCTAACAGCGACAACCACGACAGTGGTACCGAGTGCTGAGAGTCGTCGGCCTTTACAGACAAGCAAAGGTTGCGTACTCGAACGTAGCTCGTGGTGGTTAACGAGGGGTTACGCTGAGATGATAGCAGAGGTTACAGACAGTGAGAGGCGTCACTGAAGGTACGAGTCGATGTCGAGCAGGTAGCTTTAGCGGGACAAGGAGTTCAAGGGAAAAGCTAGTTGATTAGACTAGTTCTGGGTAGTACCTAGTAAGATTAAAGTAAGGAGCATCTACTTTAATCTTCGACCTTATATAAGGCTACTCTATCGTATCTAAGCTCAGCCTAAAGCTGGGTTCTAATCTGCTTATCTACATGAGTCAGAGATAGCGTCCATGAGGCGGGCTTCTATCGTAGATAGCGTCCATGCGGTACGCTTCCATCAGAGATAGGATCCACGTGGTATCCTTCTATCAGTACATGAGGCAACACAAGGCTTGCCTTCTATCTTGATAACATAAATAGGTCTTCTAGACCTATGTCGTCATGTCATGTCACGTGCGGTCCAGACCGCTTATCTAAGCCGGCAGTTGCCGCTTATCGTCTATTATTATCTGTCGTCATCTATCGTCATAGAGCCAATGATGCTCTGTTATCGTCTATAGAGCTGGTGAGGCTCCGGTGTCGTCTATAGCCGTGCGGGTGGCAGAGGGCTCTCTGCTGGCGGGGGACTCGTGCCATGTTACTGTAACAGATTCTAAGAATGATTTGATTGTACCATTCCTTGTGGGACAGACTGTCATATCCTATATTTTGGACCTATATTGGACAATGTTCCCACACCGAATCTGGACCTCCGGACCCCTTGTCCATGTCCTTTATCTGTCCAATTAACTGTACCTTTGCATATCCACACATCCAGATCTGATATCCACGCTTCTCGTCCGCACTCTGGACCTTAGATCCAATCCGATCCAATCCGAAGATCTGATAAGCTTCTTAATTCATTTCCTGTTCATATAATGTTAACACAGCCTATTTTTCTATTTGGTATTCCTTGTCTCCGGTATCTCGGTTATGCTTACTTCCGGCTATCCTTACTGATCTGTTAACCTATGCTTAATTTCCGACTCATGTGTGATTTGTGATAGACTTTGCTTACACTTTGTACATAGCCTCGGACCCTTGATTACTGATCTTTTGGATAGTCCTTTAGTATATAAACTCTTGTATATGCCCTTGTTGACATCGTATTGCCTTTTCACACTATCTTGTTATCTTGTTCACCTTCGGTACCACACTGTCCGACGTCTTCCTGGCTTCTTGCATCTTATGGCACATCTGCACGTTAATCCTCTGGTGTCGTTACCTAAGCTTTCCTTGCCACTACTTACATCGTCGTCTCAACTCCATTGACACCTCAATTTTGTTCCCCAACATAACTGAGGTATGTAGTACATTCATTCATATAGACTCACACTGACGTACACTAGTTGTTGCTTCGCATTAGTATCGCTAACGTGTATAGCCCTGTAGTACCTCAGTCTGAATATCATATTAGTCCTCGCACTAGATCTCACTCTAAGTCCTCATACTAGTTCTTTCCTTCTGAATGGCCTAGGGAGGAATTCTCTAGGCCGGAGCTCCGCTCCTCCAATTCTCCATTCCTCCGAGTTTCCGGAAGTTCCCCCAGATCTTTCCTGCGGTCCGCTGGACCTATTCTGCTTTGGACTTTGTCCTTGCAGCCTTTCCTCTGTTTGCTTCTACTCAGGATGTGTCCTGAGTAGCCATTATACATATCCATATCAGGATGAAATCTCCATTGTAATTTCCGGAAGTTCCTCCAGAACTTTCCTGCATTCCTCCGGAAGTTACTTACACTTGTCCAGAAAGTCTTTCTGAAGTTTCCCGCGCTCCTTCGGAAGTCCTTTGGACTTCCTTAGACTTTCCCTGGACATCATTCTGAAATTAAGGGCACATACTCAGATAAGGGGCGCAGCGCATGTGCTGAAGCCAAGCCCCTCAGAATCAGTCCTACCCTTTGTGCACGGTCTTAACACACACATTATATATGGATCAAATCATTACATCTGTATTAAATATCAATCAAGCAGAGAGACAAAGTATTTGATATAATGTTCACCATGAATACAGACCAGCTGATGTGGTGAGATTGCAAACTTCTCATCTAGGTAGTCCTGTGATATGCTTTCATGCAGTTTCTCATGGGATATGCCTCTGATGACAACAGGAAAATTTGCACTTAATGCATTCCCGACTGTATTCAAGATGTTCTTTCTCCGAAGGGTGTCCTGATTTAAAGGCAGAACATTCTTTGAAGCTGATGTTGAAGTTGGAAAATCAGCCATAAATTGGATAATTGAAATATCGACAGCTTCACAAACATTGACTTTTCTCTCACCCACAACCATTGGAAGAATGGTAGTATGGCCATTTTTCTATCTTTGCTTTTGGCTGGCCAATGGGACCTGCTTTTCCAGCAGTCAGATAGTGAGGTTGAAAGGTGAATATGACATGAGAGAGATTAAAGAGGTTCATCACATCAACAGGATTGTTTGTCTAGTTATTTGTCTGATTTGGTAATGTTGCAAATACCCACTGTTACAAATGATTTTTGGGACACATATTGTACATCATCATGAACAAAGACTGTAGAGTTCCTTATTGTATTCATCTTGGTGATCACTATTTTCAAGGTCATATAGGATGATGCACCTAGTTTTAAACAACTATGAAATTTTTATGAGATACTAGACATAGTGAAGATGTCAGCAAGGGGTGAACTACAAGCAGTAATTACCAACATCACTAATCATTCAAATCAACTATTTTCCACCATTTTCAAGGTTACATAGTGTTACAAGTAACATTGGTCACGTGGCCCCCCTATCATTTTCCCTTCATCCTCGCCCTCACCATCTACCGGCTCGTCCTCCTTTACCGACTTTCCGTTGACCGGATCCTTGGGACCATTCCCGTCCCTCACATCGCCCGCCTCTATGCACATGCACGCACGTTCCTCCCTTGATTCGACCACCAATGTGGTCCCGCACCTATGACTCGGTCTGACTCGTGCCACCAATGTGGCTTTCCTCTTTCTGTTCCTTCTGACTGCGGATTCCCGCACGTTGTATTCTTACCGTTGGTCCGTTCCAACGTTTCTCAGTCTCATTCCACGTTCGACCACCCATCACTAATCCGGCTATGTTGCCAATGCACCTATACCATTCTTGTTTCCCCTTTACCCTTACCTACTGTGCGGTAACCTTGCCCTTAACCCTTTCCACTTAGTATAAGTAGTCAGTCACCTTGTACTAGATTCTCTAACTTGAATCTACTCAATCTTCCCTGGAACATACTTCCCTCTGAACGCCCCTTTGGCTTCAGTCTCTAGTATCTTTTCTTAGTTGCTCATCGCGACTAAGTCTACCTCGATCGACCTCATTGTACGGACAAGACAGTCCTTACCTTGAGTGACTTTACAGACATCCATCTACGAAGTCACGTGACACGCACGTACTGTGATCACTGCCGACTCGTCGTCGCCAGTATCACTTGCTATACCGGATCCTTCCGGTTACGTCACGAACGTTAGTGGACGACGCCCCTCTTAGGGCTCCGCCTAACAGATCTATTTGAGTGCGTAACAGGTGGTGGAGAGGCAATTGACCAGAATCTTGGGTTGCTCTCCCTGATGTCAGAATCATTGGCTACATTGCCAAGAGAGTGGAAGAGGTGACTGAGGAAGCAAAGGCGTGATTCCATGTGCACGATTGCAGAATACAGATGTTCCATCCCTAGTGCTTCGAGGTACTGATCTTCACTATCAAATGCCATTGTCCTGGGATTTTCGGGAATAATGACTCCATTGACATCAGTGTCCATGTCAAGCATTGCAAGCTGTCTGAATCGCAGGAGCATCCAGGTTCCGAGCTTCAGAAATACTTGCAAGTTTCCCTGCTCGAATGCAATCCTGTTCCATTTGGACCAGTCATCTAATATGGATGGGAGTGAATGCGGATCTAAATTAGCTTTGTCGAGTTACATTTTTGTTAGTATGTTCGAGATACATTTTTAGGATATCTGCACTCACCAGCCTCTATGATATGGGCAAACATCAGTTGCAGTGATTAAAAGATAATGAACAACTCACTGCTGCCCTTCGGAGAATCTCTAAATCAGCACTAATATGCTGGTACTTGTCATCATTGTCAGTAGCTAGGAGAGACATCTGTGATGCTGGAGTGCTATTCCCTTTCCCCAACAACTGTGATAGAGGTTGTAAATGTTAATGACATGGAGAATAAAGGAAGGAATGACTCACAATAGCTGACTGCTCAACATCTGACTCATTACAAGCCAATGGCTGCAATTCATCGTTGGGAGAGTCTCTTGCTAGCACCCGATCTACTACTGTTAGATTAATCTTTTCTTTCACTGACTGTGACTTATGAGATAAGCATCAGTAACTTAAATAATACAAGTGTCAATGACCTATAGCCATAGCTGACTCATTTGCATCTAACTCATCATCACTTTCTTCAGTTTGCGGCAATGTCGGTTTGAATGCCTTCTTTTTGCCCTTCCCTTTGCCTTTTGGCAGGCTGCGACTTATGTGATGAACATCAGTAACTAAAACCATAAGAGGGCCAATGACCAACATCTGACTGTGCAAGAGACTCATTAGCAGCCAATCCATCATTGCTATCATCTGTTGGAGGCATTGTTTGTTTCACTGCCTTTTTCTTTCGCTGGCTGGGACTTACGGTTCACCTTATGGCCCTTTGTTGACTTTTTTGCATCTTCCCGTAGTTCAAATACATTTGAAATGCATGTGCTATCGCTCTGCTACAATAGGTTATGTGAATTATTTCAAGGTTCGGGGCTCACCCACCTCCCCCTCAGCATCTATGTCTGACAGAACCATACCTGTCCCAGCGATAGGTGCAGATGTCTGGTTATTTCCATGTTTGTCACCATATTTCAACTTGGATCCATGGTATATATGCATGGAAGAAGCTGCAGAGATGTTAAGGTCAAGGTGCTTCACCTCCAACAACAATGTCCACAACTTACCAACGGGTTCAGTGGTTGCTTGAACCCTAGATCATTGACTCTTTTGCACCTTGGATGCTTGAGGGGAACCCTTGTCTGAAACAACAGTCTGTGCATTGTCAGTGGTCTCTGGTGCGTGCAGAACATTCTGGATGCTTTTCAGCAATTCAAATATGATACCATTGGTCAAGTGCTTGTGTTCAAAGCCACCACCACACATGTCTTCCTCGTTAGTGCATAATGCCTTGTGTAATCCTTCATATGTCACTATGTTCCATGTCAAGCGAGAATTGATAAATGAGATCCATGTTAATTGAGAACTCATGCACTTGGACCTTCTTGTACATTTTCTTCTCTCTGAACTGAGCCCATGTATGATTCATCTTCTTTAGTGCAATCTTCTGATGTTCCGAAGTAAATGCACTATCTTGTAATGCCAGCGCGATGTGAAAGTCGAGATGTGCAGAGCACCACTTAGATGTTGTAACCTTTGGCCCATCTTGCCACACCTCACCGATGAATCCATAGATTATGTCAGCCATATAATTGACCTGAAGCTCATCACCAGCTTGGTGCTGCAACCTGGATAGCATCAGGCATTACCATCGAGGAGTCCCAGATAGTGTTGGTCATCGACATATGAAAGCTCGGAAGACATCCTACCGAGACTCAGAAACTGTCTATCGCCTGTTGCAGGGTCTCTTTGCAACAAACCATTGATGAATTCAATCTTGTTACCAAACGATACCTCAGTCAAGGTTTTGATGCAGATGAAGATATACCTGATATGAATCTAGCATTCATGGACGATGATACAGATGCTCCTGAAGATGATTGGAAGGAAGGTGGCATTGAGCCATTGGAAGATGATCCTGCGGCACTCTTTCACCCTGAGATAGCTGTCAGTCCTCTTCCATCAAACATAGGCATGACACAGTGTGATGAACTGTCGGTCACAGACCTTGTCGCATAGGAGATTACCCTGAGAGAAGGCAGGCCAACGATCTTTGCATGCAATCCAGGTTCATCTCGCAGATAAAGCTGTTCTCTTTTGCACCACAGTCTGTACGGCCAAATTGCAGGCCCAGTCAACCAGGGCCTGGGCGCAAGTGCATTCAGTTGAGTGGGTGATCAGGCTCAACAGCCACATTTACACCAAATGTCGGCAGTAGCTAGTCAAATTAGAGGCCTGCAATACATTGGAGAAATATTGGCAGTCAGAAAAGAAAGATTTGAAGACAAGTGTGGCAGTAGTGGACTCAAATGCCCAGGGGCAAAAAAACTCTACTCTTCCATGGTTTTGGTCATTCAAGGTGCAGGCTGATTCCACCAGCAGTGATTGTATGACCGAATGTAAGTGCTCCAGACATATGATATCTTTCTCTCACAAATCTCCCCAATAGTCTACAGGGTCCATTGGCTCCGCATGAAGTCATTGCGTGACCGGTGGGCCAAAGAGTGATTGTTAGTGGAGCATGAAATGTGATGTACCATTGATTTCTTTGTATTCAAAAGCAGAGCATAGCTGGCAAGAGCAGAAGCAGACACAGGCAACTGAGATCGGGATGGGCATAGATGCTATGCAGTTATACAAGCTCAGGTGTATCGGGCACTGGCTGATGCAGCTGATACCAGCTTCTCGAAAGTCAACCCAGAATTCAAATGGAATCACTGAGAATTACATTCCTGCATTGGGAGGAACATTTGATGTAATTACTGCAAGATTGCTTCTACTACATACTGATATTTGGCAGGTCATATTGGGGGATCAGAGTGGGCATTGATTCTATATCATTAATTCTGGGTGGTATGTATGCATATATATTTTGGTCCCAGTGTTTCAGCTCCTGAGATGTTTCATAGCAGTTTGTGTTCCCATTCATCAACATATGGGCGGCCAGTTGTGTCAGCCCTTCTATGCCTATGTATCTTTGTGATGTCATCTGGATCTTGGCAGGTTGGCAGATCAGAGCACTGGATGACAACAAACTCTATAATGCATTCAAGAAGTTTGACTGTATGGTGGATGGAGACATCACAGCCCGCTGCTGAATTATCAATCTATATACATATTGCTGGTGGAAGGATTGTTTCGACCTTGGTCCTTTTCAGATGCCCAACTGCATCTCCCTCCTTGAGGTCAAGGAGTTGGTTGAGGAGCATTTCAACCAGGTGGTGAGCACTTCTATTCAGAATCGGCAGGATTTCTCTGATCTTTGTGTATGCCCAGCCTATGGGTCATCTCCTGATCCCAAAACTGCCCCAGATGCCCACTGTCAGTGACCCCTTGCTCCACCAAGTCCACTGCATCAGGGAAAACATGCAACGGCTGGAAGAAGGTTTGCAGAGCATGCTGCTTACAAAGGTAGAGGAAGGCGATCCTGCCGTGGATGCATTGACCTGGCTGGAAGGACTGGTGGATGAGGTAATGGATGCCATGTGAGCATCGCAATGAATTGATAGATAGGCTCGGCATCAAATGGGAGTAGAGCCCGGGTTCATAGTTTTCAGTTCATATCTATACATAGATTCATTTCTCCGGTTTGTATATGTTGGTACTGATTATAAGTAAAAGGTGCTGGTGAAATACCTCAGTAGGAATGAAAAGAAATGATAACATGTATTAATGATGTAATTAGTATGCCTGTATTTACTCGCTTGCATGTGCTTCCCTCCAGTTTGCTTACATCTACTGCAGGTAATAGTCCATGCGCCTCAATTACATCCTGGACATGCTTGCTGCACAAGGCTCAGCAAATGATGCAATAAATGCAGGCTGATTGATGGATGTCCTTTGATCTCATTCCAGTCATGTCTGATATCTCCTCAGAGTGGTCCTCCTACTGTGATCACATGTTCCACCAGTTGAATACATTCCATCCTCTTCCCGAGATCAGCGAGTGAGTGGAGCAGCAGTATATGGCCCATCTTGCTGGTAGACCTCTCATTCCCCCACCTCCCAAGCTTGATATTCCCACTATCATTACATGCGCCCAGCTAGTGTTCCTTCTGGCCGAGGCCTACCAGAATCCAAGTCAGTCCCTTGATTATTATGTTTATCCTTAAATGTGTACCATCACCACACAGAAACATGAACCACATGTAGAACCTCAAATCTACCATGCAAATGAGATGCGCATCTAAAACAGCCGGCAGGAATGGCGGACTGACAGGGGTATGCCTCATGTCAGAGCATTCATGATCTCTGCAAGCAAAGGACACAGGGGGTCCAGTAGATTAGATAGTACTGTCCTACATAGGATTACATCCTCAATGGACAAAAACTCAGATTTAAAAAAAATGTTTATCCTTCCTGACTGTCGGGATCAAGTCCAACTGGATATCGACATGGTTCATTACAATTAAGCTCTCACCAAATGGGAAACAGGTATGAATAATGTGCATAAAAAATTGCTCTGGGCTAGATTCCCTCCTGCCGAGAGAATGCTCTTGACCCGTCCTTTGATTGTCCTGGATTCTGGCTACAGGATTATTATTTGGTATATCCCAGAAGCACTGCATGGCTACATCCAGGTTGGTACTTCATTCAATTCTATGCTCCTGATTTATCATGCTGATATCAACAGAGTGATATGTACACAGCCACTCTCAGAATGAGTCACCACCTGCAAAAGAGTGTCATCCGTGGAGCCAGTCAGTGGAGAACCAATGGTGCCAACTTCCATGCCACCGATGGCACTGATGTTACCCCCAAGTGCATCAATATAGCTCCATGCTGGTTCCAACAAGGCCGAGAGGTGAGGCTGTTGTCCTATCAACTACCAACTCATCTGACCACCAATAGTGCCAGGGTACACCTCCTGAGAATACTTGGGATGGGTTCATGCCAGAGGTCTTGGCTACCCTGAAGGGTGAAAGGGGCATGTCGATGATTTTGGAAATGCAGAGATCCAGACTGTTGGCTTCCACTGCCATGCGTGTCATGCACCCGCAAAAATATTAGGCTTCAGTCCGAACTCACATCAAGCTCAGTAATTGGGCTGCTTCTCAGAGGTTGGATGACATGTACCAAAACCTCAAGCATTGGGTGTCCATCTACATAGGAGTTGCAGTTATGTGCAACAGATTGTCTCCATACCACCGAGGCCCGAAATGTCCACCTAAAGGATTCGATATCCTGACAAGCATCGGGAGTTATTGGCAAGCTGTGATGCATTTGATCAACCTCAGAATCGACATAGCATATGATCCCAGCATCATGGTGGGCTACTCGGAATGACTCATTAGACACAGGGTTCGGGTGGATGAGGGCGACAGGATCATTTGGGCCTGGTTTGTCTGTGACAGCATCCACAACTACACCCAAACCCCGCTCCTGGAATATGCCAAGTACAACCCCTTCCGTATTGGCTGATGATGTATCTATCTCAGTAGGATATCATCCCAGGTCCACATGCATACATTCCGGAGGAAAGAAATTCTAAGCTCTTGGATCACAGTAGTACTATTGTGCGGACCCAGCAGTCTACCTCAGCAGCACTGGCAGTTGGCCCATCTCTATATCTCAGCTTGTCATATCAGCCCTACTATTAATTAATATAGGTTGTATGGTTGTATGGGCCCATCCATCCATCTTGGAAGCACAGGCACCTGGGCTCATCCCTATATCTCACCTACTCATATCGGCCCTGCCATCAGTATGGGTATATATACTATTGTATGGGCTCAATCATCCATATCGGTAGCACAATACTTATATCACATATTGGGCCCACCCCTCTCCATCTATACATCTTCATTTGGGCCCACCTCAGTTGACCCATCTCATTGAGCAGATTATCAACTTTGGGTGGCCCTATATATCGGAAAAAGTTACTGAAGGGGCTCTAGTTTGAACTTATGTATTGACAGGGCTATAGATATCACACTGAGTGAGATAAACCAATTGTTAGAGTGTTGCACCATCCTATGTGAGACAGGCAGGTTCAGGAGGGGATGTCTATCACCAGAGGCCATGGAGCCAGATATACTAATAATCACTGTCTCACACTATCAGCTACAGAGATTCTGGATATGTGTATTGATTAACATTACTGCAACTGGACCTAGCTGATCACTCACACATGGAATGCTTGCTGCATAATCACAGGATTCCTGCATGAAAAGAGATGTCCGACATTGGAAACATATCCTAAACCGACTTGGGCATGGTTGGGATCCATCAGTGGGTGAAATAAAGGTAAGGAGCAATAGGATGGTTGAGGAGCATTGGCTGCAGCAGTGTGCTCGGGGCCTGGCACAATAGTAAATCACCAATAGGACAAGCACAGATGAACCATACCGCTACACATTGAGTCACTTACAAGAATATGAATTCAGTTATGTTATCATACTTTAGTATTTGATACGCACCACTTGGCAAAATCTGCTTGGTTGTCCCAAGAATTGGGGGCTTTGAAGCCTGTGTACCATGTATCACAGCCCAGGGATGATAGTCATAAAATCACCCACCAGCCTGCCGCCAAAAGAGATTGTGCATCATGAAGTCCTTGACACATTCTCAGTTAGGCTTAGGGAGGCTACAATATCTTGATCTCACGAATTCACTGATGGTGTCGCAGCACCTTGTTGTGGGCGTTGCAGTCATTGCAGGCACCATATTGGAGCACTTCCCCACCTTTTTTCCATATTTGGGGAGTGCTCCGATATGGTGCCCATGATGACTGTGATGCCTGCGACATGGTGCTGCAACACTAGTATACTTACTTGCTGAAAATAAACTCAAGCTGTATAATACATGGTCCTTCAGCAGTTATTTTGCACATCATAGTATTGCAGACTTGCATTGGAATAAATACCTCAATGGTGGATTTGTGTATCACACAAGTTTGAAATCTGGGACTTGGAAGTTGGAACACACTGTAGATAAGTTAGTCTCCACTAACACAGTTCAAGACAGCGATAACCAAGCGAGTTTATATTCATCATGTAAAGTCCTTCAAGGCAGTGATGCAGCATCCATAGCATGTGGCCACCAACAAGCAAGTATATTTTGCTCGTGTGTTCATTTGCTGCTCTACTACTACTTAGCAGCGTAGTACTATAGTGTAGACTGTATAGCATAAATTTGGAACATTGCGGCAGATGCTGCACAGCAGTGGCACAGCATTTTCCTAGTGCCCCTCCAGCATGTGATAGTGACTCAAACCATAGTATGCATGAGACAAAACTTGGAGAGCATAAAATACAGTGAGTCCTTCCTTCCTGTGGTTGAATAGTACTGCTCATCCGTTGAAGCTACTACCCTGTTTGGGACTTCCATGGGTTGCCTATTGAAAATAAGGCTCTGCAGGAGTCAAAGGTGTGTAGTTATTTTCCTAGTGATGTTGTGTTGAATGAATATGAAATTCAGATGAATGCTCTTTTGTTACCGCCCAATGTCATACATGCAGCAGCCAAAGCAATGGCAGAACACGAAATGAAGATGCAGCAGAAGGAATTCGAGCAGTTTTGCATAATGGCCGATTAGTGGTGCCCAAAAATGACCTTCTGTACACTTGGTATGACTTGAGATTGATCTATGGCTACATTTTGACTTACAGACCTCTTCCTAAACACCGTGACTATGAAGTTCATCAGCTTCAGGTATTTCAACAAATGGTTGACCAAGGTACATGATTTCTTACATCCTGTCATCCAACTCTATTATTTATAGCCTATACCACGTAGGTCTTATTTACCAGCACTACTGACCAGTACATCCCTCTCCCTCATCACATTCCACTCTTGCAGAAGTGGCAGTCATCTATAACAATGATCATGTCTCATATTCAGCCTATGTGATATTTATGTTGGACTCACAGACCACAGTCATGAGCACTGCTCTCCGAGAAGTCTTGGCCAAGGATCCTTTGGCAAATTTTCCAGTATGAACCACTACATCTTGGACTCTAACAGCAAACATGGTATGTATGGGTTTCATTGATTTTAACATCCTCACAGATATCCTTCATTAGGGCATTGTCATTCATCTTTCAAGAAGGATGCTCTTGTTGTTGCTAAAGATCATCTTCTTGCACTAGAGCACATCATCGGACCCCACAAAGTTATTGCTGAAATCAAGGGGCACAGATCTGGTGGGCACACAATTATGCTCCATTTTCTTGTCTGCTTTAATGAACGCAAAGATCATTGTGGCATCTCATGTTCACATTGGAGTCTGGATCTGGTCTGGTGCACTGCGCTCATGCACATAGCTACCTGGCATTCTGAGTGCTAGGCCTTCTGCAAGGCCCCACAGATATCATATGTCATGTTGATGATGCTGGCAAATTTTCTCTCGGTGTTGCTCATGTCGTAGGCGAAGAAGCTGTGCAAACACTAGTATGTCAAGAGGTACTCAAGGGTGGAAACAAGGCTATTGTCAGACTACTGGAGTCCATTGGGTCCCTTGTGAGAGTGCAGAAGATCAAGCATCGCTATCCATATGATTAGAAGACTGGTGAGCCTATCATTGTAACATAAGTTGCGAGTAGCGTGAGAGGCACACCTTAGTGCTTACATAGTCTGACAGGGCCACCTCGCAGTGGTTTGCCAACCTGGACAGCATCAAGGATAATGTACTCCATGCGCTGAAGGATGTACAGTTCTATCTGTCATCATGATCATGTATGTCCCCATTCTGTCTTTGGGATTATACTCTGAGTTTTTTCGATCCCAGCTCGCAATCTACTGGAGTCATTCATTCACTCGTGTTCTGAATGGTGCATTTCTCGCCAGTGAGTGTGGGGTGTCCCAATTCCGGCTATATACCACTGGTAGCCCATACAGGTTGGCACAACCATAGTTTGGACCTGAGAATGGTGAAACTTTCTTCTGTTTTTGCGGTCTTTCCTCATTCATTCTTGTCTTTTCAGGTGTGATCGCTGTGGCTACTATTGTACATTGCTGCTCGGTAAGTACATCTAGTGCACCTCAGCAGTCATGTTTCATGAACCATTACATCAGGTCATTTGCAGCAAGAGCATGAAACAAGACATGAATCCATGTCCTCGTCACGATGGGCAGTTGATGGCCCAGATGACAAGGGTCTTGAGGTCGATGACCGTTGCTTCTCATCAAATGATGAGGGTGCACCGACAATGTGCAACCTTGTCTGTTAGGCGTTGGGTAGACACATCCACATTGACTACTGTCACACCTCAAATGCTGCCGCTTGCACAGGGAATAACGAGGTTCAACATATCCCTAAGCCTAACCAAGAATGTGCCAAGGACTTCATGATGCACAATCTCTTCTGGCGGCAGGCTGGTGGGTGATTTTATGACTATCATCCCTGGGCTGTGATACATGGTACACAGGCTTCAAAGCCCCCAATTCTTGGGACAACCAAGCAGATTTTGCCAAGTGGTGCGTATCAAATACTAAAGTATGATAACATAACTGAATTCATATTCTTGTAAGTGACTCAATGTGTAGCGGTATGGTTCATCTGTGCTTGTCCTATTAACGATTTACTATTGTGCCAGGCCCTGAGCACACTGCTGCAGCCAATGCTCCTCAGCCATCCTATTGCTCCTTACTTTTATTTCACCTGCCAATGGATCCTAACCATGCCCAAGTCGGTTTAGGATATGTTTCCAATGACGGACATATCTTTTCATACAGGAATCCCATGATTATGCAGCAAGCATTCCATGTGTGAGTGATCAGCTAGGTCCAGTTGCAGTGATGTTAATCAATACACATATCCAGAATCTCTGTAGCTGATAGTGTGAGACAATGATTATTAATATATCCGGCTCCATGGCCTTTGGTGATAGACATCCCCTCCTGAACCCGCCTGTCTCAGACAGGATAGTGTAACACTCTAACAATTGGTTTATCTCACTCAGTGTGATATCTATGGCCCTGTCAATACATAAGTTCAAACTAAGAGTGTGAACAATCATTGCATGCCTGGTAAGATGCTTGAAGTTCTTGCAAAGCAGAGTGACACGTTGAAAAATAGTATATGCACATCCCCAATGAAGTGAATGAGAAACTTGAGTGTGACCTGTGCTGTGTCTTCATCGCTCTCAGTGGCCAAGCCTGCTTTACGCAGGTCCAAAATCTGACCTGCACTAGAGACACAACAACAACAGGTAGCTTGTTCTGTATGTATTGGTAGTAGTAATGTATCTAAATGAGTGCAATGAGTGGTGTAGTAATGACAGCTCTCGCTGCTAACAAACCATTGACTAGGATTAAGGGGAAGGTTATGGAAATAATCGATCAAGAAAAACATTGATGAAATGAATAAATACCAATCCAGGGTGCAGATAGGCAGTGCAAATCCATCAAATATCAGCTATTCTGCCCTCTAAAGTTGCATATAACCTTGCACAAAGTTCCTCATTTTCAGTTTCTCACTCCAGCTGCAATAACCAGTACCATCAACTGACAAGGACTATATTCTTTGATACCTAATCGCTCACCATTGCTTGGCAAAGTTGAGCATTTTCGGCTTCTTGTTGCAGCTGCAAAGACCAGCACCATCAACCAACAAAGATCATATCGGTCGAAGAGCATGGTGGACGGCGAAACATAACATACCGCTCACTTTACAGCCAAATCTTCTCCTGGGTTGATTGTCATTTCCACAGCAATGGAATTCTTGCTCCCATTTTCCGTACTCATTGTTTCAAGAGAGACACAAGTTAGGGCATCGACAAATTCATCACATGCAAATTCATAACTGGCCAATGCATCAATGCCACTGCCGGTTATGATCAAGAGCAAACACACCCATCCATGATAGCCCAATGTTCCAGTGAAATCAGCTCGAGCATTGAGCAGTCGGCATAAGTGAAAGAAATGCCATTTCCTGAATGATTGTCAGATAAGGATGCCTCGGACATGAGACCAGAACACAAACCATCAGGCTCCCAAATAATGCTGCTGTCTTCATTGTAGGAAGCAAACCAAGCCCTGTAATGAGAAAGCGGCCACTAACAACAAAGTCAAATGTTCGAATACAACATTAGAGTATGTGGGAGATCGAGGAACACTGCAGTACGGTAGACAACTGTCAAGTTGGACTTCTAGAGCCCATTCAAGCAGTGTGTTAAGACCATGCACAAAGAGTAGGACTGATTCCAAAGGGCTTGGCTTCAGCTCATGCGCTGTGCCCCTTACCTGAGTATGTGCCCTTAATTGCAGATGACATCCGGAGGAAGTCCAAGGAAGTCCGTAGGACTTCCAAAGGAGCGTGGAAAAGTCTGGAAGGACTGTCCAGATCCGGATGAGTGCGAGAAACTTCCGGAAATTACTATGAGGTTTCGTCCTGGTACAGATATGTGTAATGGCTACTCAGGATTCATCCTGAGTAGAATGGATACAGAGGAAAGGCTGCAGGGACAAAGTCTGAAGCAGAATAGGTCCGGAGGACTGCAGGAAAGTTCCAGAGGAACTTTCGGAAACTTGGAGGATTGGAGGAGCGGAGGAGTGGAGCTCTGGCCTAGGTCCTCTTCGTCCTCTTCGTCCTCTTTATCTTCATCCTCGTCCTCTTCTTCATCCGATTCATCGTCCTCTTCCTCCAACACTGCGTCAAGATGTTGCAGGATGCGGTCTCTGATCTTCAATAGTCCGTGGCTGATTATACTTTGTACAGCTTCAAGGCCGTCTTCATCTCTTTGAGGACTTAATTTCTGTTCTCAATGTGAGGTCATATTACACTTGAAACCGGAGCCGAAACTCACTGCTTTTGCAAAATGTGTAGAACTTTTATCCAGTAAGTTGAATCGTCCGTCATCACGACGAAGCCACACCTTAATTGTAACGGTGAGTGGCAATACCCAAGTGTGCTTGAACCCCGTTACTTCGCCAAAGAGAGGGTTGTCGCGTTTACAAAGCCACTTGCAATAGTGGGTTACCTCGTTCCCAGTCTTCCGTTCGATCTCCTTAGAAACTGTCAAGGATGGTAATGGCGGGCAACAGTGTCCCTTTTCTGAAATGGATAGTAATGTGACGACATGGATATCTTGGTTTAGATTGATGGCATGTTGCAGTTTTGTGATAGCATCATATTCCAATTGGGAAAAAGTGACCTCTGTATCCCAGAGCTGTAAACGGCCACCGTCAACATCATGGAACTCCAAGAGCACATCTGGAATGCTGAGGGGTTTCTCCATGGACCCGCCTTCCCCATCTCCCCTGAGCGTAGTGTTCATCTGTGTGATGAAGGCGCCGAAAGAAAGGTCGATGTCCATTGTCGCAAGTGCATCATCAATGGAGATACGCAGAGGCGCGAGAACATTCTTGTGAATGGAGGTAGGCAGCTTTACAAGGAGTACTGGGATGATAGGGTGGATGATAATCTGTGGGAAAGAACTGAAGATGACTATTGAATTAACATGTATTGCTTACTTGTAGTGTCGATTTTCATCTTCGGTAATCGCACCCGTGATAAAATCGTAATCTCCATCTTAAATGTCAGAGAAGCACTGCTGAAAAATGTGTTAGTTTATCATGGGAGACCTCGGTCCAGGTATCGGAACTCACAGTCCCGCTACTTAGTATAGTACAAATTGCATGTAAGAAACCAACCATCTGCTTTGTTTGGAATGTTTCATGCCTTGGCTCTGGCTCCTTCAGCCGCAAACAAGGCGCAATGTAAGATGATCGTGGGCAAACTTGCCATTCAGGGCAATGCCATGTTGATGATCTTGTGCAATCATCCTGTACAGGCCAACTACTAGTCGCAAAACTATGCCAACTCTGCCCTGTATATAGTGTCCGGCCCATAGATATGTTTCAGCCAGTGATGTTTCTCTAGTAATGCAGACTTTTGAAATTGATATAATCATTATCCACTTGTGCGTTGCATTGATGGTGGTAATACAAAGTGCTACATATGTGGCTGGTGTATCTTCTTTGGCGCCGTAGGTTGACTGCCAACACCTAAAGGTGGCCACTGATGGCCTTGGGTTCATACCTGTAAAGGTGTCATCAGTCTCATGTCGAGTAATCAAGCGAACAGAATACACATGGCTCCTCCAGGTACTCCTGCAACTCTGTATAGAACTGATACCAACGATAGGGCTTGACACCTTTGATGCAACCCAAGCCAGCGCAATCTGGCTCATCTTGCAGTTTTTCTTCTTGGACAGCTCTTCCACACGGTTGATGATAGTCAGGTCCGTGTTACGCACTCAAATAGATCTGTTAGGCGGAGCCCTAAGAGGGGCGTCGTCCGCTAACGTTCGTGACGTAACCGGAAGGATCCGGTATAGCAAGTGAGACTGGCAATGGCGAGTCGGCAGTGATCACAGTACGCGCGTGTCACGTGACTTCTAAGACGGATGTCTTTGAAGTAGCTCAAGGTAAGGACAGTCTTGTCCGAATGATGAGGTTGATCGAGGTAGACTTAGTCGCGATGAGCGACTAAGAAAAGATACTAGAGACTGAAGCCAAAGGGGCGTTCAGAGAGAAGTATGTTCCAGGGAAGATTGAGTAGATTCAAGTTAGAGAATCTAGTACAGGGTGACCGACTACTTATACTAAGTGGAGAGGGTTAAGGGCAAGGCTACCGCACAGTAGGTAAGGGTAAAGGGGAAACGAGAATGGTATAGGTGCATTGGCAACAGAGCCGGATTAGTGATGGGTGGCCGAATGTGGAATGAGACCGAGAAACGTTGGAACGGACCAACGGTAAGAATACAACATGCGGGAATCCGCAGTCAGAAGAAACAGAAAGAGGAAAGCCACATTGGTGGCACGAGTCAGACCGAGTCATAGGTGCGGGACCACATTGGTGGTCGAATCAGGGGAGGAACGTGCATGCACGTGCATAGAGGCGGGCGATGCGAGGGACGGGGATGGTCCCGAGGATCCGGTCAACGGAAAGTCGGTAAAGGAGGACGAGCCGGTAGATGGTGAGGGCGAGGATGAAGGGAAAATGATAGGGGGGCCACGTGACCGATGTTACTTGTAACAGTCCGCACTGATCACCTTTCTCTCCAAAACAGACCCCTTGGTAGAATTATGACGCATTGACTCTGTGCCAATGGGACGTGCAAGGAGACCATAATATAGAGGAGCATAAGGGATGACACCGATACTGTTGTATTTGTAATAAGTGAGCATCTCGCATTCCTAGATGTGATGCTAAACTGGAGAGCAAACATTGTAATTTTTAGGGACACACCTCCTCGCGGTAGAGTAGCGAGTACTCATCCTGCATGCTGATAAACATGGTCCAACTATTGCGAGCTGCCATGTCATTCAACATGGCAAACTAAGCAATGCATGGAACTGGCACTGATATAACGGACTTTACCGTTCTGCATGAGGTCATGAAGTGCTTTCATGGTTTCCTAGGTGACTGAAGGGTCGAAGCGGTGGATCTGCAAGAGATCAATGTATGGAGTTTCGAGACAAGCGAGGGACACATCAACAGCATTGAAGATTGCAGCGCGAGACAGGCCAGATTGGTTGATGTACTCAGGCATGAAGAACAACAGAATGGAAGGATCGTTTGCGACAAGGCCATAGCATTTGGTGGCGATAATGATCTGGGAACAAGGGATGCTGTACTATGGAGTTCGTACATTAATGAATGTAAATTTAGGACATCGGTAAGGCACACCTTTTTAATGAACTTGGCAATGAGGCGCTCCAACTCACTGTGTGAGTAAATGTTACCAGTGTCGATGGTGTTGATACCAAGATCCCAAGCAGCCTTCATTATTTCAATAGAGGGCTCCTCATCAAGGACCCAGGGCTGTAAGATATTGAGGATGTGGTAAATGAGTCGGGGATAGGAAACGATGACATACAGCCCATTTCGCGGAACCGAAGCTCATCGCACCAAGCTATGAAGAATGAATATTAATATTAATAGAAGGTGAATGCTATACGCTAGCATCAAACTCACAATTGGGACAGAGACTCTGAGACCAGACTTTCAAGGGGAGCAATACTGAACTGTAGTAGACAATGAATATAATGATACGAGTTTCGCAGATTGGCTAATTCGGGCCTGGTGGAATGCTTGCAGGAAGTGCCTCACCTAAGAGTAACATATTGTGATCGCTTCTAATTGACTTGGATAAAGGAACGTACCTGACCAAGGACCACCCCCTCAGCCCCACGATCATCCGCTGGCACCATTGCACCGCGAAGCCCACAATGCATTGAAAAGGTAAGGAAGCTGGGTAGATCGAGTTGCGCATGCTGTTCAGAACAATGTCTGATAACGATTGCCACTGGCTTGTTTGAGAGGTCCACAGTAGAAGATAGGATATCCAAGAGTTCTTCTTGAAGTGAGATGGTACCTGCTGGTGGTTTCGGCGCTCTGGATATGAACCAAAAGGTATGGAAGCACAATGAGCGATAAGACAGAGAGGGTCTACCTTATTATGATAAGTTTGAACTCATGATTAATGCTTGACTGTAGGTTGGCATACCGATTTGGAGACAGCTTGGTTGACAAGCAAGTGCTTGCACATCGCGTTGAACATAGGGAGTACTTGAGGACAAAGGGATTGGTTGATTGAGGCTGGATTGTTGAGTTTGCGGATATACCCCATAGCTTTGCTTTCGTATTGCCATCGACTGTGTTGAAGAGACAGTGAGATTGTGTAATGAACAATATGTGTGCACAAACTCACGGCAGAGAATGCTCAGGGTAAAGTGGAGCGTGCACATGGCGTCGACACCATATTGGAAATCGCTCTGTCCTTATAATATGTAGACAAGTGATGGAAGAAAAGGATGAAAAGACTCAAGAGTCTGCTGAATGATCTTTCCAACGATACTGCACATTCATTCAATTTTGCCAAGACTGTAGTCTTGAGTCATAAGGTGGTGGACTTCAGCCAATTTCTTAAGACTAAGGATTGATTGGTCACGATCTGTTTGAGCGACGATAATCTACACACAACCATGACTTCTGAGCAGGAGACAGAATTTTGGGAAAGACTGAACGTACTTTGGATGCAGCAGATAGCACACCCTGTGCCATTTTTGCATATGGATATACCTATACAACCTGATTAGTTCGCTACCCATCAACTACAATGGCCCATACATCAATGATCTTTAGGGGTTGTAGATATGTCGTCTCGAAATCATCCATGGCAGCGAGATTTGCTGAAGTATTGCTGGTGGGCAGACTCTGCAAAAGTGGCACGTCCCCCGAGTAGCTCCATGTTTTCCATGCCCTCACAGGCACGCTGAAGTTCAGTGTCAACTAATCGGGGATCAGAACCTTCCTTCATGCCAGAAAGAACAGCTTGAACCTGCACAGAATTCAGAAGGAGGAAAAAGGCAAAAACACCTGGTACTCCAGGCAGCCCTTGATTCACAGAGTCACTGAGAATCTCAGATGGTGGTATGCAACGCATCCTGGGTGCCTCTTAGGGAATTGAATGACTGGGGACGACGAGTTCGAGCACCTACCTCAACTTTGGGGGTTCGATGTTCTAGACCGCAGTGGTGTGGCTGCATGTCTGCTTGAAGGGTCTCCGCATGATCTCAGCCACATCTGGGACAATCGGCATTCATATCTATACGTCAGGAAGATTCCATTTTTCAATTTCCGCAAGGACTGACCAACTACTCTAAGAGGTCCGGCGCTCTGGGCGAAAAATATATGAGGGCTACGATGAATTACAAGAGATCAGGTACCCAGCTTTCATGAGCATTTGCTTGGCTGGATCATAGGCTCCTGGAGGAGGATTAGGCTTATGGTCTTCACTCATTGCGAGTAGTCGTAGATTTGGCTTGGTGTGAGAGAAACAGTGGGATACACTGTGAGAGAGCCCCTTCAGTGACCTAACCCTGTAAACATGGTCAGCCCACCTTGACATTTTCCCCATGTGACATGGGCCAGCCCACCATGGGCCCACTTTATCATTGTATGTCAATGGCTTTGGGTGGGCCTGCATGCACTGTGTATCCAATGGTTATGGGTGGGCCCACAGCGCATATTCTTCGACACTTTGGAGTGGGCTCATGCTGAAGTCTATTGTATGTATAGGTGGGCCCATGGAACAGCAAAAAAAGTATGTGTTAACAATTTCAAGTGGGCCCAAATAGCTGGTACTGTTTATATATGATTAGGCCTGGATCATGTATTTGCATGACCAGGTGGGCCCACATAGTGATCCGCCGTGATGTGCGCCGGCGAGGGGATAGCTATGAGACTACCCTCACTGGAGATCATCACATTCCGCCAGGATTCCAACATTTCATGGCTAATTCTTTGTGTTACCGGTTTTCACGGTTATGAGGGATGTACAGCTGAATTTTGAGGAATGTACTTAATAATAGTGGTCCGGCGTGATGTGGACTGGCGAGGGGATAGCTATGAGACTATCCTCGCCGGAGATCATCACATTCTGCTGGGATTCCAACATTTCATGGCTAATTTTTCATTTTACTGGTTGTCACCGTTATGAGTGATGTACAGCTGAATTTTGATGAATGTACTTAATAATAGTGGTCCGGCGTGATGTGGACTGGCGAGGGGATAGCTATGAGACTACCCTCGCCGGAGGTCATTACATTCCGCCGGGATTCCAACATTTCATGGCTAATTCTTTGTTTTACCGGTTTTCACTGTTATGAGTGATGTACAGCTGAATTTTGAGGAATATACTTAATAATAGTAATCCGGCGTGATATGGACCAGCGAGGGGATAGCTATGAGACTACCCTCGCCGGAGGCCATCACAGTTGGCCGAGATTCCAACATTTCATGGCTAATTCTTCGTTTTACCGGTATTTACCCCTATGAATGATTCTGGAGTAAATATTGATGTGTGTACTTAATAATAGTGCTCCGGCGTGATGTGCACCGGCGAGGGCATCACGCCGGACCACTATTATTTAGTACATTTATCAAAATTCAGCTGTAAACTGTTCATAGGGGTAAAAACCAGTAAAATGAAAAGCCAGCAATGAAATGTTGGAATCCCGGCGGAATGTGATGATCTCCGGCGAGGGTAGTCTCATAGCTATCCCCTCGCCAGTCCACATTACGCCGGACCACTATGATTAAGTATATTCCTCAAAATTCAGCTGTACATCACTCATAACAGTGAAAACTGGTAAAACAAAAAATTAGCCATGAAATGTTGGAATCCCGGCGGAATGTAATGACCTCCGGCGAGGGTAGTCTCATAGCTATCCCCTCGCCGGTCCACATCACGCCAGACCACTATTATTAAGTACAGACATCCATATTTACTCCGGAATCATTCATAGAGGTAAACACTGGTAAAATGAATAATCGGCCATGAAACATTGGAATCACAGGGGAATGTGATGACCTCCGGCGAGGATAGTCTCATAGCTATCCCCTCGCCGGTCCACATCACGCCGGACCACTATTATTAAGTACATTCATCAAAATTCAGCTGTACATCACTCATAACGGTGACAACCAGTAAAATGAAAAATTAGCCATGAAATGTTGGAATCCCAGCAGAATGTGATGATCTCCGGCGAGGATAGTCTCATAGCTATCCCCTCACCAGTCCACATCACGCCGGACCACTATTATTAAGTACATTCCTCAAAATTCAGCTGTACATCCCTCATAACCGTGAAAACCGGTAACACAAAGAATTAGCCATGAAATGTTGGAATCCTGGCGGAATGTGATGATCTCCGGTGAGGGTAGTCTCATAGCTATCCCCTCGCCGGCGCACATCACGGCGGATCACTATGTGGGCCCACCTGGTTATGCAAATACATGATCCAGGCCTAATCATATATAAACAGTACCAGCTATTTGGGCCCACTTGAAATTGTTAACACATACTTTTTTTGCTGTTCCATGGGCCCACCTATACATACAATAGACTTCAGCATGAGCCCACTCCAAAGTGTCGAAGAATATGCGCTGTGGGCCCACCCATAACCATTGGATACACAGTGCATGCAGGCCCACCCAAAGCCATTGACATACAATGATAAAGTGGGCCCATGGTGGGCTGGCCCATGTCACATGGGGAAAATGTCAAGGTGGGCTGGCCAGTAAGTATGGAAATGTGTCACTGTATTATGTGTGTGAGAAGGGAATGACAGCGATTCTGTAGTACCTTGGGCCCAAAATATCAATCGCCAAATTGTCCCTCGTGCACGAACTGATATATTTGAGGAATACCAGCTATGATACGCCTGAATTAGACTTCATATACCTGTGAGTCCAACAAATTTATACACTGCAGTCAGCCAGAATGCAGTATGAATGACACTCATCTCGGAGCATAGGCACCTCTCCTTTGTGTGGCTCCTACAGCCAAAAGAAGATGTATAAGGAACGAAGGCAGACATCATCAAAGCAGAGCACCTACAAGCTCGATGGCAACAGTCATGGACTTCAGCAGGTTCATTCCTAAGACACCATCATCAGCTCAAAGCGAAAGCCTGTTGAAAAAGGTGCAAACCTTCAAAGATAACGCCGGATGAGCTTTCCCCGATTTTCTTGCCAACATGGTAATGCTCGCCAACTACATTCGCTGTGCTAAAGTTCTGGAAAGGCCTGAGATGCAGGCGCACAGTGCAGGCTGCGAGGGCGCGAATGCAACTGTGCACCGTTGAACACAGAGTCATCATTGGAACTAACGACCTTCAACATGGCAGTCTTTGCAGCAAAAAAGCTTGCTCGCCTAGAGAGTGGGCTCTGATGATGCCACAGTTAGGTAGGGAATGACACCGCCTTATGATGCTGTCAGTGAGGTCACATTGAGTGTTTCAAAGAATATTTACTTTGCGAGGTGCAATGAAAGTGATGGGTTCAACATGAGCCCGACGCCTTGTAAGCACGGGCAACCTCACAATCTGATGCATTAAAGGTATGAGAATTTCCTGCTGGGCGTCTGAAGATTTGGTTCTGCTAGTGTGAATAGCAAGTGGCTCTCGTACCCTTTACCAGAAGTAACGATGATGTGAGAAAAGACAAGGCCTAAGCTCATGTGAAGGGCTCACCCAGGAAAAAAAATGGTGTTATATTTGAATGCCATCGATTCCAAGAGGTGCTGTTGGAGAAAATAGGATTATTAAGCCAGCTATTGTGAAGGCCACCTGAGATGGGCGCCTACCCTGGCTCAAACCCGGGAAGCTGTGTAATTTAAGTCGCATGCTCAAGACCTGTTAGATTGCACAAAGTTTGTGTTGTGGTGTGCTCCAATCGGATACCACGAATGTCATATGAAGTTGGAGGTCTAAACAAGCAGAGGGAGAAGGCAGGCAAGGTTGATTCAGATGACGGCCTTATGGAGACAAACGTCTCACCTGTCTCATTGCAGTCCGTGGTGGTATAAAACGACGTCATCTTGATCCACCAGATCAATGTCCCATGACAAGTGAGGATGGTGATCCGACTCACACAAGTTGTGGGATTTGGAAGGTGCACTGAGTATTGCAGGTGGCGTAGAGATGATGTATAAATGTGAACGTTCAGCAGTATCAGGGTTGCATCGAGATATAGTAAAAGAAGTGTCTCTAAGTATGGTGAGAGGGCGAGGGACGCCGTCACCAACACACGTACTATCATTCCGGGTAATCTGCAACATGTATGTACTAATATGCAAAATGTTCAAAACACCTCAACACACTGCTCAACTTACTTGGAAAAAATTCAGGCATATGTAGACTACTTATGTATGATGTACTGTCCAAGTAGAATGGAAATTTCTTGTGCATTGCAGCTGCGAGAGATGAAATAGTGGTAATTTGTAACCATGCAGGAACATAAATCATCCAGATCCCATAGATCCTGCAGGTATATTCACAAAGTTATACCTGGATGATCTGAGTTACTGCATGCTGGTGAACGCGTGCTTGGTCTACTGTATTCTTCGGATGAGCAGTGATTAATCTCAGCGAACATCTGAGACATCACATACTGTACAGCAAGTCACGGATGTAACCGATTTTGGTTGATACGTATAACATAGGTGACACAAACCTCCACTACTGGTGCAGCCAAGTACCTCGAAAGCACTTTGTGAGGTGTGATGGTCTCCTTGTTGACAAGTTCCACATAATCATTGACACTTTCTCCCTGCTTGGGCTGATCCCAATCAACGTTCTATTTGCACTCGGTTTAGCTTGCAAAGCCCTAGACTCGAGAGAGATTACAGCAGAGGGTGTAAAAATTGCCTGTCAAGATTTGACACGTGCACTTGTGTAATAGAAATCAATTTGGAATGAATTTCACTCTGATGCTCTTGGAAGTCCTACAATTAGGACATGAGTGAGATTTGGTGATGGAGTGGTACCAGCGGTTCCGGACGCACCCAGAGGGTCTTGAGTTTATCAAATTTGATTAGCATTAAGTACCTGGGTTGGACTCAGGTGACAACTTTCTCGTATGTATGGAATAAATGTGACCATTATGGACAAGGACTGATGCCAGCGCTGAAAGGGTGACATCAATGGTTCCTAAGTGTCAAGGGGGACGAACGGTACCTACCAAGATATTTTGCTTTGATGTTTTTCAGGCCAGCTGACCGCATGGCTCCAGCGCTAAGAACAACTTGATAGGTTCTGGAGTTAAACGCCTTCAGAAACTCTATCACTTGACCCAGCCCCATCCGTCCCCGCTGAACGTGCCCAACAACAGCTTTCCCCAGCATGATCACTTCTTCAGTGGACCAGTGCCTGAGTATGCAATGGTAAGAGTCAAGTGGTTCGATGTGACACGGAAAACTCATGTCATATCCGTCAGGGGGAACCCCCAATCAGCCAGTACACCATACCTGGGTCATGGAAGCTCACAAACACCTTTCTCATCGAGAAGTGAGCCGCACTCACGCTCCCAGTCCTTAGCGTCAAGTGGTGGATATGACCACAACTATAATCAGTTTCAGCAACCTCAATTAAATGCAGGAATGCACCCATACCGACGTGCTTTTCTTTTCCAGGACCAACCTGGAGATATGCAGCAGTACACAGATAGCTCCTGGCAAAGTCGCATACCTGAAGGTATACATCAGTTTTATGACCAAGTCACGATGACAACCGACACAACTCACGAGATGCGCATCTCTTTGCTTGGTCATGTGAGCATGTTCCTACTACACAAAATTTATGAGACTACAGAACCAGGCTTGTGATGCTTAAATGTTGGGTTTTCACTATGGTCTCTATGTTTGTAGTTTGTTTTGTAAGTAGTGATGATATATAGACAAAATAAAAATATGTACCTTGATTGAGGTGACAAGTTGATAGGAAGGGTGTATAAAATAAGGTTTTGAGTGAATGGAACTCCACCGGAGGTACCCGAAGCGGCCAACTTAGTGGCAAATTCCGTCGGAGCTTCAACTGACTCGAATTCATTACTTAGGCAGCCAATTCCCCGTTTCTCAATTCTCTTTTTCCCCTACATGCGAGCTCTGTAGACTTGTAGTACTTTAGTAGTTTTGTATTATTGCTGTAAGATTCACTCAAAGGTACATTTACGTGCTGAACGAGGTTGTCTAGTTTGCCTTGTTATTGCACAGAGCATAATGCTATTGTCCACATCCGCGCGTGGTGCAGGATCCATTGTTTGACAACGGTTCATGTTGTTGCATTGTGGTGTTTGCATTAACCAACCAACCACTGTGGGAAACGACCACAAAGTGGCATTCACTACAAATAGGGCAAGGACTTCTCTTTCTGATTTCTCTCTCTCGACTAATTTAGTTTAGTTAGTTAGTGTGGACACTCATAGTGTTTGATAATATTAGAAACGACCTAGGCAAAAAAGACTAGGGTATACCTACACAATTAATATTGAATTCAGAGTTACAGTAGTAGCAAGCCGACCCCACTCATCGGATCAATGTCCAAACAAGCAGCGACTCCCACAATCGCTCCAGAAGCGCACATCAAGCGCACCAAATACATCGATGCAAGAAAGTACCTCGATACAGAGGCAGACATTGATCTGGAGGGCGGGGAAACCGAGGGTATAGAGGATGAAGATGGTAAGTCGTTGTATATTGTCTCCATTTCCAGTGGAGGCCTCATCTTCCTGTGCAAAAGACTGCTCTTCTATAAATGACCATGATTCTGAGGATGGTCACACTGCAGCAGCATGGGATATCCTAGAGGAGTACCTCACCTTGGAGATGAACTTTTCTCAAATGGAAGCCAAACTTGTCTCACACCTGGGCTCTCAATATCATGAAGAGGACTGGACAGAAGCAACACGTGCATTATTCTCGGCCGATGAAGACAATACCCAGGCTTTGGCAAATCTTCATGCCATCAAAGCTCGGCACATCTTGCCAGCGAAAGTTGCGACGCACTTGAGGGGGTCAATCCATCAATCTGCATGTGCTTGGTTCGACAAGGTAGCAGATATCGAGAGGAGGTTTACCTCAAGCTGTGGACCATCAGAAGTTGACGCTTCGTCACAACCAGTCCCTTCCTCCAGTGAGATCACACACCAGATGATCAAGCGGTTCATTCAAGATAAAATCAGTTCTAGCCATGCATACTACCTTCTGGAGGTAGAATTCACAGACAACCCGACATTGTTAGCTCACTGGGAGTCAGTATTGGATGTGATCGTGGATGCTGTTACTCATGAGGCAAGGCTTCAAATATTTGACACGCAGGCATTCCATGTAGTCGAAAATATTTCAAGCGCAGCATCTGCAGCAGTCTCAGACCAATCTTCTAGAGGAATAGCAGTATTCGAAAAGCCAGTGTCAAGTATGCAAGATGACAAGCTGCCATCAGTGCATGACCTCCTGACATGGCTCATCACCATGCCCTGTAAGTAAATATCTCCTATCAATTTATTATATCTAACACCAATTTTTAGTTTCGAAAACATCTTTTTTAGCCGCACAGTTGAAAAGCAAGGATTTCGAGGTCTACACCCATTCAATGCTCCCAGGCCATCTATGCATCAAGGCTGAAAATACTGTCATCATAAGGAAGGCATGGCCTTCCACTCACACAAACTGCTTTTTCAGCGTTATTTTTATTCCTCGGGAGGATCAGATCCCTAGCAAACGCAACTTGACAATCCCTGGCTAGTATCGCCCCATATGTGGTCAATATCGGCATGACGTAGGATACGCATATTCGTATGATCCGCAAACTGATATCATCATGCTGTTAGTCGCATCCAGGGAGGTACCAGGGCGGGAAGTCGGGAAAGACCCCCACATGCCGCACCTATACAATCATCCTAACAACATCTCAAGCTCTGCGGGTCGCAACAAGACCTACCTCCATGGTCTTCTGGCGCTCAAACTGAACAGAAATGCAGTTGTTGAGATTCCAATTCCCGCTCCAGAGAGCATTGTACTTCACCAGGAGTCGAGATGCAATCCCGCATTTGTGCAATCTGCATTGCATGTGTATGCCACACAACATTGGATAGAAGGTGATTTAGTGAGAGTTAGGGCGGGGGAGATGTTTGGCTGCACCGTGAAGATTCAATGTGTTGACATGTGCACCCGATCGGCATCAGCGTACATGGAGGAATCGGTGCATATTAAGAAAATCTCACATGAACCAATCATGTTTGCCATATCTGATCTTGAAAGGAAATTCTGTGTGGGGGACAGCGTTCGTGTACTCGACAGCAGTTCACTGACTTCACAACTCAAAGGAAAAACTGAATGGTTGTTCAAGTCGACGAGAATATGGTTGATGTACTCGACCAGTCATCCGAATTCGAAGTAAGTGATTCATCAACTATCGTATCATCACAACTAACATTTATATCAGTTCACTGTTGCAATCGATTCGTTGGCGACGTTCGTTGGGGACATTAGCAGATGAGTTTTTGCAAATGTATCACATGACCATGACACCCCAATGAAAGGTGATCACGTTGTTGTAACCGAGGGCTTCTATGTGCGTGAATTCGGGGTGATCTCCAAGGTGGATACAAAGACCCAGACACTTGCATTCTTCTTGGATTCGCTACATCAACACATCTGGGTCCCAATAAGGATGATGGCCTTCAATCCCAACCCGACCGCCCTTCGACATACTCATGAGCGTGGATATGACGTCGTAGCTGGTGATATCATTCAAGCCGTCAGAGGTGACCCACTCTGTGCATCGGGGACGGTGCTGCGAGTGAATCTGGATGATAAAACATTAACATTCAAAGACATGAGATTAAAAAAGGTTAGTTCTCATTGATTTTATTAATCCAAGTTTGATAATAATGATCATAGATCATCACCACCTCCATAATGCATGTCGCAAGAATTGGTGGGCGGGCGGATCGTGATCCCATGCAGCACTTTCTTGGCAAGGAGGTTTTCATTATTCAGGGCCCTATGAAATCCTTCTGAGGGACCTTGCATTCGCTCTCGCAAGACACATGCATGGTTGTAGTTCAAGGTTGGTAGCAAGAATTATCGTGAGCTCACGTTGTCAGGTCAGAGAACACTTTGCTTACTTCAATTTGTTCGCTAATCACGCATACATGCAGCTGGAAGGGTGTTCTCCTCACTGGTGTTTACTTGCCTCTGCGTCAGCTAAGGGAATTTCTCAGATTAGCTCGAGGTTCCTTCATCCAGCCCCCGCATATCACACCACCTCAAACTCCTTGTCACTCTCCTCCTCCTTCTCCTGATATCTCACGTGTCGATCAGACCATTCCTGCTGTAGAAGTATTGGTGTGGAATGCCCCCATCGACTCGTCGGTGATAGATCGGTATCCATTATCCACAGGGCTCCACAATGACCGGTCTAACGCTTGGTCATTTAATGAGGCTGACAGGGAAGAACGCCAATTGCATCCTCCCAGTGCGAGTGCGTCCTCTTCTAGTATGCTTCATTTTATTTCATGTTTTGTCTGTAGTCACTCATCAATTGCAGCAGACAATCTCACTGCAATTTTACACGATCCCCTGATTGCTGAGTTGTGTTATAATTGGCACATGAAAATGCGTATAGCCAACCCATCATCTGATTGGGGATCTTACCTTAACCGGATCATTGACACTGTTGCCCCGGACCCATTTCTCCTACAGAAAGGACCAGTGAAAGATGGTGAAATCCCCATCAGGTATTCCTCTAGAGCAAAAAATAAGGGGATGAAGGAGGATCCGATTCCCATTAAATATATTTTACCGGAACCACCAACAGGAAAAGACAAGAAGTTCACTTTGATATGAGGCGACCTTATGGGGAGCATTCACACAATGATGTCTGCCAGGAAGGACCAGGAAGATAGAATCACAATGGAAGGGAAGAAATTTGCTCGTGCTGATACATGTGTGATTATCAACAAAAATTAGACAATGCAATGTTCCCTATCAATTAGCTAGCCTCATGACACTGTAGATAGTAGTTTTAGTGGGTGAAATCATATGATAATGGCGAGTATTGGGTGCCCTGTTTACTTCACTCGCTCTTGCCATTGATATCACGAAACTGGAAGGCATTGATCTCAAAAGCCCTGGCAGTGAAGGCCTTAACACGTATCTCACATCCTCAGCGGTATCTGTTACAGGCATCTGTAACACCTACTAGAGCCCCAGCTCTGCCTACGCCTGCCCCCGCTCTGCTAGACTCCCCGCGCGGCGGTGCGCCGCCCGCGCCTAGAAAGACAGTGGTCTGGACCGCTGTGACCCCGCTGTAGAGACTCATGCCTCTCATTGTGCAATATGGCAGTTTTCACTGGGGAGTACATGGCACGAACTTGTAGCATCACTCTGTGTGCTACCTGCAGCTATCTCTATATGAGGCGCAGCTTTCCCGCGCAACGCGCACCATGCGCGCGTACCTTTCCCGCACTTCACGATGTATATGCGCGCGCGCTTTCCTGCGCTGTAGCGCCCTATAGCGCCAGCCATCCAGAAGCATCCATCCACTGTCCACCAAGTTCCCTAGTGCGTATATTTCCATTTCTCACATTTGCATATCGTTCCATCTTTATTTTTATCATGGACCCTTACTTACATATATCTTTACATACCTTACTCGGTAGCGCTTCGGCTCCGCATGACAGCGCTTAGGCGCCATACTTAAGCGCCAGCAGTACATACTTACTAAAAAACTTACTCTCCCACCAGAACGACAGAGGACTTACTGGTTACTACCCACTATTTACCTAGCAGAACATAGTAGAAATCTATTTGTTTACTCCTTGCATCTCCCTTCTCTTGTCTTACATCATATCATCACCTAAGCAAACTCACTCTTACTCTCTCTTGTTTCCGCATACACGTGCATGCATTCCCGCACTTCGCGCATTCTCGCGCCTCGCGCGCACCTGCGCTTTCCCGCGCTTCGCATTGGCCAACCAGTAGCGCTTTCAGCGCATACCTCTAGATCCTTGCTGCACTCGCTTCCCCTTTAGGGTCGAACACACTTGTCGTCTCAAGTATAGCAGACTAGGCAACGCACGACCTTACAACAATTATAGATACAGTCAGGAGCATTGTTCGTGCCTTGCTGTATCATTGAACCTTCACCGCCCCTGGCCTAGACAGCCTTGTACCTGATCCATGGAGGCTGTACGCCTCATGGTCACCCTAGATCAGCGCATGCATACCACATGTCGCTTCATGAAGATCCGGAGCGCGCTTGGCGCTTCCTGTACCTATGCGCAGCTGCCCTTGGCGCAGCATGCTTGATCAGAGGTTAAGCCTCATGTATCTTATCTACACCTCATGCCTGGCTATCATAGATTTACGATATACTATTGATTACAGACTGAGCTAGAATACTTGTAGTACTTCCCTATAAGTAGACACAGATTATTGTACTTAGACTTTACTTTAATCTACTAGGTTCATCCCCAGAACTTGCTCATCTAAGCTTACCAGCTTCCTTGTGTGAGACCGCACTTCTAAGTCGCTCCCATACGACTTAGCACGTATCCGCTAGCCCTGCATCTCGACGAGCGCCGTCTTACCGAGATCGCCGGAGGAATCCTTGACGTTCCGTCAAGGCTAGACCACGCTCAGCTTCAGTAGACTCACTCGAGTCGTCGCTGAGAAGACCTATCCTAGTTCGCACACGCCGACCAACGGTCAGCGTAACAGTATCTTTCCCTGCCTCGAGCAGGTTGTTACAAGTAACATCGGTCACGTGGCCCCCCTATCATTTTCCCTTCATCCTCGCCCTCACCATCTACCGGCTCGTCCTCCTTTACCGCCTTTCCGTTGATCGGATCCTCGGGACCATTCCCGTCCCTCGCATCGCCCGCCTCTATGCACGTGCACGCACGTTCCTCCTTTGATTCGACCACCAATGTGGTCCCGCACCTATGACTCGGTCTGACTCGTGCCACCAATGTGGCTTTCCTCTTTCTGTTTCCCCTAACTGCGGATTCCCGCACGTTGTATTCTTACCGTTGGTCCGTTCCAACGTTTCTCGGTCTCATTCCACATTCGACCATCCACCACTAATCCGGCTCTGATGCCAGCGCACCTATACCATTCTCGCTTCCCCTTTACCCTTACCTACTGTGCGGTAGCCTTGCCCTTAACCCTCTCCACTTAGTATAAGTAGTCGGTCACACTGTACTAGATTCCCTAACTTGAATCTACTCAATCTTCCCTGGAACATACTTCCCTCTGAAGCCCCCTCAGCTTCAGTCTCTAGTATCTTTTCTTAGTCGCTCTTCGCGGACTAAGTCTACCTTGATCGACCTCATCGTCCGGACAAGACAGTCCTGACCTTGAGTGACTTCTCAAGACATCCGTCTACGAAGTCACGTGACACGCGCGTACTGTGATCGCTGCCGACTTGTCGTCGCCAGTCTCACTTGCTATACCGGATCCTTCCGGTTACGTCACGAACGTTAGCGGACGACGCCCCTCTTAGGGCTCCGCCTAACAGATCTATTTGAGTGCGTAACACAGGTCGATCTTGATTGTTGGAACACAGCTCCAATGGATTCGTTATTATCAGCACACAACAAGAATTCAGCGATGGAGAAGTGGGTGTCTGTTAATAGTGTTCTTGATGGTTTTAGCATAGTAAGAGAGCATGCCGCAACTTCATGATGGCGGGTGGGTACAAACACTGCAGTAATAGTAAATATTCCTGCTACCTTTAGGTAGTGGGTCTTTCTGGTCAGGTTTGTTTTGCAATTATACATGGCATTGTGTTTTGGAAATTCATTGCCATCCAAATAGCCATAAGTTCTCAGTGGTTCATGCATGCTTGACCAGTATTGTGGCTATCCATTCCATACCTTCGCTTGCTTCATGCTTATCTCCTATCATTCAACACGCGAGGATGTTTTTAGTGATCGGATACTTCGAACATGCCAATGATTTAATAAGTAGCTATTCGATGCAACATGCAATGAAGGACTCTGCTAATACTACGACAGCTCGAAGGGGAGAAAACAACTATGGTGTGTTCATGTGGTCTTCCACTTCAAGTTCATGGATGTTGATTTATGCTCCAAATCATCACTCCTCAAGAAATCTAATTGTCCATGTACGAACATGTCTGTCATGACAGCCAGTAGCGAAAGCGTCTCTTACCTATATCATGGACGATCGCAATGGTGTCACGAGCCGTGCTGCAGCTCTTAATCGTTCCATGCATTTCGTCGAAAATGTGCTTGCCAAATCTATCCCTATAAAAACAGGTAACATTGACTCCCAGGGGACGAAGCAGCAGGATTAACTCACAGGTGTTCTTCGTCTCAGAGTGATGACTCATGAAATCAGTACACTCCAGCCTCTGCTGTGCTATCTTCGCATATATCGCTAGCATGGATTGAATCTTGGCCAATTCCGCCTCTTCCGTGATGAAAGTATGGACTTCAGAGTGAAAACTAGAGACAATGAGGTCCCAGTTTGCCTTATCGAGAATCATCTGTAACTGAGACTTCATCGACCTGCAATAGCAAGGATCAAGAAAGAAGCCTACCTTGGATGCGCGAGTGAAGATACTCGGTACTACCTTCGCGTAGGGATGGAACTGCGTGTGAATGTTAGTCACATACAGAAAGGAGATAAATGACTGTACATTGGCAATTTTATCGGTGATGGAGTTGAATGCCTTCAAGGGTTGAGGCAATGCAGAGAACATGTTGATTGCATCACAAACAGATGATAGGTTGTTAATCGCGGAAGAAGTATCTTGGACTATTGTTGGGACCTGCCCGATGCCTGCGACACCTTTGGTAGCATTGGCTTCACAAACTTTGGGGGTCAAGATGTTCAGCCTAAGTAGAGACATCAGCACATGGTAGAAAGAGATGAATAAAATGAACCCAAACTTTGTTGGGCCGAACTTACCTTTACAGACTGTTCGCGATTTGCCTCCTCGGAGAGTGGGAGTGGTGAGATCCTGCAGAGGCAATTAGTAGAAACCAATGGCACACGCAGTGTGAGATGCTCAGCGTTAAAGTGAATGGGTATGGAGTTTGTACTTATGTGGGAATATCCAGTTCACCATTTAAGCCCTGAATCATTGTTAGGGAATCTTTCGTTTCTTCCACCATGTACCATCACGGGCTCTGTAACATTAGTGTTCCACTTCTGAAGGAGCCTCGGTTCTATACACCTCATTCTCGACTGCGGGTGGTTGCAAGCAATGTGTGACGCGTGATCACCAATATGTGCAACGGTCGCAAAGTCGGGAACAGTTTGGCGGCCTTACGATTACTTATCATCACTGTATTACATAAATGTTACTTCTTCCTCATAAAAATTGCCGACAATAATATACGCTACAACCCAATTAGTAAACAGTCTGCATCATATGCCTTGAGGTTTGCGTCAATCACTTTTCTTTTTGAAGATCTGATTCTGCTTGCAGGTGTACGTAATTGGAAGACTTTATTGCACATCATTACCCGAAGTAGAGCTGATCACATTGCAAAGTATCCGGCTTCCTCTTGCTACAAGTAAGTTACGCCGCATACAAAGTAATACTTCTCAATAACTTGGTTCTTGCGCTAGAAGCAAATGCCCAAGTCATAACTTGATGGTCAGACTGCGAAATTTTCGTGGCATCATTGAGACTGGGGGGGGGGGGCTATGTGCGTGACGATCGCCTATCTACAGATTGCTACTTGGATCCATGGTATGGGGATTTAGAGAGGACAGATGGGTATTAAGAATGGGAGAATGGGTATTACGCATAGCCAGCACCTTGAGGCGACCATGCCTTAATCAATAATCTAACCAGTGATTGGCTATGTGGATGACTCACTTAAATAGAAAGATGTCAGGAATCAGGTATGCAGGTAGCTCCCTATGGGAGGTGTAAAGGTCATCAGGCGCTGAAGCTTCAAGGTGAGATGATCAATTAGGTCGCTGCTAGTCAGGAAATGAATTTGCACACAACAGGCCACAAGGACCAAGGGCACTCCCAACGGAGCCATGGTAGTAGAAATATCAACGGTCAAGTCAGGAAGTAACACCCTCCATACCTTCTGATTCCCACCACACCAAAATAAAAAAAACTAAACCGTAAGTCTTAACATGGTGGTAGATATTGGTCATATCATACTGACTGAGAACTATATTGAATCAACATAGAATCCACTCATCATGAGCAAAACCCTTTGGAGTGCTGTTCTGATGAGCCTGGTTGCCGGGAGGAGTTGGATCTTCGATGATGAGAGCAATGCGTTGAAGTATATCTATGGGCTTGGGCCAGAGATGTTTGATGTCCCAAATTCACATCTCACTGACAAGCAGTGCCAGTCACTGGGCGCTATGATAGATGCATTGTCACACAAGGGCAGTGGTAAGGAATGTTACGAGATCCTTGAAGGCAAGGAAGTGGGTGGCTGGGCTGCCGGTCGCAACACCTTGGATAAATGGTTCAAAAAACAAAAGGTGTCAGGATTGATAGGAGAGTGGATTGACAGAGTTTGGACTATGCTAGACGTCTCACCTATGCAACTGATTCATGAGGGGTTGGAGGAGGGTGAGGAGTTCCCCAACATCCTTGATGCCAAGCGCGCGAAAGAAGACGTGATCCTTGTGATCTTGGGAGACCATGCGTTGGAAAAGAATGCACGTGGTGACTTTCACGATGCAACAGCAACTATCATTCATCATGCGTGGGAACGGCACCGCAAAAGGTTCAAGCATGCTGAGAGATCATTGCCAAAGAAGAAACTGGATGCCGCTGTGGCTGTCAAAGGTATGAACATGAACTCCCTCACCGTGCAAGATAAACTGACACAGTGAGATAGCCATTGAGGACGCTGAAGTTGTTACTACAAGGATGATGCGTGAGGTGACAAAACATGTCAAAGCACTTCAACAAGCAATGACTTGGTTCCCGAAGCAAAAAGATCACATTACCGAGTATGAGAAGTTCTTGAAGGAGGTCATTATCACTGCTGTTGTGACAGAGAGGAAGGTGCCGAAGGAGAAGGTGGCTGTGGAAAGTGAGGACACTCCAAGCAGTGCGTAGTGTTGTGATCCCCTGCAAGACCCGTCCGTTGGACTGACGTGATGGGTATCGTAACATTACAGGAAAGCGAGGTGCTGCGCGTGCACAAAAGGTAAGAATAGCCTCACTTGCCGCTGCTGGTGATGTCGAAGAGATCTGGGCGCTGTATCTCCAACTCTTTGAGACTGAATTGGGCCAGTTAGAGGTTCCCCATGTCGAGGACGACGAAGATCCTAGTGGGTGGGAGGACTGGGAGAATTCAAGTGAGGATCTTGGTGTTGATGGATGGCGAGAGATGGATAACGGAACCTTGAATCACCTCCTTCAATTCCCTGGAGGGAAGCCCATGCTGTTCACTGAGTTTCGGTCGAAGAGTGGTCTCTGCGCGTGGGAGGACATGTCGAAGAAATTTGTCAAGGAGAACAACGATATGGAACAGTTGTCACTGCTGTGGCATCAGTGTGTTGGGGTCGCAGCGATTGTGGATAAGATTTGGTTATCCAACGAAACAGAAGGAGACATTCCTGGAATTCTCATCACTGATGAAGTGGGAGTAGGGAAGACGGTGAAGGTACAACAATTCAGATGGTGAGTCTGAACAATGTTGGGTCTTGCAGAACCTAGCTGCTATTCGACCCTAAAGGGTTTCTGGACCAGGCTCAAGGCTCAGAGAAGAGGAAATATGATAGAAACTTGCTGAATACTCAGACTCATAGTAGAACTGGTGAAAAGGTAACTTCCTTATGTAAGCTACAAAAGTGCAAACCTAACACTAAGGTAAAAACAGTCTCTGCAAGCCCAGCCAGAAATGAATCCCTACAACGGCACTCACGATGGGGACAATCACATTCATAATCGACGTGTACTGGGTGCAAGAAGTTGCTGCAGGAAGAGGTAGACCAGCGGGCACAACTTCCAACATTAACATTAACCTCACCCACGTGCACAACGTGCCAATTCTCAGTAAGTGTTTGTGTTACAAGTAACATCGGTCACGTGGCCCCCCTATCATTTTCCCTTCATCCTCGCCCTCACCATCTACTGGCTCGCCCTCCTTTACCGACTTTCCATTGACCGGATCCTCGGGACTGTTCCCATCCCTCGCATCGCCCGCCTCTATGCACGTGCACGCACGTTCCTCCTTTGATTCGACCACCAATGTGGTCCCGCACCTGTGACTCGGTCTGACTCGTGCCACCAATGTGGCTTTCCTCTTTCTGTTCCTTCTGACTGCGGATTCCCGCACGTTGTATTTGTACCGTTGGTCCGTTCCAACGTTTCTCGGTCTCATTCCACATTTGACCACCCATCACTAATCCGGCTCTGTTGCCAATGCACCTATACCATTTCCGTTTCCCCTTTACCCTTACCTACTGTGCGGTAGCCTTGCCCTTAACCCTCTCCACTTAGTATAAGTAGTCGGTCACCCTGTACTAGATTCTCTAACTTGAATCTACTCAATCTTCCCTGGAACATACTCCTCTCTGAACGCCCCTTTGGCTTCAGTCTCTAAGTATCTTTTCTTAGTTGCTCATCGCGACTAAGTCTACCTCAATCGACCTCATTGTATGGACAAGACAGACCTTACCTTGAGCGACTTCACAGACATCCGTCTACGAAGTCACATGACATGCGCGTACTGTGATCGCTGCCGACTCGTCGTCGCCAGTCTCACTTGCTATACCGGATCCTTCCGGTTACGTCACGAACGTTAGCAGACGACGCCCCTCTTAGGGCTCCGCCTAACAGATCTATTTGAGTGCGTAACAAAAGATTCAAGTTTCACCTCGAAGCCCCGCCATCCGCGCGGCCCCCATTGATCAACAGACACCACGACTACCTGGATCAGGAAGTACCCTTGGGAACGCGACCCCAACACTCCTGAATCCGAAACCGAAGAATCAGAAGCAGACCACACGTCCTCTGACGAGTTTCCTGACGAACAACCGTATGGCAACCTCAACTCGAACCCCAGAACAAGAATGTCTGGAGGCCCCACCCAACCAACGATTGTGACCAAGCCTGAGATCAAGGCTGGATCACCTCAGAATTTTGAAGGGAGCATCGACGAT
Organism: Suillus discolor; assembly: GCF_016758755.1. Classification (NCBI taxonomy): domain Eukaryota; kingdom Fungi; phylum Basidiomycota; class Agaricomycetes; order Boletales; family Suillaceae; genus Suillus; species Suillus discolor. The sequence goes on along the minus strand of NW_024541275.1, from coordinate 132,127 downwards.
GCTGCAAGATGGCTCTACTCTGTGGAGACATACTTCCTCATCAACCCGACGATCTACAACACCGACCAAGTTAAAGTCGCTGTTGCCCTCCAATATATGACTGGAGGAGACGCACGCATCTGGGCAGACAACTTCTACCAGGAAGCCTTTTCCAAGACGCTGACGGACTTTGGCACTTTCAAAGACTTCAAAACCCAGTTCAATGCCTCCTTCCAGGCCATCGACCGACAGACCGAGGCCATGACCAAGATCCAATGCCTCGTACAGACTGGGGACGTCACGCCCTACATCGCAGCCTTCAAAACCTATGCCGTCACTGCTAGCATCAAGCAGGACATCATGCTCATCCACTTCTTCGAGCGAGGTTTAAAGGCTGGCCTTCGCACTGCTATCTACGCGAAGGAGACCGTCCCCACCACCATCGATAAGTGGTATTCTGCAGCCACTCAGCTTGAGTCCAACTACAAGCGTGGCAAGTCAGCCACTGCCAACAATCGACCACTGCGTCCCACGGGTAACCGGCACGTCCCTAGGCCTCAGGTTCAGCACCGTGACCCTAACGCCATGGACGTGGATCGCACCCTCACACTGAAGGAGAAGCAAGACTGCTTCGACCAAGGCCTTTGCTTCAAATGCCAGAAGAAAGGTCACCGAGCGAACGACTCCCGGTTCCACCCGAAGGTGCGCTGAGGAGACAAGAACGACGAAGAAGACATTGGCAAGAAGCCAAGCAAGTCTGGCGTCCGCCAGCTTGACGAGTCTTCTGACGAGGAAGACCTGGGGGTCAACCGAGTCGCAAAGAAGGATTTTTGAAACGAGGAATTGTCGAACGGTCAATTTCCTCCATCTGCACATTGTATACTAAAGCTGTTGGGAAATCCAACGAGTTTCGTGTCCCGGTGACACTATTCTCTTCTTGCAGTGCCAAAACCATTCCAACAACCGCGATCATCGACTCTGGGGCAGGTGGGACTTTCATTAGCTTTGACTTCGTCAAGCGAAATGGAATCCGAACCCACTTACTCAAGAAACCCTTCCGGATCACTACAGTGGATGGGAGCCAGTCCTCGGCAGGGCAGGTCACCCACTACTGCTGTTACAACCGCTATCTCATATTTCTACATTCTTACGATATGCCTTCCTTTCTTGAACTTGTACTTACTATCTCACGATGACTTGGTCTGTGCGCACATATGGATCTATTTAAGCACACATATTACGCTTGTATTCTTCACTTGAATCTTACTAGGTTTTACCTGGAACATCCTTCGCTTAAGACCTCCAATCTTAAGTTGTCTTGAAACCCGATTCTTAGTCAAAGCACTCCTTTGACTAAGTCCACAGAACTCTCTCTTGTCTGAGAGACTGAGAATCTCAACGACCGAAAACTCTGTCGAGTTGTCGTTGTTAGAACTATCCTAGTTCGTAACACGAGGTCATTTTCCTTCTCAACTGGGATCGTGCTTTGTTAAGGAGGAACACAGCTTAGCCGAAGGGCTACCATTTGTAAGTTCATGCGCTGTTGAGATCATTATGTTCTAACTTCTGACCTTGATTGTTCTTATTTGTTGCACCAAGGACTTTGACTGCCAACAAGCAGATAAAGACGACCACTCCGATCTTGCACTCGAGGCGGCCAAAGCAAAACGCAGAGTCTGTCAAGCCCAAAAACTTGGCAGATAGCATTCTGGAGCACCACATGATCCTTCTTAGCCTCCATTGCCATTGCGTAGAAGCCGTGAACATGCGTTTGTTGACAGCTAATCTCGATGTGGGACGCATGCACGTTGGATGGAGGAGAAATGGTGTCGCAACATTTATTGGCTCTACCACTAGCAGCGGAGTCAGGGTTGGCAGCGCAAGTATGGTCCACTAGTTTCTTTCTGGGTATCTACATACTGAGAACTCTATAGCTAACTCAATGGCCGAATCTGAGACTTGAATATATACTGTTTATATCGCGTAAATGTTAATATGTGCTTGTATAGCTTGTATGATCTGTAGTGCTTGTGGCCTTGTTTGCTCTTGTAGCCTTGTGTTACAGGGATCTGTAACACCTACTAGAGCCCCAGCTCTCCCTACGCCTGCCCCCGCTCTGCTAGACTCCCCGCGCGGCGGTGCGCCGCCTGCGCCTAGAAAGACAGCGGTCTGGACCGCTATGACCCCGCCTGGTGCTATGACCCCGCCCCCTGGCGCTATGACCCCGCCCCTGGCCTAGACGGCCTTGTACCTGTTCCATGGAGGCTGTACGCCTCATGGACACCCTAGATCAGCGCATGCATAACGCATGTCGCCTCATGTAGACCCGGAGTGCTCTCCGCGCTTCCTGTACCTATGCGCAGCTGCCCTTGGCGCAGCATGCTTGATCAGAGGTTAAGCCTCATGTTACAGACTGAGCTAGAATACTTGTAGTACTTCCCTATAAGTAGACACAGATTATTGTACTTAGACTTTACTTTAATCTACTAGGTTCATCCCCAGAACTTGCTCATCTAAGCCTACCAGCTTCCTTGTGTGAGACCGCACTTCTAAGTCGCCCCCATACGACTTAGCATGTATCCGCTAGCCCTGCATCTCGACGAGCGCCGTCTTACCGAGATCGCCGGAGGAATCCTTGACGTTCCGTCAAGGCTAGACCACGCTCAGCTTCAGTAGACTCACTCGAGTCGTCGCTGAGAAGACCTATCCTAGTTCGCACACGCCGACCGACAGTCAGCGTAACACCTTGTACCTATTTATTGCCAAATATTGATTTGCTTGTGAAACCCTGTGAAACCTGTGGGAACCTGTTATTAGTGTGGGACCTGTCACAAAATTAGCAGTTTGCTGATGAAGTTGGTCCCAGCTTATCCGAACATGCCGAGTGGAAATCCGATAGAAGTTCCGGCGCATTTCCGAGTTCAGTTGTGAGTATCCAGGAGGTTTCTTTGTCTGTTCCCTCATATCCGGCCCAATGTACTAAGTATAGTAGTTGGCAGTGACATCTCCGGCGGTCGATCTTGGAGTCCAGAATTTCGGAGATTTCGTATTCCGGTTCTCCGTCGACTAATACCGGAGGCGGAGGAGGTTGGATGCAATTAGGAATGGTGTTAGGAGTTGCGGGTTCTAACTGAGAGACATGGAATATGGGGTGCACAGATTGCATAGCGTCCGGAAGACAGATGGTGAAGGAATGAGTGCCGGGACGAGTGATGATGTCGAATGGACCGAGATTCTTTTCTGAGAGCTTCTTTGATGGTCGGGTCGAGCGGAAATATTTTGCTTTAATGAAGACCTTTTCTCCGACTTTGAAGTCCGGAGCGGGTTTCCATCTAGCGTCCGCGGGTCCTTGATATCGTGCTTGGGCATGGGACATTTCTTCTCGGAGGAATTGGTGAAGCTCATCTGAATCTATAGCATAATCCCGGGCACGGGCGGAGGAAAGATCACGCTCTGGATGTATGGAAATGTTTGGGTGATAACCCTTATTGGCGAAGAATGGTGAAACTCTGGTGGTAGCACTCGGAGCATTGTTGTATGCAAACTTGGCCAAGGGTAACAGTTCCAACCAATTATCCTGCTGATAGTTGCAGTATATCCGGAGGTATTGTTCTAGGGTTTGGTTAGCTCATTCGGTTTGTCTGTCACCTTCTGGATGATATCCGAAGGTGAAATGCAGGATCATGTCAAGTGCTTTTCCGAGCGACCGGAAGAAGTGGAATACAAATTCTGTACCGCGATCAGAGGTGACATGGGACAGAACTCCATGCTTAGAAAACACATGGAGGAGGAACAACCGGGCGAGGTCCGGACAGGTGATGGTGTTGTAGGTCGGAATGAATATGGATTGCTTGGATAGTCGATCTATGACTACCAGGATGGCGGTGAAGCCGGAGGATTCGGGGAGTTGTTCGATGAAGTCCATGGATATAGAATTCCACGGCTTCTCGGGGATGAGGAGTTGCTTCAACAATCCATATGGTTTATGCCTCGGAACTTTGGCTTGGGCGCAGGTCGTGCAAGACTTAACATAGTCCTTGACATATGCGCAGATTCTGGGCCAGGTATATTCCCGACGGAGAACTTCCAGGGTCCGGTTCTGACCGAAGTGTCCGGATAGCGGGTGGTTGTGCATATTCCGGAGTACTTGGAGACGGAGGTCATTGGATTCTGGAATGTATATATGGTTGTCACAACAGAGGAAACCACTTTCATCCACTGTCCATCTCGGGTCCGACAGACCCGGAAGATGACTAGAAGCGATAGGGTCATTAGGAAGGGCGGACAGAATGTCCTTATGAAGTTGCTCAACATCCATTAGTACAGCCGCCCGGAGCACTGGAATTGCTAGGTGTGATGCCCGGAGGGACGAAGCGAGCTGTTCTGTGGTAAATATCAGCCGGAGGTTGTGTGGATTAACTTGAGCGTAGTCCTTATCCCCCTCTTTGGGGTAGATGTCCCAACATCTAGTTAGGCAGTCGGGCTTAGCTCCGAGTTTTCCGGGTTGGAAACGGATAATGAGGTTGAACTGATGGAGGTATTCCGACCAGCGGGCCTGGCGGCAGGTGAGGAGTTTTGTCGTAGCGAAGTACTCAAGGTTCTTGTGGTCCATGACAACGTCTATCGGCTCGGCAGAGCCTTCAAGGTAGTGTCACCAGGACCGGAAAGCTTTGTAGATAGCTAGAATTTCCTTATCATGGCTGTCATAGTTGAGTTCCGGAGCTGAAAGGGTTTGGGAGTAAAAGGCAACTGGGTGGAGCTCCTGGTCCGGACATACTATAGAAAGTATTCTGGCGATAGCATAGTCGGAAGCGTCCATCTCAACGACGATAGGAACATCCAACATCCAGTGTGTGAGCACCGGAGCTGTAGTGAAGGCTTTCTTGAGAGTATCAAAGGATTTCCAGCAATCCTCGGAGAAATTCCAGGGAGCATCCTTGCGAGTGAGCCGCGTAAGCGGAACTACAATATCCGAGTAGTTAAAGATGAAGCGACAATAGAAATTGGTGAATCCGAGGAATGATTGAATATCCTTAACTTTCCGGGGTTCCGGCCAGTCACAGATAGTCTGGACTTTGTCGGAGGACATGGTAAGGCCGGCCGGAGATAGGAGGTAACCGAGGTATTCAACCAAGTCGGAATGGAATTCGCACTTTTCCAGTTTAGCATATAGCCTATGCTTCCGGAGGCGTCGGAGAACTTCAAGGACATGTTGTTTATGAGATGCAAGGTCTGCAGAATAAATGAGGATGTCGTCGAGGTACACAATATCACATATGTCAAGCATATTGGCGAAGATGGTATTGACAAAGTGTTGGAAAGCCGCCGGAGCATTAGTGAGACCCTCGGGCATAACCAATCATTCATAGGAGCCATAGTGCATTTGGAAAGCAGTTTTCCACTCGTCTCCTTCCGCCATCCGGACTAGATGGTAAGCGGACCGGAGGTCGATTTTAGTGTAAACTTTTGCACGGCTTGGAGAATCGAGAAGGTCGGAAATGAGGGGAAGAGGGTAGCGGTCTTTCTTTGTGATTTTATTGAGTCCGCGGAAATCTATGCAGAGGCGTAGGGAGCTGTCCTTCTTTTTGACAAACAGGACAGGGGCTCCGTGCGGAGAGGATGAGGAACGGAGAAGTCCGGTCGCGATATTCTCATCAAGGGATTTGCAGAGAGCTACAAGCTCGACCGGAGAAAGGGAATAGATGGTGCCAAGGGGCGGAGCCGCTCCTTCTTCCAAATCGATTTTAAGATCATAGGGACAATGGGGAGGGAGCTATCCGGCTTTGCCTTTATCAAAGACATCCGCATACTCATGATATTCCGAAGGGATTCCGGATAGGTTCGGAGGTTCAGAGGAGAGTGTAGTGGAGCGGAGATTGACACCGGTGGGTCGGATGAAAATACTGAACTGGACCAATCCCTCTAGTTTGCAGGCCCGGCAAAAGGCAACTGCGTTGATCAGGGAAATATTGGGAACAGTGTTATCAGCGGAGGGACTTGGTGAGGTTATGGAAGGGATTTCTGCTGGAGCCGGCGGAAGTGAGGTCGGAGGGGTCTGAGGCACTCCATGAGGAATCGGACGGAAAACGATGCTGCCCTTTACCCAGTCAATCAATGGATTGTGTCAGGTGAGCCAGCTATATCCTAGAATGATGGAACAGGATGAGTCCAACGGAGTAACATAAAATGTTTTGGAGGTAACCATGCCAGTCGGAAAACAGATCGGTAAATCTACTGTCTCGGTAATCATGGCATTAGAAGTACCATCAAACAAGTGAAGCGGAAGCAGAGGGATTGCATAGGTCGGAATGTTATTTTCTCGGATTAGTTTGGTTTCTACAAAACAATGGGAAGGACCACAATCTACAAGAGCTGGGAATGGAGACATATCAGGAAAAGTAGAGATGGAAACATTTGGCATAAGTGAGTTCAGATCGGAAAGAGACACAGCATTGAGATGTAGCTCCATTGCGCGGGTTGAGTCAATGCAACCCTCATCCCGCGCGGAGTCAAAAGGGTTGCGGACTAATTTTTTGTCTCTTCCGAGATCTCCGGTTTGGCTTCCAGAGTTACTGTGCTGGCATGACCTTTGGCCGCACAGGAAGTGGACTTTAGGCAGCCCCGGGCAGTATGACTGGGTCTGCTGCAGAAGAGGCAGAGCTTTTTTTCCATGCGCCTCTGGTGCTCCTCGGAGGTGAGTTTACCATCTTTTCCGAGCTTGGACGTCAAGTCTGGAAGTTTGGCGGAGGAGGAAGCCGAGGCATTTCCGGACCTTCCGCCAGAATACTCTTTCCAGTCAGAGGTCGGAGCTGACTGTTTAGCAGGAGGGGCGGATGCGGAGGGTTTGGTTTCGCAGGAGACTTCTCCCTTGCGTTCCCAGTATCGAGCATCAATAGTCTGGGCGAGAGTTTTGTATTGGGACAGAGTGGTGGGTTTTCCTTGACGACTGATTTCGTCTTTGATGCGAGCTGGAAGTCCATTGTAGAACTGACGGCGCAAAGCTCCGTCGCCCCAACCGCGGACTTAGGAAGCGAGCCATTGGAACTCTACAACATACTTGTTGATGCACTGTCTGTCGCGCATATAGAGCTGTTCCAGCTGCATTTCTGCATCTCCGACCGGGTCATGAGGTCCGAAGTTAGTTTGGAGTTCTAACATGAACTCGGAGTAGTCATCCATCCATTTCGGACGATCGACGAGATCATCCGAAAGGAGGTCCGGCTCAAACCATTCAAGAGCCATGCCTTTGAGGTATGACTGCGCAAAGTTGACCTTGGCGCGGCCGGTACAGAAAGACTTTGGCTTAGCTTGGAAGTTAAGCTCTCATTGGACAAAGAACGCCCAGAGCTTCCGGGGCTCAGTGCCATTGAAGGTATCCAGTTCTCGGACTTTGATTTTGGAGTCATCAGGGATAGCGGAGCGGCAGTTGTTACGCACCAGGTTATTGATTGCCTGTGACAGGCAGAGGAAGACCAAGTCTTGTGGACCGAGACCTTCATTTTCATCGTCAGTTGGGTCTTCCAGAGGTTCGTCGTCCAGGTCACCTCCCCCATCATACGGCGGATCTCCGCCCAGAGTATCTTCATTTTCCGGCAGGAATCTGGCCAGTGTGCGAGTTGGAGTTTCTGGGTGCGGACAATTCATAAGTTGAGAGATGCTGGATGCAGCGCCCTGCGTGCTAGCGCGACACTGTGAGAAGCTAGTGAATGCATTGACTATGGGAGTAGAGTCACATCGGGCGGTTACTAAGCCCGCCGCGCGGAGGTTGGTCTGAGTGGTTGTAGGTGCCATGAATGTAAGTATACTTGGTAAGGTGTGAGTTCAAATATACTGTTAAGAACGTGCTCAAGGGTCAGATCCGAAGGGCTTGGCTTCAGCTCATGCACTGCGCCCCTTACCCGAGTATGTGCCCCTAACTTCCGAGGGCTGTCAAATGATGTCCGAAGGTTGTCAGATGATGTCCGATGTGCAGGAATTCCGGCAGACATTCGGGAACAAGTGATAAGACTAATCTGGATGATGTCCGAACTAGAAAGGAAACAGCGGAGGACTACCAGAGGTAGAGGCGGAGGTGAGAAGTCTATAGGAGTCAATCCTAAGACTAGCGGAGGACGACAAGAGGAGAAACTCAAGTTGGACGGAGGAGGGAATGAGCAGAGTCTAAGATAATATTCGAACTGAGGAAGTAAAAAGATTCTACAGGGTTTATATACTACTGAGGACTTAACGGAGAATCAGTCTGCGCAGTCCAAAGCTATGTGAGGCTGTGGACAGAGTGTATAGGAAAGTCAAACACTAGTCTATCGGAAAATAGTAAATGAAGACGGAGATGAGAACATAGGAAAATGAAGGTGGAAATGAAACGAGGTACAGAAAATGAGTATGGTCTAACTGGAGAAGGAACATACAAAGGGATAAGGCACGGAAGATAGACGCGGGTCGGATCCGGACGATAGATAGAAGTCGGCCGGATCTGGAAGTCCGTAAATGATGTGTGTGATAGGTCCGGGTCCAGAACACGGGATATGACAATCATAGGCAGCGACAAGACAACAGTGTCCGTCGCTACTGGTCAAAATGACTACTATCCTTTGTATCTTTCCATTGGAAACGTCCACAATAATATTTGGCAGGCGCATTGCAACACATTGGCTCTGGTTGGATTCTTGGCAATCCCTAAGAGTATGTACCAGTTTCTCTCCCAATCTACTTTGACATTTACACTATTGTATACAGCGGAAAAAAAGAATTCAGATGACATAAAATACCGCAAGTTCAAGAAGCAGTTGTTTCACTCCTCGTTGTCAAAGATCTTCGTCAATCTCAAACCTGGAATGACGACTCCAGAAGTCACACGATGTGGTGATGGACACTACCGGCGCATTATATATGGACTCGGACCCTACATTGCAGACTATGAAGAGCAGGTGGTATTGGCGTGCATGGTCAAAGATTGGTGTGGAAGGTAAGTGGCTACCAGAGATCCTCAGGACACTGCCTATTCACATCCGCATTCATTTTATGCCGAGTCTCATTTACATTTGCAGATACCTTGCATTTCCCTCAAATCTTGATGAAGGAGGTGTTTCTCAGTCATGTGAACACACTGATGCACTTGTGGATTCTGTCGATTTTGGTATAATTTGGGACGAGTATGGTATTATTGGCGAGCTAGTGGTATGTTCCCCACACATCATTTGTGTGTGGTTGTGATCGCACTAACTGTCGCACTTCATAGCCCTTCACCAATGACTTTCCTCGTGCTGACATTCATGAGTTGCTCGCCCCCGACATACTGCACCAGCTCATCAAAGGATCATTCAAGGATCACCTTGTTGAATGGGTGGGTCAATACCTCGAACTCACACATGGAAAAACACGTGCCAAGGCAATTTTAGATGATATTGACCGAAGGTACTTTCAATCAGCTACTGTCTATCATGATGACTGACAATACACTAGAATTGCTGCCGCACCACCCTTCCCTGGCCTATGACGCTTTCTGCAAGGGCGTAGATTCTCACAATGGATGGGCAATGACTCCAAGGCACTGATGAAGGTACGTTTTTGTGCTTTAATTATCTTGCATTTGTTAAATTTACACAACTGTTTATCTAGGTCTATCTACCGGCAATTGAAGGCCATGTACCAGACGATATGGTTCGGGCATTTCGAGCCCTGCTAGAGTTCTGCTACATCGTGCGCGTGGATGTGGTTATGGACGACATTCTCGCAGAGCTGAAAGATGCCCTTAGGTGTTTTCATACTTACCATACCATTTTCCAGACTACCGGTGTCTGTTTCGACATTTCCCTACCCCGACAACACTCTCTCGTCCACTATGAGCTTCTCATCCGAATGTTTGGTGCTCCAAATGGCCTCTGCTCATTAATCACAGAATCAAAACATATCAAGGCGGTAAAGCAACCATGGCAACGTTCAAGCAAGTACAATGCACTCAGCCAGCTGCTCCTTGCCAATCAGCACCTGGACAAAATCACAGCAGCAAGAGTTGACTTTATGATGTGCGGCATGCTCAAAGTGTTACAGGCATCCATAACACCTACAGGAGCCCCAGCTCTGCCTACACCAGCCCCCGCCCTACTAGACTCTGAACGCGGCGACATGCCGCCCGCACTTAGAAAGACAGCGGTCTGGACCGCTGTGACACCGCCCCTGGCCTAGATGGCCTTGTACCTGATCCATGGAGGCTGTGCACCTCATGGACACCCTAGATCAGTGCATGTATACCGCATGCCGCTTCATGAAGATCCGGAACGCCTCCAGGCACCTCATATATATGTGCAGTTGCACTTGGCACTGCATGCTTGATCAGAGGTTAAACCTCATGTATCTTATCTGTACTCATGACCGTCCTCATGGACTCTTATCATAGATCCCAGATATACTATAGATACAGACTGAGCTTGAACACTTATATGTAGCACATATAAGTAGACAGATTATTGTACTTAGACTTTACTTTAATCTACTAGGTTCATCCCAGAACTTGTTCAGCTAAGCTTCCCAGCTCAGCTGCCTAAGACCGCACTTCTAAGTCACTCCCCGCTTCTTAGCCGTATCCGCTAGCCCTGTATCTCGACGAGCGCCGTCTTACTGAGATCACTGGAGGAACCCTTGACGTTCTGTCAAGCCGAGAACCACCCTCAGCTTCAGTAGGCTCACTCGAGCCATTGCTGAGAAGACCTATCCTAGTTCGCACACGCCGACCAACGGTCAGCGTAACACAAAGGGTCTTGCGCCTTCAGCCACTACAATTCATTTTGTACGTAATCTGTATGATTTTAATTGAATTTTACTCATTGAATTTCCAGTTGAGAATCCCTCATATATTGGCAATGATGATGGAGACCCGGAGGTCCAACAGAGCTGAGCACGTGCAGCAAATGATCCCTTTGCTATTGAGAGTGATGACTTCAATGATGTTGAGGATCAGGGCATCGTGGATGACATGGATGTCATTGCTGATGTGCAGTTAGCACGGACTTGTCATGCGTATTCAACCTTTTGGTGACCTTCTTTCTTAACACAACATTCAGAATGAAAATGCGCCCGCACCATTGCTGATCTTGCAGGCGAACTTGGCATCACATCGTTCCCAACCCTCATTTGTCTCTTCTTGTATGACCAAATACATGCAGACGACCACCATTCTTCTGCTGACGTTCCACTTTGCGACTGTCCATCCTACATGGGACCAATCAAGATTTTCCATTCGGCCACTGCAACTTTTGTTGCACCCAGTGATCCAAGTGGAATCACTGGCATGTGCCGTCCCCACATCCATGCTGCGCCTTTGTGGTGCAACGGACCAGCCCGCTTTGACTGCGCCTTTGTCAACACGGATGATAGGCATGATGGAATGTTAAGCATGGATGTTGTTCAAATATTCTGCTTTTTTTCTTTCACTTTCATGACAGCATCGACAGCAGGAGTTGCAGCATCAGTGATTGACATGTGGGTAAGAGCAGTGTTGATGCTGTCAGTCATTGATGTATCACTCGGTAACTCGACATTACCGGCTGTAATGTTGAGTATTAGAATATTAAATGTTGAATTGAGTTCATGTACTTACAGTAATCTGGCTGGGTGCCACACACGTAACATGAGTGCTTGTGTGCATGAAAAACACATGCAGGGCCGTTCACGAGGTCATTCACAAGAAGGTTGGCCAGACTTTGGTTGGCCCCAGTGTGCGCCTTCATGATAGCTAAATAACTAATTAGGCCAGTGACAATTAGCTGGGGCGCTTGCACTTACCATGCCGGTTCCACACAAGCTCTATGGCGCTTGCCAGTTTGGACAAAGTGAAAGTTTGTTCCTTGACGTTGGCGTGGCTGGGAGAAACTTTCATTTTGAACAAATTGGGTCGAGTGGGAGTAATAGTGAGTGGGTAAATGGCTGCTATGTACGAAATTTCAGTGCAACTTATAATAGCTTTTTGGGGAAATCCGCGTGATGAACTCATCTTATTGGATAATTGCAAAAATAAGATTAAAAGTCCGTCCCAAATGGAGTATCAGTACACGCCTGCAACTAGCGCGGAGTAAAACATCTAAAAAAACACAAGGTATGTGATCTGGGTGATGAAATTAATTTTAGCCTAATGCTGGCGGTTAACAGATGCCTGGTATATCATGGATGACGCCCAAACAGTCAGTTTGGATGAAAACTAAGGTGGATGGATTCAGCCTAAGCCAGCTGCAGGGTGAAACAACAACTTTCCTTTCCAATACATCCTGTGAATGGTTCGAGAAGTGGCCTGAAGCCGCTGTGCATTTCAAAGATAGCAAAACTGGTATTCCACTTATGTCATTCCAGTTGTCAGAAAAGCAGACAGAGGAATTAGCCCAACATCTCAAACAACGATGTTCCGTAAGTTAGCTGTATTACGAGTTCATTTCGGGTCACTTATACATGTTACAGAAACTCCGCTCTTACTTTTACCGCAGCAACTCCGCTGCTGTGCAAGAATGGGTGACACAATTCACTAAAACGGTAACGAAGCTCATGGGCTCCACCACCACTCACACTTGTGGGCCTTCTGCAGTGGAACATTTCATTCAGACAGAGTACAAGGACAACCTTACCGTCAAGGATGAGATTTTATCTCAGATGGAATCCTCTACTCAATGAACCCGCATGGCCTCGCTTTGTACAGAAGCAACGAAGGCCATGGCTGCATGGGGAGAAGAATATGTGTTAAAGATGCAGCGGGAAGCGAAAGCTGAATGTGAGTTACATGCGAAGAAGGCCAAAGCTGAGATGGAGGCACTGTCCAATCCCACTGACTCTGCAAAGTTACAGTGAGTACACAATTCTGAAGCATGTTCGATGCTAAAATTCACAAGATGCATTGAAGGGCTCAGTGGATTGATCGGACAACTTTTACAGACCATCCATGACATGACAGGTTGGAACAGGAGCGTGTACCTTGGGGGACCAGACCCTCGTGTAGGTGGGGATGTTCGCGTTTACAGGTCAGGCTTTGTTTTTTGTGCTCAGTTGTCTTGATGATTCATGTTACCGTATAGTTTCCACCATGGCAAGGGCACTACTGGCTTCAACTTTCATGATACACTCCCAGACCATCATGCACGAATCATTGAACCATTCACTACATTTTTTAAAGGGTGCTTTTGGTAAGTCAGTGTATTCTTCTGGTTAGGTAATGTTGACAGTGTTTCTCCATAGCTGTTCCTGCCCAGGAGCTGATGCCATACTCATCTCCATCTCCGTCAAGTATCAATACTATTGTTCCCATTTTGGACACCTCCGACGTTATCGCTGGTCCCACTGCAACTCCAGGAGTCTTGCATGCCTTGGCCAATCAACATTTATCCTTGGAGCCAATGCCATACTCGTCTCTGTCTCCATCGAGTATCAATACTATTGTTCCCATTTTGGACCCCACCAACATTATCACTGGTCCCACTGCAACTCCAGGAGTCTTGCAAATCTCAGCCAATCTACTTTTCTCCTTCAACTCTTCGCATCCTGATGGGATCCACCCCTCCTTTGAGGATTTCTTGTTCCATCCAGTGCCCATTCCCAATGATTCACTGAATCTGTCAGACAATTTCTTGCTCAATCTGTTGAATGAGGCCATCGCCAACTTTCTGGCTCGCACGCAGTCATACAAATTCTCAACAACTGCAGCTGCAATGAACGAGAGTCCAACACTACCTCCCTTTCCATCCGCAGATGAGTCACATTCTCCTTGTAATGAGGGTGTAGCATCTGGTCAGTCTATAGTATTGTCACCCCCACGCTTGCGCAGTGCTTTAGCTCGTATAGAGTCCAAGATCCCCTCTGGTGGCATTAAGAAGGCGCCTCGCCCTCGTCCATTCAGAGGAGGAACTGACACTCGCCATGATCTATATCGTAGTTCTACTCCTTTGCCTTCTGTACTTCCTGCAATGCCTGTAACTCACCCAGATCCATGGCTGCCTGCAGCTACTGAGCCTCCTGTTGAGACTCCTCTGCAGGCAACTGTGGCTGCAACTCATGAAGCTCCCACACAATCTCAAGCTACCGAACCTCCTGCTGTGATTTTTGAAGCTACTGTGGCTTCTCCAGCAACTCTTGTTTCAGCACCCGGAGCCATTGTCACATCCTCTCACAGAGTTGAGGTGGCGGGTCAGCTACCTGACAAGGAGCCCATGGTGGTTGATGAGAACGTGCAGCCTCTAGAAGATATTATTAACAATCAAGTGCGCTGCAGCGGCCGTGTTCATGTTCCATCTACTCGCACAATGGAAGCTAACAATATTGGCGCTGACAACACTGGAAGAAAGCCATGAAAGTAAGTTCAACAATATATTTGACTTCTGCTTTGAACTTTAGTTTTAGGTCACGCAAATTGGCAGGCTCCTTCCCAGCCCCATGGTTCCAGTGTTGAGGGGTATCTGAGGGAACTGGAAACTTGAAACATCACGTGCTACAAGAAAAATTCAAATCCAGCACAACCTTATTCCCCCTCACACTCTCACCGGGGGCTGGAAGATAACATTTGTAAACAAAGATCAGCCACAGTGACGGTGACTATGAAACTTCGAAAATATGAGTTTGCACCTAGCCTAGGGTTACAAATTTTCGAACATGATATGTATTTTTTGTCCCTGGCTATTGTTGTTACACTATGGACACAGTGATTGCAATGCTACAAGAGTGCAACCTGAATATCAATTATATTGCTAATGTCATAGTTGCTATGTACTAGGTTCGACAACAGTGTGTGATGGTTCAAATGTTCACTTTTGCACTCTGCTTACCGTTTGATAGATCTATTGGTCAATGGAACAAAGATTTCATTGCTGTGCAATGAAGCACCGCCATCCTTGACTTTATCGAAGAGTGCATTTCATCCTGCACACAGAATCCCAACATTGCTAAAACTGAGTGATGACCACCAAGTATTGCTGCAAAGTCAACGCACAGAAGTATCTTCTCGCCATCAACAGATCCATGTTCATGAAAATGCTCACATACATTATTACATAAATGTGTTCTTTCGCCAGATGCAAAAGTGCTCGTCTGACTCCAATCAGATCATATCAGCTGAACGCTCGTGCCTGCGTTTTACAGATATCTTCAAGCTCGAGATCATTAAAATACTACCGCAGGTTTGAAATGCCACGAGGAACCAAATTTGAAGCTTGGTTATGGAGGCTTTTTGAGCATCCTGCATTTAAGAAGATTTGTAGTTGTAAGCGGTGAGTGCATGTTTCTGATGGGTGTGGGGTGACTTACATGTCTTGTAGATAGTATGCATTCAATCACCCGAACATGAGTCAGGTGGCTAACGCGATTAGTAATAGCAGGAGGGAGTTACCTTGAGCAAGACACACAGGAATATAATGACTCTGTACAAATGTTTGTTAATTCGAATGTGAATGCATTTGAAAAGTGAATTGCTACGAGGTCTTGACTGTTTGTGCTGTGGGAGATAAAAGTTGGTCGGCAGGAGGTACTAAATTCCCAATCTAGAGGGCATCGAAATGTGGTACATTGCACGATCGCTCAAGTGCTCAAGGCCGCCACTTGTTGTATAGTTGTGATTCATGAAGACTGAGTATGGGTAGAACAGACTCAGAGGCATGCAAGATGTCCTGGCTTCACGTGCCAATTCTTCTCTTATTAGCGTCTCTTTGATCCAAAATATGATGTGACCAGTGGGGACGTTAATGTACATGAGCTTCACGAAACGTGCCAGAGAGAACTCACCAAGTAGCCCAAAACTTGAATGTCCCTTTTCCTTTACACAAGTTTCATTTCCCTCGAAAACCAAAAGTTTATGCAAAGAAATATATTATTAGCTTGTAACCCTACGCTAGGTGCAAACTCATATTTTCAAAGTTTCACAGTCACTGTCACTGTGGCTGACCTTTGTTTACAAATATTATCTTCCAGCCCCCGGTGAGAGTGTGAGGGGGAATAAGGTTGTGCTGGGTTTGAATTTTTCTTGTATCATGTGACTTATGAAACCATACCAACATTAATGCCCTTAGATATCGCCCTCCACACTCGAACCGTGGGGCTGGGAAGGAGCCTGGCAAATTGGTTCATTCAGCTGATGGCAAGTGATACTATTTGATGTTATTTTGTTATATATATTGTCTTGTTATCTTGCTATTGCTTGGTCTTGCCTTGTTGCCACATTGTTTGTTTGCTCTATATCTTTGTCATAATGCACTTGTTTGTATCTAGCTTATAAAATACACTATTCTTTGACACAATGAGCTTGGTGTTGTTCTGTGCATGTTGAAAGAACTTAGTCAAAATTCATTGCAAACAGTTGAGAGAACAAGGGACAAGAGACTTGGTCAAAATTTATTGCAAACTGAATTACAAACTATATAGTTGGACTTCATCAAAATCCATTGCAAAATGTCACGTGGTAGTCAGGTAGTCGAGACTTGGTCAAATCCAATGCAAACCATCACGTGGCTCTGAGGAAGCGCGAGAACTGAAGGTAGACAGGCTATCTTTAGTTGATGTATTAAATATAGCCTGCAAGAAAGGGGTGGGATATTTAAAGCAGAAAGAACCGAGAGGAACTGATCAGTGGCCAAACTATTTTTAGTCATTATGGGGCAAGAACTGGGGGGTGGGCTATTTAAAGCAGCAAGAACCGAGAGAACTGATGGGGGCAACCTATTTTTATTCAAGGGATTAATATTGTAGTGGCGGCGAGCGCCAGTCCCCGACTCTGTTAGACCGATAATTTCTAGTTCGGGACTCGCCCTCGGCATGACCCGAATTGTCCCAACTTCAACCACCATTCGCATCAAGACGGCATCCTCAGCACCAATAGTGGCTATGAGTTGTCTCTGGCTTTGTTTTGGTCTAGTTCTGGCATCTCCCCCCTGGCCCGACATGCCTCTAGGAGGTGAATCGGGTCCAGAGGCTGTTGGGCTCCTCGGACACACCTCCAGGAGGTGAAACCTTGGATCACAGCCCGACAGCTGAGAAAAATGCCTTTAATCTATCTTCAAACAAACCAGATGCTGAACCATATCCATCTGTTACCTGCAGACAGTTACAGTCATCTCCCAAGGCGCCTCCTTACATGCCATACAAAGTCTCTCACCCATCTTTATCCACCAGACCTTCTCAAGTAGTCAGATATCTCCTGTTTATATTCCAGCGCCTTCTTTAGCATCTTGAATGAGTTGAAGACGGTCTCCCGGTGACTATCTCACAGTGGCAGGGGACACAAGCGTTAGTCTCGGATACAGGTGTTTCGTGATTGAGCATTGGTCCCTCTATTTGTCACGATCATGTCACGCTCATTCATTATCTTTTCATAGGTTGTTTGTGGCCATCCACTGCTGTGGCTGATTTTATTGAGATTTTTGATGGTGCTGGATCATTTATATTCAGTACACTCTTCTCCCTAACCTCTCTCACTTGTTCTAACAAGATGACAGTTGAGCGTGGCGAGGAGGGCAGGCCCACATTGCATATCCAGACCTGCAACAAGATTCTCGCTGCAAAATCTCATTTTCCCACCAAACCGGATCCCTCTGTCCTGTATGCCAGCTTACTGTTGTGTGAGAAGCCCAACATGTTGCGAGGTTTGTCATGGGCTTCCATGCACCTATCTACTCACACAGCTCTCAGGCATGATCATGACCATTGCCAACGACGTCGCCGCATCAGTCATTTATGCTGAAAGCGACGACCTTTCCCACTTTCTTGTTCAGGAGGCCGAGAAGATGCCTCATGCGCCTCATATCTCTGCGAGTAGCATGATGATGGATAGCATTATGCGTCAATCACGTTCTGGCTGACTCGTTATCTCCGAAAATGTCCTCTGTTAGCAAGCTATCCACTTTCTAGATTCATGGTGTGTGTAGTCTAGGTCCCAAAAAAATCTTTTGTGCTCTGCCTACTCTGTCACACCTGGCGACAGGTTGAAATTGCCACCAATGCCCTTGTTACCTGTCTTACAGTCACACTCTGAGACCCGATGTGATGCATCTGATACCTGGCAGGTTCTTGACCTACGTCCCCGAGACCACCGGCACATCACCACATGAACAAGGACTGGTTGTTATCTGAGCCCCTCTTGTGTTCATCAATGCCCATTATACAGGCCAAGTTCCGATGCAAGGTGACTGAGCCCTGTCAGGTTCTTGTCACTGTGTCGATGACGAGAGCTCACCAAGCCATGATTAGTGCCACATGAATGAGGATCGGTCATTATCTGCGCCCCTATTTCTATCGTGTCAGTGTCTGTGCTGATTCACTTACAAGCTGAAACCCGGTGTGATGCAGCTAGTCCTGTCAGGATCACAATCCACGATGATGGTACCTTAATTTCACGTGATAAAACTTATCTGGCCACAAGGATCTCCTTGCATGCAGACAGATGAGTACAGATGGATCAAAAAATTGTGAGACTCTGAGCTGTCGCCCATGTCAACACACAGACCAGGAGGGGCGAGGGTTCTTCCGTGTGGTAATGATCAACGGGCAAATTTCCTTCAAGTACAGTGGAGCATCAACAATGTTGCCATGGCGGAACATGATGTGAACCACTCGCATGAGCACCAGGACGTCATTTGACCTGCTACTCCAAGGATGTCATGTCAGGATGAACACAATGACTGACACAATAACAGAGTTAGTGGAGATATTTGATGCCGAAGGTGCATTTATATTTGGTGAGGCTACACCCACTGTGCATATGTACCGACCTAATGTTCCCCAGTGCACTGCCAAGCTCTGCCCCATCCTGCTTTTGAAGTGGTGACTGCAAGATACATAAGAGATTTCGGCTGTGAGCATGCAAGACGTCACCATAGTACAGTGTTGTTTGCCATGGACGACCCATCCCACAATGTGTCTCAACACACTCGTGCGTATCTCCACATTGTTCAAGTATGACTGGTTCCTCAAAGGGTACAGGTACAATCCAGACAATCGCAAATGACGGGAACATAAGTGCTGTGTATGCTGACAGTGTGCGGTTGGCAGATCACCTAGCATTGGAGGCCACTATGTTGCAAGAGGCCAAGTTGGAGAGAGAAATCAGTCTTGGAGACATTATGAATGCCTGAACTTGAATTTAGACAGAAGAGGCATCCTCAGTTGTCTCGCAATTTGACTGGTGCCTTTGATCTGTCTCCAATTGTCTCAGGGACTGACATGAATATCACCCCAATCCTGCCCCAAACACCAAATCATGGCTGAGATATGAGTCACATCAAGAAAGTATTTAATAATAGTGCTCGGGGCACTCAACATCAACCATGAACACAGACAGCCAGGAGCACCACGATAACATACGCGTTCTTCAGTATGAGCTCTATCACATGAGCATCTCAGCATTGGCATCTGAAGTTGCCGGAGGTGGATCATCACAGCATTCTCCAATACTCCTGAACCCACTACAGGCATCGCATGGTGACGAACCCCCACCGCTCTGTTCGTGTGGCCTGGACGTTTGTGCTTGCCATACTCTCTCTGAGGCTGGCCATATGACAACCAGGACACTTCGACCTCGGTCACCTTTGCCAGTGTCCGTTGCCTATCCACGTCCCTGCAGATGCTCATGTCACAATCAGGAGGTAGCAGTCACCTGTCCAAAATGGTTACCGATGGCACAACTAATCCTACGGCAGATTCGTAATGAAGTTCGGTTCACGACCACGCTCTCGGTCATTATGTTGGTCATCCAACAACTGCAAAGCAGCACACCCTATGGGGCCATCCCATCTGAAGTGCAAGTCCGAGTGCGACAAATGATCGATCTCAGTGAAGCAGAATACAGGTAAGCACATTGTTGTCTAGTTGCCCCTGCTTACTGTGTGCTTGATGTAGGCTTGGAGTGTGCTGGTTGCTCGAGGAATCACATGTGATGTCACCATTGGATGATGGACGACTGATGCTTGTGATGCAGCGAGATGTATCCAATATTTACACAGGTGGCAAAGGTACACGCGAGGTAGTGCACTGTAACTAATCATAGTATATGGGAGGGTTACATCCGTGGAGGGCCCACTACCTCGTGTGTGGGAATGGACGCCGTGGTTCACTTCTCGTGCTTCTTTTTTAAAACTACTGCCATGTTTATCAGATGCGAATCAGGCTCAGGCTGCGCGCTGAGCGGATCGAGCGCTTAGCAAAGATATATAAGATGTCAGTGTGTGATGAGTCCTTTTCTTACTCTGTGATCCCTTCCTAGCTTCTCAGGCCTGAAAAGGCACACTGACCATGCACGGTTTGTTTTCTATAGACCTGACTGTGGTCTTACAAGCCCCGTAGTCGCGACAGAGGGATCACTTCGAGTTTATTTTTCGGCATCTGACTTTTGATCTTTTGATCTTTATGTATAGCGTCTTTGGCTTTACAAAGGTCCTTACTTTGTGATCGGTATGCGTTCACTACTAATATCATTCGAAATATAATGACATGTGAGTCCTACTGATTTTTCCACCACACTGCATACATCATTGTATCAAATATCATACCGAAAGAAGGAAGAGAACATAGAGAAATCAACAATCAAGGGGAGCTATCGAGGCCACTTTGTTATTGGATGTGCCTGTCAGCAGTGCCATGTTGAAGGCAGCAGAGCGGTACTGCCACAATCAGAGCTCATCCATACTGTCATCTTGGCCAGATGTAACAGCGAGCTTCTTTGCATGCAAAGGATCAGCGAGCTTCTCTGAAGCCTTCCTCTTGCCTTTGAGAATTTCTGCCTTGGCATATCCCATGCACGGTAGCAATTGCATCCGGCGCAGGATGAGTTGGTAATTTTGAGACCCAAGTCTCTTGCGGTCGGACACATCATCCTTGTCAATCTTGTTGATGTTCCACCTGCAGCGCCATGTTTGTTAGTATTGTAGCAATTGAGAGGAATGTTAGCCTTACAATTTAGGTAGACCTCGACTTCAACAAACTGTGCACGCGCCAGCTTTATGCCGTACTCCCTTGGGTGGATCAGCAGTCCATTACCATCATGCACGTCCGGACATTCCACTTTCGTCTCTTTAAGAGAGCCCAGGCCTGAATAGTGGTTGTCTGGGTCATGCAGGTCATGGATGCACAGGAACTCTGTTGATGCCATGAACATGACAGCCAGATTAGATGTTGAAAGGGCCACATTACCTCCAGAACTGCTAGTGTTTGCTGCACAAGAACTCCTTGCAGCTGCCGAAGCCCGAGCGAGTTGTTTCGCCTTGCCTTTGCAGGTAAGCCACATCAGCAGCCATCAACATTGGTGGTCACCAACTCACTTGGACTCAAGAGAACTCCTGATTCTGGTACACAAAGATTCAGTTTGGAGTCGAAGGAGGAGTAAAACATACTCACTGCCGATGTCCTCATGGGAAACTCTGGGTGTTGTCGCAGACCCTTCATTCGGTAAGTCTCTGAACAGTGGCTCAGACTGCATAACAAGAACAAAACAATCTTTGGAGTCTCGCGTGTACTCACGCATGAAGGGAGACACTACAGGGTGTTCCACCTCCAGCACACCTGCAAACCACTGAGCACTGGGTCATGGAGACAGATGAGATACTTACCAGCATTACACCTGTCCTCGACAGCAGTAGTCAGTGCAGACAGGGTATCAAGCACCCTGCATGACATATCTAGAGCTTCCTGGGGATAGTCGCCGCTGTCGTCATCTTCCAGAGCCAGAAAATGAAGTTCGAATTGTGCCCGAGTCTTCTTCAGGTTGGAGACATCAATCTGCCAACAAAGACAATTAGTAGAAATTACCCAAGGATAGTACTACATACCCCAGAGTCAAACAAGTTGAAATACGGCCCCAGGTGGCTATACTGACCATGGTAGTCGAGCCTCGCCATGAACTTCATATGCAAGAGTTCTCCAAACCCATTTACCCAATATTCTGCCTTATCCCCCATTTGCCGACGCAGGGGGTGTGGGTTGTTCTCCTCAGGGATATTCTTATAGCTGCACGCATCTGCGACAAAAGCACCACATGAAAGGGCACAACCGAGTAGAGAAAGATACAGAGGAGATTTCATCGCTTCCAATCTCATCTTCAGAAGGTATCACAGGAGTGCCTGACTCAGTGTCCACTGCAGTCACAGCCACTTTGCATTGATGAGCACAGCGTTTCGAGGGCGTCATGGCAGTTCAGGGTGAAGGGGGCAGAGGAGGACCTAAGGATAAATTCCATACCTTTAGTATGTCCCACATCCCTGATAAGAGCCCTTAGACTCACCAAGGACTGAGTCGGCTGTGTTGCCATGAGGTCCAAGGCACACGCGGCTCATTGGGGTGTCAGTATGAGACATATTACTGCGGGGAAAAAATTGAGTTGTCAACAGGTCTGAGTCCGATCACATGGAAACACTCACAGACCGGGAACCATGAGTGGAGTCGGGCAGGCTCGAGGCAATTAGCATAGCATGGACCCATGAATGTTCCCTCCACCAGCATGCCAATTGTGGCAGTGTCCCATCAACAAAACATTTACATTCGTTGCTGCCAAGAACGTTGCTCTGCAGGTTCTTGAGTAAAACATTCATGAATGCGCCTGCATACTGGGCACTCTGATCACCAGGTGCACGTGAGATATCCTCGATGATGCCAATGGCGACCATGCACAAAGGAGGGGTGAATATGCGAGGGCGGGTGAGAATGTGAGGCTGGGTGAGAATGCGAGGTTGGGCTGTGAGAACGAGTGTGGGGCTAAGCTGCTTGACATTGTATGCAACGAGGAGAGCATATCAAGAGAGCATGTGGTTGATGACACAGGAGGCGACTGTACGAGTTTCGTGCTGTGGCATAACATGGCTACAATGTCAGTAGGATCTTCTTTCTTGTAGTGTATGAGCTTGAAAGCAACACACCAAAACCCATCACTGAAATGATGAACTCTCACCACATATGGACGAGTCTCAACAATCATTAAGGTAGACTTCCACAGAATATTGGTGTCATGCTTGTTGGTGTGCCCAGCACTTCACCGGTTCAGCCTACCAATTTTCATTACATAATCTGCTTAGGTCATCCAGAGATTCAACCTCTTTGCAATGTGTCTGTTGTCTCGCTTCCATGCCACAAAGTCTCGCAAAATTCTGAGTGCATAGCCCCACATCCATATCTGCCAATCAAACATTTGAAACGATTGTGTCACATTCGATGACTTCTGACAAACCCTTATCATGTCTCATTCTAATTCAACATGCAATTGTCTATACAGATCACAATACAGGACAGAGGTGTGTAATCAGACATCAATAATGGGCCCGTCGTGCTCGCACTAGACATCAAGCCCACCGATATCGCACTTATGAGTTCCAACTACCATGAAGCAACCAAGCATTGTTGCATTTTCTGATGCAGTAGGACTCAGAGTTCCATGCCGTGTCTACACTCCATGTCCCTATTGTACATCTGCAGGCCAATATCATCATCATGCTCTCGACATGTGCCGACGCTGCTGCCTTTCATACATTCTGAGCAGGCCCTTAAGTCCAAAACTCGGCACCTCCAATTGCCCTATAGCATGTTCAGTCACGATCACATCACATATCATTGCATGGACTGACCTTGTGATAAGCGCATTGATGGCATTGATATCCCGCTCACTGCAGTCCAATATCTCGTGCTTATTTCCATGTGTGTTTGACCACTAATACATTTCCAGTCACGTCTGCATCATTGTTGGCGATCTTGGCAATGTTTCTGATGAGAGTGTTTGGTGGGGCATACACCAACGGATCCTCACGGAAGAACGTGAAGGCATGGGCCCAAGGGGGAGAGTCAGGTTCTGGAATCACGTTGTAAGGGGGATGGCAGCTGCAGTGGCATAAAGGACACCAAGATATCTCTCCTTGTAATTCTGTACCGGGCAATGGTCAATAGTCACGTCAAGGCAAATAACGCGAGCGACAAACCAGAACGTGTCTTTCAATTATCTCCTTCTGTCTCTCAATACTCAGGAGGTCATGTGGCATTGGTGTAGGAGGTAAATAGCACGTGTGCCCATTAGCAACGCCGTTGTATGGGCATTCTGCATTCGTGCAACCTTCGGACAGGTGCCACATCACGTTTGAATGATAGGCCAACCGTTTCATTGGAAATCTGGGATCCCACTCAATCATAAGCGCGTTCCGTCCCGCATCTGCCACATTACGCCACAGAGCAGGGCATAAGAGTCCACATGGTCCTTCCATGAAGAAAGTGCAGCTCCGGACCTCCCAGCCTTCTTGCGAGAAACAACCTATGGTACATCCAGGCGCAGGGTGCAATCCTGCACAATTGGTCACAGTGATATGCCTCAAGGTCCATAATGGATAGAATACAGTCATGCCACCTGCAGTCATCAATGTCATGTCTGCAGTGGTATGCGAGGCCATGATAACTTTGAAGACACCGTCAGCTAAGGCCTCTGACATGGTGATCTTCAAGTCACCACACTGAAATTTGCAGTGGCAGCGGACAACCTTGGCATAGGAGTGGTTTATGTGTGTGTCAGGTAATTTGTTGTAGTGTAGGGTTTTGATGATAAATTCAGCAAGTAAGGGACCGCTGTCGGAGGGTACCACTATGTTCAGGTTGGCTGGGTGGCCACCGTTGTCCCGCCACATTTGCATTGCGCAGGAGCCATTGATTACTGCTGATGTGATGTGCAGCATATAACGAAACTCAGCCATGTGTTCCCCCACGAACGGTCATAATATTCTGTCGAACCAGCCGATGATACAATCTGTTCCGACATGTTTGACCTCACGATTTAACCCTTGCAGTTATCAGCGGTAGGTATTGGTATACCATTTGTATGAGTGGGGCTTGATGGAAGACTGCAAGTCCCTTGCATCAGTCACATAGATCATATACCGTGCGGGTGACGTACATTCCCCTATTGGATTGATCATGGCTCGCACAAACCTCGTGTTGATCATGGCTCGAGACTAAGTTGTGTCACAAGCAGATTTGGTCAGCAAAATCAGAGCCTTGTCATGTCTCAGCACGTTACCATCTTTAATTGACAAACATCACATCAATTTCTTCCAGGATATTTTAGAAGTCTGAAACACAGAGAATGTCAGACAGTGGTTATGAAGTGACAGACCACTCAGAATTCGCCTCCTACAGTCCTCTAGCAATGACCAGCTGTTCCTGTTGAATACTAAGTCTCCATCTATTTGCAGCTTCTGCCGTGACTCTCTCAGCTAGCTCGAGGTTTCTAGCATATATAGCATGAATTGCCCAGTCATGTGCGATTGAGTGCGCTATCGCTATTTGCGAATAACCTTCAGCATGTAAATATGTGGGCAGCAAGTAGTACACACCCTTGAAATTTAACAAAGAGTCTCACATCCATGCTTCAAGACACCCACAATGTGGCCTGGAACTCCCTTGCCATCATCTTCCAGTCCAAATCTTGGCCTGCACTTGGGAATTACATGGAAGTAGCGATAGAATGTGATGTCATCAGGGCATACACGCAGATGTGTGCCTGTCGTCCATCAAGCTCGCGGAATCGCATTACATTCATCGAGATACCCTCAAAGCGAGGTTGACTGTTGTTAACCTGACCATTGTATGCCCATGTCACATCATCCACAATGAGGCGGGTAGTGAAGTGAAATGATCACCACTGTAGATGATTCCCATTAATCGGTATCCTGCTTTACCACTTCCACAGGCAATGTCCAACGTGTCGGACAGCACAACTGCAGGATGCCCAGTAGGGCCAAGTTCGAAGAAGAGGACCAGAGGAGCATCCGCCAGAGCCATCTCTACTGTCGAACCAGACATGGCATCATTAAAGTTATGAAGGATCTCCACATGCCTCTCAACCAGTTTTTGGTTTGTCGGATGAGCTAGAGCTCGATCCAGACCTGTAAAGAGAGCAGGGCATCAGTGTTGTCCAGCCAGTCAAAGGGTGCACAGTATGCGGGAAGACGCAAGCTGAGCTCACCACCGATTTCCATGGATTGACTGACTATCTTCAGGTGAACATCAGGCACAGGGAACATGTACTCCAATATTGCAGAAGCAGAGGTCATGCATGCACCATACCGGAGAAGGATGACCGTGTTGTGTGCATCGAGAAGGTCACAGAACGAATCTCGAGAGTTGTCAAAGAGATGTTGGGTAAAGAGGTTGGCATCCGATGTGAGCAGATTACTGAACGAAGCCCCAAGGTGCTCCTGCAGAATAGAGCCTGCAACCCACAATGATTACCATGAGCAAGGTGCATTGTGAAATATATAAAACAGGATCATGAAGGTGCTGTCATATGCGCATGACCAGTTCTGTGAGGACCACTTGCATCCAGCCGACGTTGCAGAGGGCAGAGATTTTGTTTGATACGAACTTGTGTGCGGATGTTTGAAGGGTGGGAGGACAACACTAGTGTGTGGCACACCAGACTGCACGTTCTCAGTGACTAAATCCACCACGAGGGCAGGATTCAATACCAGTGTTCGTGACATGGGCACACCCATCATTGAAGGCTTAATTACAGAGCACCTTCCATTATTTTTGGCCAAAGAACGGAGCCGCTTCTGGACAGGTTGCCTGTACCCATCATCAGCCTCAGACACAGATTCAAGACCACATTTCTTACTAGGAGTAGACCCATCAGTCTCCACATCAAACCACGCCAACGAAACACAATGTCTCCATCCTGCCTCACTCTCTGCATCAGGGACACTAATGTGTACACCTTCAAGATAACCATGACTCACCAAGGTGTTGTGCTCGAGGGCATCAAAGCGGGAGATTTCAAGCAGCAGATCCATTGGTATCTGTCTGTTCAGCTGCTGCAAGTTGACAGGTTGAGTGAGACACAGGCCCTCCCATGTCTGTGCACGAGACGCAGCAACATAAGCAGCAAAGTCATCTTCATGCAGATTCACAATGACGCTCAGGAGTGTTTTTCCCTGTGAAGAGTGACCTGTGACTGCAAATGCCAGCTGAATCGGGATTTGATGGTGAGTCACACAAACCTTCTTGTGGGAACCATCACAGTCCAGTAATGTTGTAAACGTCCAAGTGGCAAGCAGAATGGGGAACACACCTTTTGGTAAACCAGTTAAATGGACCTTGCTATGTGGGAATTCAACCAATACACAGGTAGCATAGGTGATGTCGTGGGAACATCATTCAGTGTAGATATGACGGACAGTACCTTGTGAGCCATTTGTTATGCCAAGGTCAGTGGACATGTTGCGAAGTCGCAAAATCACTGGCATGCCTACAGACAAAGTTGTGAAACCTGGAAAACACCTCGAAGCCTTCAGCCTGGTCACATTCAGTTGCAACAACTTCATTCTCATATCTGAAGACATCTCCTCACTCGTTTTGTCCAAAGCAGCACAGACAACCAATGTGTCTGCCGAGACAGCCCGAGTCTTTCTTGCGTTAAGCACTTCATGAAGTTCGTTCGTTGTGACGATGGCTATGGCATCCGCTGTATTCACTGATGTCAAGTCCACACCATCAGGTGTGTTCAACGTCCTCATCACTCTGGTGTTGAATAAATCAACATTGTCCTCGGTGCATTTCCTGACTCTCAGCCGATTCACTGCATCACCATATTCAACATCTTCCTTCATTCTCTGTTGCTTGGTCAAGGTGATAACCATGTTGACCATTTTCCATGCAAGCCGCCCTAGTCTTTTCTGGACTTCTGCATCAGTCTGTCCAGCGTATGCAGCTATCGGAGAATACAGGGGACTACCGCCCACGGGAGGGAACTGCAAAAAATCACCAGCAAATATAATGTGGACGCCACCAAACCACTGATCTGGCTTTTCCTTAGCATACCGAAGGGCATGGTCTATCTGTACCAACAGCTGCAAGCTTAACAGGGAAACCTCATCTATAAGTAAGTACTCAATGTTTTTCCACTCCTCGCGAAGCTGGGTGTGGTTCTGCACGCTAATCAGGACTGAATAATCTTCCAAGGAGGTTCCAGGCTGTCGTGTACCTTTTCCTTTGTTCAGTGATTTAATTTTCAATCCAAGCCCCTTGTGCACAGTCATACCATCAATCAGTGCTGCAGCAGAGCCAGTGGGAGCCAAGAACCTAATAAGATGTGCACAGCCATAATGATGCATAACTGCCTGGACAGCTTTCACCACGTGAGTCTTGCCTGTGGCCCCGGGACCCGTCATCAGCATAGTGAGCTGGTTAACCAGATCTGCATCCTGCTTCTTGTCAACGTACTTCAAGATGAAATGAGACGTGATGATTTGGAACGCCTGCCACTGCATCCTATTAAGTTCAAACGTGGTGCCGATCTCAGTGACAATATCACTCACTGACCATTTGGTAGTAGCTTCTGCAGGCATCGTCTGAACCTCTGTGGGCAAGCAACCAGCCACAACTGCAGGAAGCTGAGGGGTTGTGACTGGATTATCTAGGCCGAGTTCCATTTCTGGGGGTGCCTGGACCTGCAAAAGCTGCTGATCTGGATTCAGGGTGTTTCAACATGTAGTAGTGATTGTCTGTTCCTGCTGCTTCACCTCACATTTCCACAGCTTGATGGACCTGCTGATCCCAGTGCCTTCAGGATAATGGTCAGACACAGTATCAGACAAGCCAGATATGTTAACTGAGGAGTGATCCAACTAGCCAGATTGTTGCAGCTCAAGAACAGCCTGCTGCACACGGAAATCACTTTCAGAACAATGGGTTGATGTTTGTTGGAATGCAAAGTCAAGTCCACCTCATCACCTTCCACAGCGATAGAAGCAGTCAGCGCCTCGCATGCATGGGTGAGCTGCGCACATTTATGAAGTCTATCTGCATCATGCTCATCCTTGCATTCATAAACAGCCTCCCAATTCTTCATCACCTTCAGACTCCTTGAGCAGAATGCAAAACATGAGTAGCATTCAATTGGATCTTCATCTACACCCAATAGATCGGCTGAAATGCTGAAGGCCTTGAAATGTGCAAGAGCGAATATGGCCCACAACTGCGCATTAGTTGGGCGTGGAATAGACATACCAACAACATGTGGGACATGTTCCACTGCTCCGTCACCCCACTCATTATTAGTGTGTTCAACCAACACATGCGTCTCACAGTCAGGATGTCCTAAATTCAATGTATGCCTACGGAGAACACCAAGTCGAGTCTCAAAGGTGTGCTTGATCTTCGCACTCTTGCTAATACTCTCCAGATGCACACACTGACAGAAATCATAAAAATTCATATGCGAAAGTGTATCGGCATGGTGGAGGTAGTGGTGCACCTGATTAGCATCCAGGAGCTGTCCCTGATCATCCGTGACGATCTGCAACATGTGCACAGGCTCCGCATCTTCATTGTCACGATCAAAACCACAATCAGTGTCAGGAAGAGCATGGCCCGACTTCAACCAAGGATAACGATCCTTCACATACCCGATCAATAGCGAGGAAAGCATTGGCGATGTGTCATGGGAAGAAATACCATCACTGAATCCTTGGATGTAATGTACCACTTGCTGAGCATGTACCTGTTGCTGACCATTGAACTGTGATAGGCACTTATGTAGTAGCATCATTGCACTATCAGTGAGGGATACACCGGGTCCAGGTACAGGCACACGAGCCACAGCGTGAGAGAGTAGAGACAAAACCTCATATGTTTTCACGTCTATCTTCGTAATGTAGTCCGAGATATGGAACATAGCAGCTTTCGCACCTCTGCCAGATAAGATATACTTGATGTTATGATTGTGTCTACAAAAAACCAAAATATATGGATTGAAGTAGTTAACATTTGCATCACGGCACATAAGTACAATGGAATTGGTCTCAGGATCAAACGAAGAAGCTTCCAGAATCTTGTGTGGAAACAAGAACTGACAGCGATCGTCATTACCATATTTATGACAGACAGGGCGACATCTGTGCCACTGGAGCACCTCACCACACCGTTTGATCTCAGTAACGTAAACAGCATCCCACTCTCGCAACACATCTAACGGAGATTTCACATTGGGTGGACAGGGTGGGCGTTGAATGCGTGGTTCAAAGTTAGGCTCCATCACGTCATCTGTGTCAGGCAGATGATGGTGAATGATGTCCTTGAAAAAAGCGAAAAACCTCTGCTGATATTCAGGGGAATCGCGGAGGCGCACATGTAGATCTGAAGGATTGAGCCCGCCATCCAGCCAGATCAGAAAGTGTCCATGCAATGAGCCACACTCCGTAAACTCTGAGGTACCATAGAAAGCGCAAACACACCCGAGGATACCACCAGAAGCAGTGGAACGTCTGGCTTCGAAGTCCCACCCCAAAAGGTGTCGGAATAGGGACCTGAAAGAGAGCTCAAAAAAGTCTGCTGCAGCTACAGGATCCTGTGCAAGTCTGAGCACACATTCACGCCCACAGGGCATCACAGGAAAACGCTTGCTGAGGTCCACCGTTTTGTCGCCAAACATTACCTGAAAAATGGGACTGTGAGCAGGGCTGAGGTTAAAGGTGAAGAATATGTGGGGCAAGCCAAAATACCCGTAGTAGTTGCAAATCTCATTCCTCACGAATATTTTCGAGGCCTGCAACCCAGGAATGCGAGCAGACATGATGTTCACTTGCTGCAATAGTTGCAGGGCGTTACGCTCCTCAGCGGTTGGATTGGCCAATTTACGTTCCTGTTCAAGCTTAACAGCCACACGTTCAAGCAGGAGCAGCGACCTGGTCGTGAGTTTGCAGGCGACACTATCAAAGTTCGATTTGCCCACAGTGAAATAGGTCTGGAGATGAGCCTGTAGATGCTGCAATATGTTCAGCAGGATAAATATGAAACTGTTATGATAATGAAACGCACGATCGGACAGGGATAAGAAGTACTTAGCTTGTGTCTTGATTTCGAAGCCCCCAAGCCCATAAGGAAAAAGAGTGGGATACAGACCTGGAAAAAAACAAGGATTGTTGTACTCGGTCCCAGGTTGGCCACCGTGGTGAATAACAAGGTTGGGCTGTGAATCCACCACATCTTTGGGAAGGAGATTGCGAATAGCGGATGCCACGAAACTTTGCCCAGTTAACTTGTCGCTCTCGGGATCCGATACTCCCATCTTCTCCACCATGATCGTCTGCTCACCCAGGGGATCTGCATCATCATTGGTAAACAAGCTTGCTGGGTGCTTACTGAATCCAGCTGATTCCTCACCAAAAACAACATCCACATTCAGCTCGTGATCCTCCACAACATGTTCAGCAAGACCTGGGATAGGACCATCCTCAGGGTATAATGACATAACAGAGGAGTCCAGGGGAATATTGGCGTAAAGGGTGTTGTGATAACGCAACCAGATCAGAAATGTCCAAATCTTCTGTCTCCGCACTCGAAATAGTGTGCCCATTCGCATTGGATCAAACTTCTCGGGGCCGATGAACACAACACTGAGAAAACCATTGACATCAGTAGGAGTGCGAGGGAGGACGGTCGCAGTCAACATAGTGTTCATCTCATGAGCACAAGTGTTGCCATGAAAAACCCTGGGCTGGGTCGGATCCAAAGACTGGAACAAGTGGGTGACATGTGCCATGATGCAATACAATGCGCACACCTTCTCCTTGACCCACGTCAGATCTGCGAATTGCTCAGGCAAGGGTCCACGATACAGATCATTGGCAAGAGCCAGCCACGGGATTTTGCGCTTGAACAACGAAGAGCGGCAATCCGGACATATGTTGAACCCCCCGGCTTTGCTTGTAGTGCCAACAAACTGGATACCAGACTTGTCCAACATCAGACCATTGATCACATCATTTTGGAATGAAAAACTTGCTGACAGACTCTGAACAATGCAACATCGTATGATAAACGAATCTGAGATCTGCAGTATGTCCAGATTGTAGCAAGCCAGATCATCTGAAAGGTCCACAACCAAACAGCCTTCAACAGACCTGGAACAAACGGCACATGTCGGAGGTTCTGACCACTGGGAACCCACTTGATAATTACCAAAACAGCAAAGAACGACATCCCGAGGGACAATGGAGGGCCATGCCTGCTCACATTCCTGACGAATGACATGGGCAGCAGCAACAGACTCTTGCTTCAAAGCATACTGACGGGCCTTTTCCCAATCGCTCCTTGACTCCTTAGCAGAATGCAACTCATGCGTGATGCAGTTGACAACAACAGAGCTGAACTCGGAGCGTAGAATATGACATATTATCTCCCCATCAGCGCAGGCAGACACGTTGACAAAGGGCAAAAGGGCTGTGACAACATCAGCCACCATCCTCGGGCCACTACAACAAAGCTGTACCGCACACAGCCACAGTGCATTTGCAATGCCATTGCACGACTTCTTGTGTGATCGAGTGTCTATCAAGGCATGGTAATTCAGTGGCAGCAGACGAATGCAAGTAAATATATCCTCATGGCTCAGATGGCGGAGCGTGCGGACTAGATCTTCAAAAGGATAACTCAACCAAGGTATACCAAAAGCGGTAGAACATTCAGAGGTGTGGAGTTCCTCTATGACACCTGCAAGAAGAGGAGGTGGAGAGCATATAGCAGCAGCAACCCATTTGCCATACACCTTGCAAATATGGGCGGCGATGACAGCGCCTCGCGACCTCGTACAATGGTCAGGCAAGGAAATGTTGGACAACTCTGAAAACAAGAGCTCATCTGACATCTGAGAAAGCTCAGTGTGCCATTGGAAGAAATGAGCCAAGATAACTGTAATGGCACTCTGCTTGGTGTGAATGTCGTCTCTTCTGCGAACAAACGCTCGAGCGCTAGAGGTCAGAACAGATGCGGGCAAAGTCTGCAAACTGAGGAGATAACAAGCTTCAGTGTATTAAAACCAAGAAGGATTGCTGCATTGCACAACAGCTATGTTCGCGGATAAAGGTTCATGTATGGAAGGAGCATGATCAAAAGGAGGCAAGGTCTTGTCATCGTGAACAGCATAATCGTGTGGACAATGATCATTATCAAGAACGAATGCCATAACAGCAGGCTATGAAACAAACACATCAAGCTGCAAGCAACAAAATCAGTCAAAACCATCAGCCCACTTGTGAAGAACAGGTACTAACTGAAACCACGCAGGACGGGAGATGAAGAAGAAAAAGGAAGCAGAGGGCCCAAAAAAAACGGGATATATAACCAATGCATGTCTCATTCTGAAACGACGCATCGTCAACACAACGTAAGCGACAGGGTTTTCCAGTCATCACCATTATGTAACCAGCAAAGATTTTACAGGTTGACGACACATTTCCGTCTGACAAAACCCTTCTCCCATTAATTGTGGGAGTCGGGGATTGTCGACAAGAATAGACGGGTGTACCCAAATCAAGATATGAGGATCAGCCAGAGAAGTTCAACAACATGTCCCAGCACTGGTATTGATACAAAGAAGCCTGTATGCATACTCAGAGAAGTTCAAAAGCATGTCCCAGTACTGGTATTGATACAAAGAAGCCTGTATGCATACTGTACTGGGACTGAGAGTCCTAGGCCAGTATGAATACATAGTCTTCTACAATCCCTGAGTTTGTATTAATAAATATGACACTATGGCCTCAATTGGAAGGTATGTTCTCACATTTCGGACACTGCTACACCCAGTGCTTTCTCAAATCTGACTCCAGTTTATTGCCAAGGAACACCAGCATTACCCAGACACCGCGTCGTTTTGGTGTGCATTCAGTGACGGAAATGGCAAGAGGTTTTCCTATCAGCAGATCCTTAACTGCATTGCGGACCAGCAGATTTCAGCGGCCGCTCAAGATGCTAATGATGCACACATATTTTTTGATGAGAATCTTGACCATCCACTGGCTCAAGGTGCATTCAGATACACCAAGGGTGGGAAGAGCTATGTATCAAGCAAGGACGACGCCGTCGCAAAGAAGTGGTGTGAACTTCTAGCAACACGACCAGACATCTCAAGTAGGGTTTTGGCTGCTCAATCATCCTCCCAGTGAGCGCGCTCAATTCTCAGTGGTTTTTTCTTTTTTTTCTTCCCACTTGCATTACATACTTAATCCATATATCATACATCTGTATCCATAGCTATTTCTATTTGACTATACTAGTACATCTTAATCTTAATTCAAGTACCGTACTTGTAGGTCTACAAATTAATCTTCATCTGTTGCATTGACAGCTGCAGTCATCTGATCTTGAGGAAATGTCGTTGACAAATGAGTTCAAAATGGCTATGGCCTTGTTGGAGATACCCGTACCAGGGTGCACCTGCCTCAACACTGCAATAAAAGTTAGACCTGCAATGAAAAAGTAGAGGAGAGTGTACCAATGCGCTCGAAGATATCATTGACAAACGAGTTGAGGATGGCCATGGCCTTGTTGGAGATCCCTGTATCGGGGTGGACCTGCCTTGATAATTGTTAGCCTTGTCAGTAGTCTTTGCAGGTGCCTTTAAGGCAGGACTAGACAAAGAAGTAGAGGGAGGACATATCAATGCGCTCAGATATCATTGACAAACGAGTTGAGGATGGCCATGGCATCCCTGTATTAGGATGGACCTGCCTCAACAATTGTTAGCCTTGTCGGTAGTCTTTACAGGTGCCTTTGAGGCAGGACTCAACAAAGAAGAAAGAAGGTAGAAAGAAGGTATACCGATGCGCTCAAAGATATCGTTGACAAATGAGTTCAGGATGGCCGTGCGCTCTGAGATGTCATTGACAAAAGAGTTCAGGATGGCTGCATGCTCGGGGATGTCGTTGACAAACGAGTTCAGGATGGCTGTGCGCGCTGAGATGTTGTTGACAAATGAGTTCAGGATGGCCAGGCGCTGGGGGATGTCGTTGACAATAGAGTTCAGGATGGCCGTGGCCTCATTGGAGATGCCTTTCTCAGGGTGCACCTGCCTCAACACTGTGGCCAAAGTTAGACCCACAACAAAGAAGCAGAGGGAGGGTGTACCGATGCGCTCAAAGATATTGTTGACAAACGAGTTCAGGATGGCCATGGCCTTGTTGGAGACCCCCATATCACAGTGCACCTGCCTCAACACTCGTCAGCCTTGTCGGTAGTCTTTGCAGGTGCCTTAGAGGCAGTCGAGACTCTGGCTTAGGCGCCATTTGATGATCTGGTGGTAGGAGATCTTGAAGCAGATCTGAGTGAGTGCCGAAAAGGTGGTGAGTGAATGATGGACGCACGAATAAAACACATCCGATCCTGTTGGCAATCTCCCAAAAATGGTAGTTCTTCGTCGGATGATGGCGACACTAGGCTGCTTTTCCATCCACAACATTGATCGTTGGTGGTCAAGGTCCAGGTGGAGCGCAATTGGCAATTGAGCCCAATGAGGAAGGCAGCGCTGTGGCTGAGTTGTCACGTGTCATGTTTGCAGTCTAGGCGAGACTGCAAACCGTCACTGAAAGGACCGTCAATTTTTCACACGAAGTGACATCAACGGCCTCAAATGCAACAGACATCACCATGGGAAAAAACAACTGATTATAACATAAGCAAAGCCATCGGTTCAGCCAGAGTGCACAAACCATGGTGAGAAGCTACTGCCATTTTCATGCCAGGGTGTTTGCAACACGTAAGCGAAGCCATCTAGAGTGCACGAACCATGGTGAGAAGCCATTGCCATTTTTATGCCAGGGAGTTTGCAATACACAACGCCACCATGACCCTGTCAATTCTTCATCCTATGGAAAGCCAGACCAATGTCCAACAGATGTTCATGTGAGGACCACAATTAAATCTGCAAACCATGAGTCGTTGCATCAACGCAAAGTAAGAAAGACTTTCAAAATCAACCGACAATTCTTTCAATACCAGATCGTCACCAGAAGATGCATGTGACACATAGATGGGCCAACAGGCATGAAAAAGATGATTGTCCTCTCCCGCAGCACACGTGATATCCTTAAGAGATGGAACAGACAAACGCAGACAGAGATCCAGACACCTCTTGAACTAATATATAGCCGAGAAGTGAACAATGTTCTGAAAAACCATGTGAGATTGCGCAAGCTTCGGGAGCACCTAGTGCAGCTCCTGCTTCAACACAAACTCCTGAAAATGTATGTCAAAGCAGATTGCTCTTCATCTCTTCTCGCGACGACACTACTTGCAATCCGGCAGTAAATATAGGAGCTCAGTGAAAACATGTCCTGAGTTCGAGAACACCACGTGATAACTGTTGATATAACCGAAGAGTATTGTAAGGAAGCATATTGTATAAGTCATTGTACACAAACAACACCATGTGACCGATACAGTGTAGAAAACGATGAAAACATGTAGTGATACAATTTGAAAGCTGAGTGGTGAAAACGTATGGTAGTGCAACTTGAAACACTCTACACAAGATGCACAGTAGAATGAGACATACTATGTGACTCTTCCTCTCTTCTTCCTTGGTCCAGCTCCAGCATCCTCGGTCTCATCAGACATGCGCTTGAGAAAGTTATGGTGCCATAAGCGGTACCGTTCGAACCCCGTCTGCTTCACTGCTGGCCGCAGTTGTGTGGTGCATTTCTTCCAGTCAACTACCTCATTTGGTGGAGACCAATCCTGGACAACCTGGAGTGAGTTGCTGAAAAAAATAGAACTGATGAATTTACGATAATCAGTGAATTCTAGTGCTTACAGGAGCGTATCATCATGCGCATGCTCAGTACGTAGGTGTACAAGAACTGCTTCACAGATTCTCTCAAGTGTGCATTGGAACATCTGTTGAACTTTCTCCAGGCCCTCCTTGTCTCGGTTGGGGTAGAGTACCTGTGAATGTAAATAGTTAGCGTGAATATGAGACAACACGGAGGCATACGTACAGCAGTTGCATAATAAGTAGGATGATGCGATTTCAGGGTGAATCGTCTTTTAGCAGGTGAATCCACATGGTTACGGTGACCATTGCAGGGTGGAACCACCTATGAGACTGCGACGCGAACCCACCATTTTCCGACCGTGTTAACTCTCCGATCTAAACTCCCCTCCGATCGAGCTCGTTCTCGATACCTCATTCATATGTGGGTAAGGTGTGTTTCCGTGTTTTGGCAATGTTGATGTGGGTGGCGGCCAAGACGTGCTCATTCTGATCGGTGAATTTTTGCAACTGGGTGATGGCACCTTCAGATGTCTGAGAAACAGACACCTCGAATGGCCAGTAGGGACAGACATCAGCATCGCGCGTCTGAAACATCAATGACAAGTCTGGTATTCTAAGGCGGTACTTCTGATCACTGGAGGGGAGTTCTGCAGTAGCGGGCGCATCCAGCATATGCCCCATGTGGATAGGTAGAGAGACCTCGAAATCATCAGGAATGACAAAAGAATCAATGACATTCCCCATCGCAGTGAGCAAAGGCACTAGGATTGCCTCATGTATTGGTGAGGGCGTGGTGGCGATGATTTGGCGAAGGCTGGGGATGTATGATGGTCTGAAGCAAAGTGCAAGATCAATCAGCTCAAATTCAGATCAGGATGAAATCACTCACTTGCGAACCAGTTTATCGTCAGATCCAATAGCATTCAAAACATATTGATAATCTTCTTCTGAAATGTTCGAGAATACCTACACGGCAATCAGCCTGAGAAAATCAGAAGCACACAACTTCTCATACCTCAACTTCGGGCCCATCGCCACCATTCCGAAGTCTGCTGATAATCAATTGGTGCAAGCCTGCAAAGTTTGGGAAATAAATTACATAGTCTGTGAGTTGCAACACACGTACCAGGATCCTGTGTGTTCGATTCCACATCTTTGATATTTCCTGGTTTCAACAACTTTGGTATTGAGTGGGGTCCATTTGTTACTCCTGAACTCGAAGCTGACTCTAAAACAACGGCGCTAGCTGGATTTTTCGCAATACTTGTTGTAGGTGTAGAGTGCTTTTGACATTCCTGGAATCCTGGATGCCTGATTCCACATTTTCAATGTTATTTGGCTTCAGCAATTCTGGTATTGTTCATTTGATACTTCAAGGTTTGAAGCTGGCTCCCCAACAACAGTAGCTTGACTTTTCAGAGTTGTTGTAGGGGTAGAGTGCCTCTTGATGTTCCCTGGGGACGGTCCTCTAAATGATCCAGGAAGTATGTGGGGCTGAGACTGCCCGCCACTGTTGTACTGTAACAAACGGACGGGAGGCATGATTTCAAAGAGTGATTTCTTGTTAAATTCACACCTTATAAGCGAAGACTGTGGTGCAAGCCGGCGTTCAGCTTTTACCGAGGTTTCGGGTTTCTCACTTGCCACTAAGTCCAAATATATAATCAGTGGTACATTCAACATTTGGCGTCATTCGTACCTGAGCGATCTAGATTTTTTTCATTACCATCTTCCTGGCTGGAATATACATGACACACTATGTTGAGTTTGACTACGTTAGAGTAGGTCGATTGGTACGGGTGTAAGTCTCTCGTCATTGGTAGAATCGATGCGTGTCTTCCCACATGTGTGAGAGCAAGACGCAGCAAAAGTATGATGCTACCACTTGCTTGATGCGGTCCATTGTCGAATTGCCATCAGTCGATGTAAACGCAAGGTCAAAAACTTTTGTGGCATCCTGGAATTGCCTTTTCCCACAGAGGGCAATGCCCTTCGCAATATAGCCTGTTAGTGATGGATTTATGCATAGTGACTATGCCAGGATCAATGTTAGTCCATGTGAAGTGCATGCCATATGACTTACTTCATTTGCATCTTGAAGTGCATTGTCCCCAGTTGAGTTTGCGTGCGTACGTTGTGTAGTGAGCCAAGATTGATCCTATTCTGTGAGTCATGTATCCAAATTTTCAGTGGTCCATCGGCAATCTGATGCACAGGATCTGGGTGCAGAACCACATTCCCTTGGCACCAGCAATACATCTTTGTACAGCGGTCAGTCTACTCGAATACTTCATTACTCCCATGATGGCCATCAAGGCTGCACCGCTGATATAACCACACCCATGGGTCATGATTTTTTCAGCTGAGGGCTTTCCCTCGCCACAGTCCACAGCATCTAGATATTTGAGCAGTCAGTACCTCATATTTTATGAGCTCGAGGAGATATTACATTGGTCAGCAATGAAGATTATGTTTTTAATGCCCACACCTCACTCTTATGCCCCGCCATCATCTTCAACAATGTACCTGACCTCAAGTCCCACATATGAAGCCAGGAGTCCAATGAGGCAGTGACCATACACTGTCTATCAGGGAGCACTGCGACTGTGAGCACCGCTTGATAGTGATATTCAAATGCTCGAATGGGTGTAGTGCTGGGACTGAACTAATTCATTTTGCTGGAGGCTGGCGGTAGTGAGCACGGTCACGATTGACTTGCTGGAGAGATTGTGAAAAGGAACATTTTAATCTGTAAGCCAACATACTATATGAGCACAAAGGGCAAATTGTGTATACAAGCAGGTGGCGTCAAGGTATGAATGAAAACTGCTCAAGGTAAAAATTGCTAGGTGGCATAGAGTGCGCTTCGCCTCCCATTGGGAGCTGAAGGAATTCCTCTGCGACTCCAAGTGATCACTCTATAGCGACTACGGGGCTTGCAAGACCACGGTCAGGTCTATAGAAAGCAAACCGCACACGGTCAGTGCGCCTTTTCAGGCCTGAGAAGCTAGGAAGGGATTGCAGAGTAAGAAAAGGACTCATCGCACACTTGCATCTTATATATGTTTTGCAGAGCGGCTGGATGATCTGCTCAGTGCGCATCGACGTCACTTGGAACTGATTCACATGCCGCTTGCGTGATCTGCAGATGGAAGACCGAGAGATCGAAGAAGAAGATGACACAACAATATAGAGAAAAGGACGATGCTTATGATCATGATCACATAAATGGTTGTTTATTCCCAGGTATTTTTTCGTGGTACGCACAGCCACAATTGTCATGACCTTGTATTCACTTTGGTAATCAACATTTTTTCTCAATTAGCAAATGAAGCTGGTGAACCGCTTGGCACCCATCGAGTGTTTCGTGCTCCAGTCATGGACCTCCACGGATCACCTATTTTCTGGGTGCAGTCCATAGCATTTCCTCCCCAGTCATGTTAAATTCATCCAATCCCGCAGATTCGCCGTCCATTCACCTGGATAAACTCATGCATATTCATTCAACAATTAAACAACCTTCACGAGTATACACCGGAAGGAGAACCTGTTCTAGATATCTTCGCAGAAGTCCAATGTCAGTACCGACTCCTGAGACTTGTGTCGTAGTGATCAGCCTAGGCGCGTCCTTTCTACCACCTCTGAGCCCCAGCCTGATCCTCTGATAGATTCATTCACCCAATTCACAAAGATTGATGAGGGGCTCTGGGCATGGCACTTTAACATGCTTGATGTGTGTGGGACACCTATTGCGTCAGTCAACAGGGCATTCCGCAGCTTTGAAAGAGAGGTAAGTTAGATGCCCATATCCTTCTCCGTGCTTAAAAATTTCGTTCAGGAGCTCAACGGTTTCGCAGATTTTCACTGATACAGGTTCTGAACATGCCATGTCCTGAGATGCCAATCTTAGCATTCGATGTTGCATCAATGTACATGGATCAAGATCCGCAAATCATCCACTTCCTGCTCTTGATCAAAGTATGTTTCCACTTCATCGTGTATTTCAGACCATTGCCCTCTTCAATGCAGATCAAGATGACAAGGCCAATCTGCTCCTCAAAGAACTCGCTGCTGGTTGTCCGGATGCCGATGCTCTCACGTGTGATGTCGTGCAAGTAAGTAGCATCCGCACTTGGTCATTAACACTAATCTTTGCAACTCGCGCATCAGGCATATCTGCGTCCTTTTCATAACTGAGTCCCTTGTCCAGCTCTTTGGCTGGGATCTCAAATCATTGTGGGTCACTGCACACCAGAAACATTGTCATGCACTCCTTCGGGCAGGTAAACTTCAAGATGCCGCTAAATCATACTGATACATGATGGACAATATTGATGAAACAACGAGGGCGAGCTGTGTTGAATGGTCCAACGGTGAATGCACATTCCAATCGTAATGACGAATGTTCACTTCCGCCTCTGTTACAAATTTAATATTGACTGGTCGTCTTGCAGCTATGTTGATTGCTCGGTCTCTTGCATGTGAAGTGCACATAAGTCATATTGACTTGATCCGTTTGTTTCGAGATTTGCAGCCAGTCCATATGATATGCAAGATGTTATGTTGCGTACTGAAAAACTTAGACGTGAAATAGCCACTGATATGGTATACCAGTTTCATGCCCATCTGGTGTTTTGTTTCCAAACTACAAGTTTCAGTGTCCCATACTGCAGTGTGTGACTTAATATGTGCGTGACGTTTCCTCACGTGCTTTGTGTCACTCAAATTTATCGACAGTTCAAACAGTGTACACGTTGACGTTGGGCATGTGGACGTTCAAAGATATGACAGAACACCATTTGTGTAAACTCAAGGGTTCAAATGTGCAAGCTGCATGGAAAGTGGCTGCCGAAGGCGAAATGGGGCCATCATTGTGTGCTAAGTGCAGTAAGGATACAGCCCAAACTCTTGGAACATTCAGGATTGTCTTTGTGGCCATGTCCGTGGGTTGTGCCCACCCTGTCTCAGCCTATCAACTGTCCGTTGATTCCTTCTAAGTATCAGTTCATCGCAGAAAAAATTGAACTTGTGAGCCAACATCTCGCAACAAATAGAATGATAGCCACCGAACCAACTGTTGGTTTGTTCAGTGATTGAGGAGTTGAAACACCAGCTCTTCCCATTGTCGCCTAGAAGTTCAGGATAGTCTGCAGGGTTGCAATTTTCCTGGCAATAAGTGTCGCTCTGCGAGTGCTTGCAGTTGAAATGGAACACATCAATCGACAAGCTGATGTCCTCAAAGAACAGATCAGCCTTGACCATCTTCAAAAGGGTGCAATTGTTGTCAAAGAAGATGTGGTCAGGCTTCATCGTGTCAGGACCTGTGTAGTGTTACAGGCATCCGTAACACCTACCGGAGCCCCAGCTCTGCCTACACCAGCCCCCACCCCACTAGACTCGCAAGACGGCGGCACGCCGCCTGCGCTTAGAAAGACAGCAGTCTGGACCACTGTGACACCACCCCTGGCACTGTGACACCACCCCTGGC
Organism: Suillus discolor; assembly: GCF_016758755.1. NCBI lineage: Eukaryota > Fungi > Basidiomycota > Agaricomycetes > Boletales > Suillaceae > Suillus > Suillus discolor. The sequence goes on along the minus strand of NW_024541275.1, from coordinate 90,137 downwards.
GCTATGACCCTGCCCCTGGCCTAGACGGCCTTGTACCTGATCCATGAAGGCTGTACGCCTCATGGTCACCCTAGATCAGCGCATGTCCGGAGCGCTCTTGGTGCCTCATGTACTTATGCACAGTCGCACTTGGCGCTGCATGCTTGATCAGAGGTTAAGCCTCACGTACCTTATCTGACCCTCATGTCTTGTTATCATAGATCCTAGATATACTATAGATTACAGACTGAGCTAGAACACTTACATGTAGCACATATGAGTAGACAGATTATTGTACTTAGACTTTACTTTAATCTACTAGGTTCATCCCAGAACTTGTTCAACTAAGCCTTCCAGCTTTCTTGTATAAGACCGCACTTCTAAGTCGCTCCCCACTTCTTAGCCGTATCCGCTAGCCCTGTATCTTGACGAGCGCCGTCTTACCAAGATCACCGGAGGAACCCTTGATGTTCCGTCAAGCCGAGAAACACCCTCAGCTTCAGTAGACTCACTCGAGTCGTCGCTGAGAAGACCTATCCTAGTTCACACATGCCGACCGACGGTCAGCGTAACATGTAGATGTTCTTTATAAAATCCTAGAAGAGGACTCAGAGCTGTAAGATCCTTCTAAAATCAAAACAGAAACTTCTACACACCTTCACACTCACTACTCCTTCTGCTCCAATGAAAGTCTGATGTGCAATAATCATGCCACATGGTGCAACCATGAGTTGCTCGTTGTGTGTCCTTCGGCGACCAAACATGGCTTTCAACCTTTGTCTAGTGGTGGGCTGCTCAGGTGTTGGATCACTGCTACCATTATCAATGACAGGTAGCGCTAAAGTGCTTGTCTCATTGAGCTCGTATTCTTCTTCAGCCTCAGGTGGGTGGAGGGTTGATATCTGGATGTCCTGACCGACTGCGTCATTAGGGTGAGCAACTCTAGAACGAGCAAGACACTCCTGGAGCTGGAACCTCAACTGTCCGTGCAACTGATAGGTTTTTTCAACATGTTCATGGGCTGGTGTCAAGCATGTGCGGTGGCCGGATACCACAGGCAAGTCACAACCGATGATGGAGCAAATGCCATCATTGCTTAAATGGGCAGGACAGAATCAATGGTGATTGTTTGACAGCGGGATGTGGCAGTTGCGAACCAAACAGCATGGGTGGCCGACTGTAACACCATCAACAACAACCACGGATACCTTGTGCATGGCTTCAGGGAGGTCAGATCTACTATATACTGGTTAATATTACACTGCAGTACTTACCAACACCTTGATCATTCCCATACATGCAAGTGCACCAGTTACAGTAGTAGTAGTGCTGCCACGGTCCGGTCCAGAACCACGGTTTGAACCAGACTTTTGGTCCAGTTCTCTGTGGTTTGGTCCATGGTTCTCTCACCAGCCAGAACCAGACCGCAAAATGGTTCTCGGTTCTAGGTCAACCCGAATGGTTCCATTCTGGTTTGGCCTTCCTGAACCATTCCAAATGCTTCTATTGATCACTTCGACATCATTTGCCTCGACATCAAGCTGTCCTTCGGGATTTGCGCTCTCGGTTGGTCAGGCTACCTTTTCACCTTTTTTGAATGTAAGTACTAACTAATCAGACTGCATTTCCCACCCACTGACATATGTTTTACTATGTTGCAGCTATCTCTGTCTATACATCTTCCTCGGTGGTCATGATTCTCCACCGGCTTTCTGATCTCCTTGAATATCATTGTTCTTGGGTCCGTGGGTGTACAAAATGCGGTCTCAATGACGAAATCATGAGTTATTTCCCTGAACATGTCTCACGACTCATGCGCACTCAATTCTGACGGCTCCCTCAAGGATGCCTCAGATATCATCTTCTACAATGACCCTGATGATCATGCACCATTGCCACAGGTCCCACCTTTGACGTCAACTCAATCTACGGTCCCAGCTTCAACATCAACTCAATCCACTGCAAAAAATGTGTTCTCCGCTCTGTTCAAATCGGGACACACACCAGTGCTAATTGCAGCTGGTTCTTGATGTTTGACTCGCACATCAAAGCCCTCTGCTCATGTTCAGGATGCTGACAACGCATCTTCATCCTCAAGTACTGTAGTGAGGAAGCACGCATTATCCAGCACTGCTGATCCTCCACCACCCAAGAAAGCCACCATGTGTATTTTGTCTCCTCTGGACTCTGATGACGAGAACGAGGGCAATAACGGTGGGGGGTAAGTTATTCTTTGTATTATCACATTCTGAGCTCACTCTATTTGTTAGCTACACTCACTTCAGTATCCAACACTATCTCGTATTGCGTGCAATTATTCACCAATTCAGGGCAGTGCAGTTCCCTCTGAATGCACTTTCTCTAGTGGGGGGATCACATCAACACTGCAGCGCAATGCACTGGCCCCAGCTACATTCTCCGCACTCCAGTTATTGAAGGCAGGTTACCGCAATGGACACGTTTCAGCAGCTACAGAGGCAGAAGAGTTTGCAGCTATGTTAGACTAGCTACTCAATGTGTAGACTAGCATTTTGTCAATGTTTTTTCGTGCTCCCTACTGAATTTTTTTTGGTTCGGTTCGAGTTCAGACCAGAAGAAAACCGAACCGGACCATTGAGAACGGTTCTCAATGGTCTGGTTCTGGGTTTGAGAATTTTGGAGAACCAGACCATGGTCCGGTTCTCGGTTCTCGTCAAGGACCCTCTGAACCGGACCACGGCAGCACTAAGTAGTGGCGGCAGACATCTTCGTAGCCATACAGTCGAATGCGACGATTCCTATCCATCATGGCTTTTGTGAACCAGTCCCGCTGATCGCCTGTCTGAGGAACAGTGAGGAATGCATGCGGTGCTTGCTGTCTTCGAGCAGTGCTGTGAGTATGAATGCATCCCACACATGGTCGCCAGTAATCTCGAACTTTACATGATAGCCTTCTGGTGTTTGCTTACCCTGCGAGAGACACATGTTATATAACCGTGCGCAGTTAGTTGCCGAAGTCCTTGTGCGAGGGAGTCCCATGTCAGGCTCAACATATTTATCCAAAACATATAGTGCTTACCATGAGACATCCATGGCGGTCTTGAACAACTCAGCAACACTTTTCTCCATGAATACATGGTCAGTAACCTGTATGGTCTCCGGTTGCTCATCGTAGTATGTTTGCATACCCTCAAATACGGTATAGTTATGACAGTAATCAATGTTGCAGTCTGGCAGAAGATATATGGAAGGGTTGGAGACTTGGAGTGAAGAACTTAAATTACATACCTTGACAGTAGAGCTGGACAGACCTCACAGCACAAGGGCCATGTGCAAGCGTGAAAAGGACAACATTCCGCTGCTCAGCCTTCTTAAGTGTCATACCTTTGCCTCGACACAGGCAGTGGGGCTTAGTGCAGTATTGACTTGGGGGATAGAGCAGGTATTTGGCTAAGGGTTACCACATGAGCAAACAACTTGAAGCATAATAGCAAGTGGACATACCAAATCCCCTGTGCTGCACATCATTATCCCATATTGAGCTGACATCCACATCAATGGCACCATGTCAGATAACATGTCGTAGGAGTGTCCATGCATGATTGGCCTGTGCTGGCGAGATGGAGCAAGCTACGGCGAAGAAGGTATTGAATGCAGGAGACAACACAGGCAGCGGTGAAGAAGTTTGGGCTTCAGCAGGTTGTATGAGGATGATATTATCCTTGAGACTAGTTGCAAGATTAATGAAGTGAAAAAGAGCAGTAAGGGAGACACAGTTGATGACATCGGGCTGTTTCTCAAGATGTCGCAGTCAGTCGTAGAATGTGGCCATGCTTGATGCAGCGTCGACAATGGCTGCAAGAAGTACTGGTGTGCTTGGCGTGAGACACAGGCGGACAGACCCAGGCGTAGGCAGATGGTCCCGGACAGACCCGTAGACTGCCAGACCCGGACTGCTGGAAATTCGGATTCCCAGACTTTCTGGCGTACCATGGCCTTCATGAGAGCATTGATTTCAGCCAGGGTCACTGAAACCTGAAAAATTCAGGACAAAATTTTCAACAAACTGATATTCAACTTTCATTTTGCTTATATCTTGCTTAGAGTACAACCAATAGACAAAGTAGGGGTAACAATATGGTCCTCTCAACGAGGACTATAACTTTTGTTATGGCATCAAAAAAAAATATTGAAATAGTTGTGGGTATATATACAAATTGTGGCTGGCCTAATATGCATCAGACATTCAATGACAAAATTGTATAGGTATATAAAGAATTATCATAAGTAAAATCGCTACAATAAGTGCAATAATGATAGGTCCCATTGTCAAGCTTTACATGGTAGGATGGACATGGCAGAACTCACAAGATATGCAGGGATGAAACTTCACTGTCAAGCTTGATACACCAACTGCCATATGTGTGCATTAGGCAGTCATTGTGCAATTGTGATGCGGCCACCAACATCAGTATCTACATATATCTACATATATAATGGATGGCTTCTTTTATGACTCACACAAACGACATCAAACAGACATAGTATCATAAAGGTGTGCCAGTCCTTTGCAATTGTGATGCTTCAGCAACATTAGTATATATAGATATAATGAATGTCTGTGTGATGCTTCACCGACATTAGTATCTATAAATATACTCATTGTCTAGCATCACCTTACTGGTAAATTTGGGGCGAGAATCTCAAAATGATGTGTGCTGCATCTGTTGTGTAAGGTAGATAGTGTATTGACCAAGATGTATGGACTGCTACTGTTGGTAAAAACATATCCATACAGTTTCAGTCTGATGCTGGGTACAATCATTTCTACAGTGTTTGTCTCAAGCTACTCACATATGCACGATCATTTGTTGTAGCAGAACATATATTCTCTGGCTGGGTACAATCAACTATTATGTGCTGGATTTATGCTACATACTGTAGAGATACGCACTTAAGGTTTTATATGATTTCAAACATATGGGCCTGCACCTGCAAGGATGGAAAAAAAATACCTGAAGGCATGGCATGGTGAAAAAAACACGATGGACTAATGACAGCATTTACGGAAATATCAAGAACAAAAGAGGAGACAGCGATCTCGACGCACGACGATCGGAGCAAGGATTCTGTTCGAGCACTCATGATATGTGAGGTTAGGCCATAATACGCGGAAAATAAAGGTTGATGGTCACCGGAAATGAGTCCTCTCATTCGAGGTTCATCCACATGAAGAGACGTGCTTGTCTGTATCCAGTTAATACGATTGAAGCGCCACCTAAAAAAAAACTCTTTAATGTCGGAAGGAATGGAGAGTACAAAAATAAGACACAATGTTCAGTAACATTTGCATCATAGTTGTGTGTCCAATCATGTTCTGGATGGAAGGGAGTCGAATGGCAGCCGTGAACATCGGATGAAAATAAATATTGTTTGTGGATATATGCATTGCGCCCAATGGTGGAGTAAAGCTATTTTTGGACAGTTGAATATTTTGCATGGGCTGAGCGCACATTTACTTTCCATTAGTTGCGAATATCTCAGCAGAATGCCTCTGCAAGCAATCACATCTCGCGACTCATTGCATCGATCGCCAGAAAGTCCATACTTGGACACGTCCTTGGTTCAAACAAAGATTGCCAAATTATATGCATGAGCCGTCGACCCTGCTGAAAATGCTCGAATAGCACATGCTAGTGACTCATCAAGGGCTTCATGGATCAGGAGGTGACCTAGAACGTGCAGGCATCACAGATGTTCTATGCATGCGGACATGTTCTCCCATGAACTGAGATTCTGTGGCGCACAGGTGATAAAAATGAGTTTAACCTTACATATGTATTTTCGTCGCTCATGCAGGAAGCCAGCATGGTTCACAAGCATGTCGACATGTGATGGAACGTCCCCAACACATGCTAGCTGACACCTGCAGTCATATATGGTCTTTAAAATCAAGGATGGTCCAAAATAAAACGATTGAATAAGAATATGTCGAGGAACTTGATCACACCAGTGCCCAGCTGTTCTTGACATGTGTTGTATGATACCTGGAGCTGACTGAATCGTCAGTGATAGATGGACCAGAATGAAATGATCTCTTTTCATGAATCATATATGATCCATGACTTTAAACCAATTCGCATCAGGACAGTGATGGAAAAAAACAGTACAAAAGGCTCTATGGTATATTATGATCTAAATATGCAGGTTAAAGTCGATGGTGATGTAAGAAGCATTCACGGCCTCGATCATCTTCTTCAAAGTGCCGATAGCAAGAAGAAGGCAAGTTGTGAAACGATCCTGCTGTCACCCGAGCCATTAAAGCTGCGGGTTTTAATACTAAGATTCATAAATATACAAGTGGAAAGAGTGCCCTCACAGAACGAGCTCGCAAAACAGCTGCTGGGGATTTACATAATTGTCCATCACAAGCAACTCGGACAGGGCGATGCCTGAAAGTCTAAATAAGTAAGGGTGACGGGTTGATGCCTGATTATAAATAGGTGAGAGTGATGGGGTGATGCCTTAAAGTCTAAATCAGCAAGGGTGACGGGATGACACATCCAGAAGCAACTCAGACAGGGTGACGGGGTGACGCCTGGATAAGCAAAGGTGACAGGGTGACACCTATGGATCTAAATGAGGGTGATGGGGTGACGCCTGGCGCCTATGGGTCTAAATAAGGGAGGGTGACAGGGTGACGCCTGGCGCCTATGGATCTAAATAAGGGAGGGTGATGGGGTGACGCATGGCGCCTATGGATCTAAATAAGGGAGGGTGATGGGGTGACGCCTGGATAAGGGAGGGTGATGCCCAAGATACTGGATAAGCGAGGGTGACACATGGCGCCTATGGATCTAAATAAGGGAGGGTGACGGGGTGACGCCTATGGATCTAAATAAGCGAGGGTGACGGGGTGACGCTTGTAGCACCAAGGACAGTGCCAAGAGGACATATTGGCGGATGGGAAAAGAAGCGAGGGTGACGGACAGCCACTTACGACACCTCATGGGAAAAAGAAGGGGTGACGCTGACAGCGCCAAGGGCAAAAAATGGCGGATGGGAGAAAAAAAGGTGGGGTGACGGACAGCCACTTATGTGATGGACTTCCATTTGCGGCTGGGGTGACGGGGTGACGTTTACAGGGGTGCGCCCGTCAGACCAAATAGATATGGTGTCAGAGATGAGTATAGGGTGAGCGGCCATGCAGCCAGAATAATGCTGGATAATATAGAAGACAAGGTCAGTGATAAACATACAATTCACAATGGAAACGTCAGCCTCATGGTTCGATAAAAATACAGGCTAAAGAATATCTGCGTTCTGATCCAATACTATGGATCCCATCCAAGATCTGGTTTGAGCTGATCAGGCGACGTGTGCGGGAGATTCAGAGGACCCAAATAACCGTTGTAAAAAAGAACCCTCCCAATCTTGGCATCATAACTGGCTTGCTCAACCACATGCTTCGTTCAACTACATCTACCCCTATCATCTATGATCGTCATGTACGCGAATCCCTTGCACTCCTTGAATACAGAAATGTACTCGAGACAGCAGGGATGTTTTTCCTGCAAGACTTCGATCTAGCCAGCGACACCTGCCTGGAGGAGGTGCAGCAAATAGATGATGTAAATGTTCTGGCTCTCATGGGTGCAACTGCCAAGGCTCGAAGGGATAGAGCGGTGGGAAGGTTGGAAGGTTGGAAAAACCTCGAGTCAGAGATGGAAGACTATCCTATTGGTCGTACACCAACATGGAACACACTCAAGACAGCCATCGCAAGCTCTCCTGGGTTGATAATGAGGCAATGGACACGTTCGACCAGTTTGTCCATCAATGAACTCTCCGTTGGACGATTGATAGTCAATTTCACAAGACAAATGTGGCTCATGCTTACAAACGAAGTCTTTAAAGGTATCACACCCTACCCAAGCTCGCTCAATGATGCCATGAAGTGCTGGACAATCACAAGCATCGATGACACCCTCGCTTCTGTCGCATTTGAAGCATGCAATTCTGGGCTGCATGATAATACAGGTGTCACTCCAGGTCGCATGGGTCCCAAATCGAAAGCATTTTTGGACAGGTGCTCCTTATTCTTCCCCGACCCTGATGCATCCCACAAAGAAAAATCTCAGTGGTCCACCCTGTGGGAGGGAGATGGCTATATTGCAGAGTTTCACAGAATGATGAAGAACATGAATGAGGATCAGGAGGCATCGCTCAAGCAAGGTTTATGTCAGGTATTCTCTGACCTTCACTGTCTTCCTGCCAGCGGTGCAAGGGTGTGGATTCGAAAGAATGATGCGATAGTATTTGTGACGAATCCCGCATTTTACAGGATTGATTGTGTTGGAAGAAATGGAAAGAGTCAGAGGAGAGCTCCAAGAGCACGTCGTACATTGAAGTTGATCAAGGGAAAGCACATATTTGCAGCTGATTTGATGGACTCCCATCCATTCGACACTGATGGGAATCTGAGAAGAAAGACAGAGAGGCAAAAGCGTCGGGAGATTCACAAAAAGATGACCATGGCGAAGAGAAACAACCGGGTGCCCCCTCCTCCACGTCTACGCAAAAAATCCAGGCCATTCCCAATGCGTGCATCAGAACATGTGGCAAGAGATGATGAAATGGAGGTCGATTAGAATATGTATATGATGTTATATTATATAGATGTAAAGGTATAGCCCATAAAATTACGAAGATGATTGCGATGCAGATGAAAGTTATTCTCTGGGTGCCCCAGTATTCAAGACACAAAACTGTAAACAAGATGGATAACCTCATTACAAAGAGATAAGTCATTCATTGTCTTCTACCCCCTTACCTAGAGCATCACAAATTTATGCTTCCTTATTTAATCATTCATTTATGTAGCCTGCATAAAGACATCTCCCTCTGGAGTTAGGAAGGACTGGGTTCAAATCCCTGTCCTGCCATTATTTCAGGGAAAATATCCCACACTTTGGATGGGAAAACTTTAGGAGACTCATAATTACAAGTAAAATGGAGTCTTCCCTGCAACACCTGGCTTTGCTAGTAAATGTCAGTCTTCTAAATGTTTAGTCCGTGTTCTTCACTGACTGTGTTTTTTATGTTGTAGTGTAACTGGGGTCATCTCCACATTCTAACCTTCTGAAAGCTGGAGAATGGCTCAATGAATTTTGAATAATGGTTACTTAATTGATGGACTTGAGAAAAATCGTGAAGGGGAATATTGAAAGCTGGAATCATGGGAGGACAATAATTTGAACCTAGTCCTTCCCAACTGCGGGGGGACGTCTCACCCACTAGACTGTCCAGTCATTACAGTGAGAGACAAAGGAACGAGGAAGGTGAAGGTGGTAATCAGATGAAGCAGAGTCCATGTTACCTGTTATTCTGATATCTATTGATTGGGCAAGAGAACTTTCATAGAGTTCAGAGCTTCCTGCCTCTCCGACCAGATGGAGGGACTTATGAGGTTGGTATGGGTGGGACTCTTGTATGGCCAGAAAACAGGTGAACTCATACTGGTGATTCAAGATGAAGCAGAATCTGTGTTATCTGTTATTCTGATATCTATTCTAGACATGCACCAGTCGCAAAATTACTACCTTCGCCTTCCTCACATCTTTGTCTCTAGCTGTAATGACTGGATGGTCTGGTGGTTGAGACGTCGTCAACAAAAGTCATGTTGGTCAGTTCAGTTGACTGGCGGCCTCTGTTCAAGTTTCATTTTTTGTGTCTTCATGTGATTGGCCAGACTTGAACCAGTACTTGTTTTCAATATTATAGAACCTGCTAAATGGACTGGAAACATGTGTTTGTCCATGAAAAATAACCACTCCTATTGTGCTGCCTCCGCATTTTTTCTGCTTATGTAAGCAGGCCCACCTCAACCAATGATTGATTTTTTTAACCTTCATATGACTTGCTTGGCTTCAAATACACCTTTAATTTGGAGTTATTGAGCTCTCTAAATATGATGGTGATGCCCTTTTTGTTCAAAAAAATCACATTCCAAAGTTATGAATGTCTGTGATGCTGAGGTCCTCAACCCAAGGTCGATTGTTTCAGCCTTTATGTGACTTGATCTCAGGCTCATCATCAAGGTGATTGATAGATATATATTCAGCAGCAACAGAGATATTTGATCTATCAAGTCTTGTTCTAAGCGTGCTCAAGTCCACCGCTTTCGCTTATGTAAGCAGTGTCACCCCTGTCATGCTGCCTCACCCAATGATTCATTTTTTCAGCCTCCATTTGACTTGCCTGGCTTCGAATAGAACTTGATCCAGAGGTTATTGACCAATCTGAATCTGATGGCAATGCTTATTTCGTCCGAAAAAATCATGTTTCAGAGTCATGGTACCCCCTCCCCCCACCTACTCCACCAAGAAGCATGATTTTATGTCAATACAGATGTGCTAAGGGATGTTCCTAGTGTTTAATGATGATACAAATAGATTATAGATGGATTCAGAGTGTTCTGAACCAATATGGAATGTGATGTGTGAGTTTGCCTGGTACCCCCCCTCAAAGATCGATTTTTCTAGGCTTCACATGACTTGTCAGCACTTCAAAAGTATTCTTCCTGGGGGTTCTTGATGCTTCTGAACACGATGGTAAAGCCAGATTTGTCAGAAAAAATCTGGTTGTTGAGATATGTAGGGTCCCCCTCCCCCCTCCTAACTCATATATCTTGGTATTATATAAATACCGGTATATAAATAAGTGTTCCTACTGTTTTAAGAGCATATAAATCGATTGGAAATGGTCCCAGAGTGTTTTGGGCCCATCCTGATTAAGATATGTGAGTTTTCATGGTACCCCCCTCAAAGATCGATTTTTCTAGGCTTCTCATGACTTGCTTGTGCTCTAGGAGTATTTTTCCGGGGTGCTCTTGATGTTCCTGAACAAGATGGTGAAGCCCAATATGTCAGGAAAAATCAGGTTGTTGAGATACAGAAGGTCCTCCCCCCCCCCCTCCTACCCCATATATTTTACAACACTCACATTTCACTCAAAACCGATACTAAAAATGGTTGTCCCAGTGTTTTTAAAGCATAGAAATCGATTGGTGATGGTCCCAGGGTCTCTGGAGGTCAGCATTGTTGACCTTGGCTGGAGGGATGAAAAACTCAGTATTTTGACATTATCTACAGATCCCAACCGCCGATTTCTTTCATTCCAGGCTCATATTAATCCTTGGGCATCCCTCTAAAATATGTACCAGCCCAAGAAGAGAAAAAAATTTCAAACTTTGAAACCTATTTCTGTTTTGACCATATAAATATGACATCTGCATATTTGCGCAAATATGCACATATCATATTTGCGCAAATATCCAAATGTCATATTTGTGCAAGATGAGGTTGCAAGTGTTCCACACAAATATGACATGCGGATATTTGCGCAAATATCCAAATGTCATATTTGTGCAAAATGAGATTGCAAGTGTTCCACACAAATATGACATCTGCATATTTGCGCAAATATCCACATGTCATATTTGCGCAAAATGAGGGCCTTTGATATACCATAACGCAAGCTTAACCTAAAGGTAGTTACAAAATTATGGTTAGAATCTCCTAAGTCCGGAACAATGTCGCCACCTAGCCAGCGCAGAATCGCGGAAATAAGGCTCAGAGTCAAATCTACAGCCATGACTTGTCGGAGCGAGGAGATTGATGTCTGAATGTCATCTTCAGGCAGAGATGGCAGAGTGTACGGTGGTGCTTTGTATGAAGTAATGTCGGCCGGCAGACAGCTATTGAATTCGGATGATTGTCCCACCCAGTTCAGGGCACTGATGTCGCCCGACTGAGCTACGACCTCCTGCAAGAGCCTCCCTAGCGCCTTTTGCTTCTTCTCCCAACAAATGGCAGCCAGGTTGGCACCAAAGATACCAAACAACGAGTATGCGATATCTTCCTGCCATGTGGTGACATGCGCCGGCACCCATTGGAGTTTCTCCCGGGTGTCTCATCCCTGGACGGAAGGCGACGAGGGCTTGTGCATTGATTCCCGTCGCACCTCCCATCTCTTGCATGATTGCAAGGGAATCCTTGTGGTTGGGAGAGCGATCGCTGAGATATAGGGACCAATCCTTCTGATAGAATAAGACAAATTTTGGGGCCAGGAATTCTTGAACTGCCCATCCTCGTATGTTCCAAGCGCTACTTGCGAGTGCCCTAGGCTGCGACGAAGGCGGAACATCCGGCAGGTAGATGGCGGTGAATGCTAAGTGGTGATACCAGACAAACATGGGGTTGACCGATTGTTGGACCTCAACATTGTTAGTCTGGTCAATGCAACAGGTATCGATCCATGCCCAGCGATACCCTTTATCACGAGCAGTTTTGCAGAATGACTGCAACTTCGCGATGCCGCCAACTGGATCTAAGTCATGCAGCACCTTGTCCTGGATGTCATGCAGCGACGGCTCCTTCCCTTCCCACCTGCGCGATAGCATGGCATAACGGAAGTACGACGCCACCACGTCTTGGATGGGCTGCATTGGGAGATTTGCATCCTTCAGCGTGGATGACAAAAGTTCCTTGTACTCCGCGCTCGCTTTGAAGGCATCGATCTGCATCTCTCTATCGCATAAGCGCCCAGCGGGGGTGTTGATTAGACGATGTGGGGCGTCGCCGAGCTGAGCGTTGATGCTCTCTTCAATAGCATGTTCTGCTTCGGATAGACTAACGTGCTTTTGGCCCAAATCTGGACAAGAAGTCAGCAATATTTGAAGGATGTGCTATTTGAGGTGTACTTTGGGTTTGCGTGTCGGAAGTATTTTCCAACTTGGAGATCATGATTTTGACCGTCTCGATGGCTTCATCATATCGGTGCGCGCCATGAAGTACCGCATGCTTCAACTGATATCCAGAGTAAGATGAGGGTTTGAGTTCGATGACCTGTATATCACTAAAATGAGTATCGAATACGAAAACAGTAACTGCCATTGCACCTTGTTGGCATTGAGAAGTGCGTCGTCCTACAACATTTTTCCCGACCTTGCCTTACTGCGGTTCGTAAATGTTGTATCTGTTGCCAAACCGAGGTCGATCGCTGCAGAGTAAAGCTCGATGGCCCTATCGTAATCACCCGCAGCGAGGGCAACATCTCCACTTCTAATGATATCAGTCACTCCGGCAGCAGCATAGAGCACGCTGCAATCCTGCTTGAAAGCTAAGTGAAATAAGGATCAGAATTATTCCTGGTCTACATCAAGAAGACTCGCCAGTGGACCAACCAAGGCAGCGTGCTTTCGCAGCCTCATGAGCGCTATCCAAAGCACCACGCGGCTGACAAAGAAGTGTCTATATCCTTTCGCACACAAAAAAAATAGTGGCGCATACGATATCTGGTATACATCGTGAACCCATACAGCAAGTACGGCGCCTGCTGTGATTGGTACTACGATGGGAGCCGCAGGTCCTGCAAGGGCGGACACGATGCCCACAATAGTGCCAACCATGGATAACCCAAAAGCCCTGTAAGCATTCAATGAGATAGAAATTCATCTGTAACGTAAAAGACCGGCCTACATGGTCTTGGCGGGATCAGCTGCAGGTCCAAGTTGTATCTTATTGACCATTTTCATCATCAATTCCCTAAACTCTTGGCTGTGCAAATCACGTTAGGGCGGATGTGTCGACGACAAACAAGATGGCCATCACCTTATGAGGGTCGCGGAAGTTCCGCGCATTGACGATGCCAATGCGAAGCACTTATAGACAATCCCACATCTTGCGGTTCTTGAACGTTGGGCATGACATAAGCGCCTTCCGGTATCCTGCAAGATACGAAAGATTTAAATAGGGAGATGAAAGGCTGGTGGGAGGCCTCAATGAGGAGAAACTGCGAGAGTCGCCATTGGGCGCAATCTACTGGTAGGTGGCTTACCATTCTAGGGTTAGGGTTAGAAGCATGCCCTTGGATGCACGCTGCGATATTGCACTGCTGGACTGGCCTCTGCGCAGCTGAACCTCCCTACAGGCGCAAGTGCAGCGCGCTAGCTCTGCCTTGTTATGCTTTTCGCCCCCCGGCACACCAAAGGGAGTTACACGGCAAGGTGGGCAGAGCTCTGAAGGTGCATGAGCGCAGCGTGGTAGTGTCGTCGACCGAATGCTCCGAGAACAATGCCGATGAAACCGAGGGCAAGGCACGCTGTGACGAGTAGATGATGCGAGCGCAAGGGGAGAAAAGGCAGGCACGAGGAGGATGTGACGTCGGGGCCGACGGCTGCACAGTATCAATGTTTCATTCTAATATGTCTGATAAGGAATCACTTACAGTATAAAGTCTAGCGCGCACGCAGATGAGCGTCTCAGTTCTGTTCCCAGAGACTGAGACGTGAGTACCCATACCTTAGCTATTCGTATACAGACGCTGACGCGACCTAGTACTCTTACCTGCTAGGTACACGTTTTGTCAATACTCAGTTCTGTTCCCAGAGACTGAGACTACTCTTACCTGCTAGATTCTATCCGCGTGTGTACCTTCTCCAGAGGTAGCTCTGCCTTTTTATGCTTTTCGCCCCCCGGCACACCAAAGGGAGTTACACGGCAAGGTGGGCAGAGCTCTGGGATCTGAGGCGCGGCGCAGCAGCCAAAGTGCCTAATTGGCACTAACTGCAGAACAAAAGCAACAAGTTCGCACGCATGGCGCTTATATAAGCTAGCAACCTCCCATCATGGCATATTGTTTCTTATGTAAGTTAAGTCCTAGCAACCCAGCTTGGCCGTCTCAAAGGCGACTATTTTTTAAAATCTAGTTGAATAACCGAATAATTGGCACTCCATCGTTGTTGGGCACCATTGTCATCATCAACATCCATCGCTACCTCCTCGCGAAGGTTCTAGCCAAGAATCGAAATGAATGCGCGTACGACCTTTCAAATAAACAGCGAGTCACCTCTTCCATTGAGACGTTCTTCAATTTTCCTTCCAGTAGAGGTAGCTTGATGTCTACGAGCCTGCATTTCTTGTAGTAAGTCACATAAGGCCTTTCGACTTCTATACAAACGCTCTACCACCGATCTGCGGTCCGACTTTTCTTCACGACAACTAAAACAGCTATGTAATTGACACCTACATATTGCCTTGGATCACCAAATGATATGCCACCAATGGCGGTTAGACTGAGCCGCCTTGTTAAACTGTCACAAGCTCAGTGAGTTACAGCCATCCGGCTAACCAATTCTGTCCTGACTCGTCGCAAGCCACCATCAACACACGGTAGTAGAGCACTGCTCGATCATCCTGATTGCCTTTGCCGAGTTTAGTGAAATTGAGCGAATGTCAATGGAGCCGATATTGTTCTTCATGCGAGTCATTCGTCACGTTTTCGTCGCTCGTGTTTCTAATCTCTGGTGTAGGATGCTTATCCTATTGGTATCAACACCACATTTTCTCCTGTGTGGTACACAGCGTGTACTCCGGACTTCGGTCACTGCGGTTGCGACAACTGAAAGGGTACCTTGTATGATGTCAAGGCCCGTGTCCAGACCTTCAAAGACAGGCTCAACATTTTGGGCTTTGACCGCACCAAGTCTGTGTGGACCACACCCCAGGCATTCAGCAGTGGAGCGTAAGTCGTCTTGAACCCCCTGATGCGATCTATCTTTACTCTCATTGCAGATATTGGAACATCACTCCCACTAGGCAGCAATGGGCTGCTTTGGGATTCAGTTCCTTTAACCATGGTGCTCTAGGTAAATTATGCGATAACCCAGATACAAATAACCCTGACTTACATCGCCAGTTCCAAGTCCTTCCAATACCCGACCACAACCGGCAATGCTATGACAATTGAGGGGACAGCAACTAACCTCACTGTTATCATCACAGACATCGTTCAGCCATTCATCGTCGACCCGAACGCCACATTTGCCACCTACGACTATTTGGGTGTGGATGCCGGTCTCTGGCACAAGGGCACTGCATACTTTATATTTCACTCATCCATTGATGGTATAAATTAGGTGATCTCATTATCACAGTAGGCAAGTCTGAAATGAGTCTTCTTGCAGAATCACTGGGCTGTAGATAACTATTAGTGTATACAGCTGTCATAACTACCATATTACATACCAATTTTTCCAGGGAACTTGTGTGCTTCCTGTAATGCTCTCTATAGTGACCAAGACATGTGATTAAGCCAACTGCATGCATAGTTTTCCCAACTCCAACCTCATCCATCAGCATCACTAGTTCATTATCCAATGCTGTATCAACCAGCCTCAGAATACTAACCAGTTGATGTCACTGAGGTGTCAGGAAGCACCAATTATACCAGTAGCTACCATTTTAGATATATGCTAAGTTTTGAAGGTTCTTCAATTACTAACATTTGGAATGTCCTAGTTAATTCTAAAATGTTGTTTGTTAGCACCAAAAGTACTGCATGAAAAAACACTTAAACAGTAGCTATCATTCTGGGTATGTGCTTGGTTTTAAAGAGTTTTTTCATATTCCTGAGAAAAATATGGTCCCACAGGCACTTGTGATTTTTTGAAAATACAATGTATGCCTATTTTGATCTCTCTTTGACAAAAGTTGGGACTTTACGATGGAATGAACCTAGTGGTTCATTATAATTGAGTGTCTTTTGTGCCTGTTCCACATTGACCTATAGATTTCAGTAGCAATCAAAGGACCATGAAGTATACTTACCAGATGCAGTGACTACAGCTAAGGCCTAGCTAGAGGTATTATGTTGCTAGTGAGGGATCTGTTTTCATTCTGCACAGAAGTTTTGATTTCCTCAGGCATATTATTGCCATCTGGATGCTCAATTGATCTCATCCTGCATGTGTATATTTCAAGTTTTGTAAGCTACTAATGGAGGCGAGGATAAGTCTGCATTTATATTTGAGTGCTCCAGGATCTCCATGCATGCTAAAATGCAATGCGCCCATTTTAATTATGAGCAGCTACAATATATTTTGCATTAGATTTGCGAGAACAGATTGGGTTGGTTGCATAAGAATGAGTGTTTTTGTTAAGGTGAATATGCATTTCTTGCCTGTGCAATTATGAAGATGATGATTCAATGTAAGAGTATGCTAGCAGGCACCAAAGGAGAAGGAAAAGAAATGGCAGGAATGAAGATATGACAGCTATTCATGACTCCTCTGATGACAGCAGCATCAGCACTCCTTAACACAGTGTCTGTTCTTTCTGATGTGTCAGAAACATAAATCTTGCTAACCTAGTGAGATTTGCCTGTTGATTGACAGTTTATTTAGTCTACTCATTGCTATTGCCAATGAGAATAGCATGTGGCTTAGGATTGCTAGGCAATGCAATTGTTTATAGAAGCCAGAAGTAATGTAAGTAATGAGGGAGAAATAAACCAATACAACTCAGAAGCCATTCAAGTTGAGTACAAGAAGTGTCTGGGATCTCTGATTTCCCAATATCACTGGCAGCTGAGGAAAAATAGAGGCGTTTTATAGAGGGCTGGAGTAGTTGATGATATACCAGGTGTCAATATTGATGATGAGGGAGGATAATCCAATGGACAAGATGTAGTTCTTAATAGCATACAAAATAAAACATTTCCAGAAGTTCACTAAGAATGAGAGGTTTTCTGTATCCAAGAAAAGGGTTGCTCAGTGCAGTGCATGAGATGAAGTGAAGGAATTAGTTTGTCTCACAAATATCCATTTGGTGATATGCAAGTTTATCTTCCTGGGTTGGTTCGGTGATGGTCATATAATGAGGACTGTCTGACAGAAGATGATAAATAATTGGATTCAACAGAAATAAGTATCACTTATGAGTTCCCTCTATCAAGCTTCTCCACTGTACTCTTAAAAGCAAGATGTGCCATAGCACCATCTGATGTGGGATCTGCAGTGCTGTAGAGAGCCCCAATGTCTTAGCTAACTGCACCTGCGTAGTTATCATTGCTAGGGTAACATTCAAGCCAGTTACATAACATAGCAAGGCTAGATGACTTGCAGTGCATGGCATCCAGATTGGCGGCCAAATAAAAATTTATATTTATATCTTCATATTGCTTGGCCTCCCTCCGCAATGCCTGACACTCCTTTTCGAAGCTGAACTGAGTCAAAAGACAGGGAGGAGATGAAACATAGATACTCATATGGTGTCGAAAATTGAGCTGTGGGCAAGATAGAGCATTCCATTTTGTCGAAGGATATAGCACTAGGTATATGTCAAGTTAGTATGCTCTCTGTCTCATAACGATGTGAATCAAATACTTTTCTTAGTCCACCTTGAATTGATTCAACACCTTTCAACCTATTGACTGCCTCTGTCTACCAGTGATATGGCCATAACCTTCTTTACATCAATACACCCGGTTTGTCACCTCAAGTTCTTACTATTGCTATATCAGTGCTATGCACAGACATATATAATCCTATCAAATGATTATCAATTCTGCTATTCCATCATTTCTGAGTCTATTTTAGCTTCTTCACTCACAACTACTTTTATTCAACCTCCATGCTACACACCTTCCACATGGATTCAGAGATGCAGGCATATACTATCATATTATTAAATCTTCAGATGATAAATGCAATGTATGACTAGGTAAGTAGGTGCATATGTGTGCTCCAATTCATAGTCATGGCAAGCACTTAAAATTTTGCATAAACAAACACTTTGGTGATAAATGCGACTAGTTGAATGCTGAGACACATTCATTAGCCAGATCGGAGGTACATCATAGAATGGAAAGGTGATTAAGAAGGTGGTGCAAGCAGCTGTCACTAGTGCAAGGAAGGGTGTCAGTTTTAAGTGTGTTTCTGTATTTTGTATCAAAAATACACAACTGACTTGTGCTTACAAATTGATTCCTGACATAGATCATACCTAAAATATGCACTGTCTTTGTTGACATTAGTGTTAGCAGGCAAAGACTATCTCTGCGCATTTGTTCTTTGTACAAGTAGGTGCGTAGTATTTGCATATGATACCTCTGCGTGCTATGGAGATGTTGCCAGTGTGTAGGATGCTTGGTGCTGGAATGTGTGCAAAACAAAAGAACATCCACAGTAGGAAAGGTGAAAATAAAGATCTTTCATGTGGTTCAGTGGTGATAAACCAGTATAAAGATATTCAAGTATACAATTAAGCCACACACAGTCAAGCAAAAGGTGTATAACACAATTTATTGGAGTGCTGCAAAAGGGATAATGGGGAGGGCAAGATCTAATGAACAATCTAATAGGGACATTTTAGCATTGTCCAATCTGTCTGAGTCTCCCAAATAATGTTCTTTCATAGGCTTGCTTCTTTCCTCAATCAATCCAAAGTCCACTCTCATTGATGCTATCAGTATTTTTTCCTCTGAATTCTAAAATGACTGGGACCACATCAAGCCATGTTATGCAGCTTCAACACCTCAAGAGCAAGTCATGCAAGACTCATTATCCGCTTTTCATGTTAGGCTTCTGGAAAAGAGCTAATATTGATTATAGTACTATTACTATGACACATATGAAGGAGACAAAAGCTTTAATATATAGTTGCTAATCTAATCATGGTGCAGGCCTTGAATTATGACTATCTCTTTGATAGCTCTATATCCATATAGATGTGGTCCTGAATGTAGGCTTTAAGTGTGTTGTAGATGGGCTTGAAAGCCTGAGCTAAAAACTTGACATCAACAAGTTTCCCTCTTAAGAACTCTCTAGGTCTATGATGTAGTGTTGATACTTGAGTTTTGACACCACACCTAGAATAATATCTCAGATCACCTTATGTTCAAAGGCATACTGTTTACTGGTCTTTTCATTCTCTCTGAAAATGAATTTTAGAGAGAACATCTCATTGGAGATGAGGCTTAGGATCTTAGACTGCTTCAGCTTTGCTTAGGAGATACATGAGAAAGCCAGAGGATGTATATCAGTAAATGTAACACTCATAAAAAGTCATCATCCAATATTGATGATGGCAACCAATATACTATTAGTTACCTTCCTTCTGACTCATTTTGTTTTTCTTCTATCATATTCCTTAGTATTCTTAGCTTTACATACTGTGGGAAGTATCTATCTCACTCATCTCATCCATACTATACATACTGTCCTGGCCTAATTTGGCCATTCAGAAATATTTCAGAATACTTCTGGAATTCATTGGAACTTCAATTCTTACCACCAGTAGGACAGAAAAGATAGGACTTTTAAATTTTCAGGTCACCTCACATTCCTGCATTATGTTAGACCTGGACCAAACCTTTGGTCTAGTTTGGAATGATATAGGTTCAAACCAAAGTTTTGAACTGGATTCCAGTAGCACTACTGCTGCCATGTACATGTGGATTCTGGCACCCTCATAGATATAAATGCAAGTATTAATATGGATGACAGACAATTGTACCAATGCCGACTTCTGCATTGTACCTTCCTCTCACCCTGCCCATAGTTATGTAATTTCTCTTGTTCATTTTACTCTCTGCTTGTCTTTTTCTTTGTTTCTTCCTTCTCCTAAGATCTCTATGCACCACTTGAGCATTCCATCTGCAGATGGACATTCATTTACATAGACTCATGCTCAAATCTCAAAACAGGCGGCATACACTCTCCACAAAGTTCTTTGCGCCACCACCCACACCTAGGCCCTCTCTTGTATGTCTCTTTTGGTCTCTATATCTGCTCTTAGTTCTGGTAGTGGCAGAGTTGGATAAGGAACTATGGATATTAAGTGAGACCTGCATGCAGAGTTGGAGCCTAAATAAGGTGTTAGTGGGTGAAGTGGGTGTTTGGTGAGATGCATTTAGATCATGTTAAGTTAAATTTCAGCTAACCGTAGCATTGGCAGTGATGGAACACTCGCTGTCCTTGTCTTGTGTACTGGTTTCGAGCCTAAAACAGCTGCAATGACACTTGACTGGGATGGGCCAGAAGGATTACCCACTTACTCAGATCTTTGAGTAACTCTTCAACTATATTTTCTCTCTCTATTTTCAAATGCTGCACCTTATATTTGGTACTGGCAACAAACAAGTTGAACTTTGATATAGGAGATTCACCACTTACTGAATCCAATACCCCCATAACCTCCACTAATACCATTACAGTAGGTAGTCTGGCAGCAATCACCAGCAGCTGAGAAGCAGAAACAGTAGATGCTGGCATAGGTGCTAAAGCACTATGATCCATGCATTGATATCTAACAGTCTTGATGAACTGCAGGTGACCAGTAATATATAGGTCATCCATGTTGACTGTAGACCAGTCAGATAGAGTAATGATTTTTTGCATCACAGGGTTGCTGTGGCCACAAATCTCAGCTGCACAAAACAGCAGCATGTGGAGAATGAAGTAGAGGCCTTCCCATGCTTCCATAATAATCATGCCTGCAAGATACCCATAATTAGTTATTGGTTACAATATAATTTAATGTAGAAAACTTATAATGATTTTTGTGATCTCATGTATGAACACCATAGTGTTTGAATGACCAACTTGTGACTTTATGGATCTTACTATTAAGTGTCAGATGTCTTCTATTGCAGCATTGGCAAGGAAGAGCGCTTGACACTTGGCTGAGATTAGTGAAAGAAATATTGGTAGGCCAGCCTTTGATGATCACTTGGTAGAGCTGGATGTCATTATGGAAATACTTAACTCAGTGTATCTTCACATTTTTATTCTTAGTGATTTCTACTGGAAGATGTAGTCATTAGAGTAATATGAAATAATATATTCAAAAAAACTCACTGAGTCCCTTGCTAATTTTATGGTAGATTTATGAGCAAACTATAGAATACCGCTTTTGATGATTTTTTGTAGCACCTAATGAGCATTGGAGATTAATGAAGGAAAAGAAACCTAGGCAGGACAAATGTATCTTTCATGCCTTGGACAGCAAATCCTTCTATATTATGGACTAAATCTTAACTGTTAAAATTCATTACAGACAATATAAAGTCATCTACACCTTCAGTAGCAAAACTGACACCACAGAGAGGGAGGTCTGTAGACCTACACATTACATAGAGTATCATCTTAGTTTAGTACAGCTCCTTAAATCGTTCAGCTGTAAATAATATTAGTGAATTGAGAATAATGATAAGATAGACAGAAAACTCACTTCATTCTTGACAGCCTTAAGAGTGTGAGTGACATCAGCAATTTTTGACTTGGTAGAAATTCAGATGCCTGAGGCTTTCATTTCCTTATGCCTGCTGTACTCAAGTAGAAGACCTCAGGTTTCACATTTTCTTTGGGTTCTTCAATTTGTGAATCTTCTATTGAGTTTTTGAGCTGCTGAGGTATGTTTTATTAGTAATTTTTGCTTGTGCTTCACCTCAGCTGGCAATGCATAAGGCTTATCACTGTTAAAGTCTGCCTCCAAATCTTCTCATGATTCTTCAACTACCTGCTTTATCTTTCTTACTTGTACCTGGTATTATGGTACTTTCTTGGCAACTGTTTCATCCTTTGGGCTACCAGTGAAATTGTCATTCATTCAGTCTGATATGTTCTTCTCCTGAGCTGTTTTCCTTGAAGAAGAGGTTTTATCATACTGTATAAGCATCTGAAATCCATAGGCAAGAGCTGTAGTAATGTAAATGAGGCAAATGTGAAATACTTATATGTAATAAGTGAATATGCAGAATGACATACATAGATACATGTAATAAGCCTTGCTATTATTTAGTCAATCAGAATGAGTAAATTAAACAGTAGAAATATGTCAGCCAGATCTCCCTTACATATTATACAACAGGGTTGGCTCATGTAGCCCAAATTTAACTTGTGGCTGGCTAACCTGTTTCTGCATACTGCAGAGGCAGGCAGAAGCATGTAGGCTGGCCCCTTCCTACAACTCTGATATTTCCTCATATAAGGAATCAGCCTGCTAGGGTTCTACAGCATCGTCTGAGCCTAGTTCTACATGAATCAGCTGGTATCTGGTAGTCTGCATTTTGCAGGCAAATGTACATGTCCTATGACAGGGTTCTACAGTAGAAGTGACTGAAGGGTCTGGTCAGGACCTGCATTAGGCATAAGAAAGTTGAGGATCTCTCAGTGAGAAGGCTTATGCCAGGTGACAATATGGCCTGGCAAGCCAATCATTAGTGCAATATTCACATGTTACTACCAAGGATCCAGGTATTAATTATTAATATGCTTAAATACTTTATTGAGGGTCATATATCTTACAGCCAGGACCTCTCCATCATGCATAGCAGTGTTCTTCTTTCCTTGTAACTTATGAAAATATGCATCTTTGAACTTATCCTTTTCCTCCTCAAGTTTTGTAAGCAATAAGATTGCAAGCTTCTCTAAAACATGCTAAGTAACATTAACAATATTGAATATGAGGGAGCTAGTGGATGTTCTGGCATGGGTTAAGGTGATATTATAAGAGGTGAGTCATCTATTTCTTGTTTCAGGCAAATAACATATCATTGTAGAACAAGGACAGTGGTTGTATATAAGCACTGAGTTCTCTTGAGACAATCCAATCTGAGATGTGTCTTTAGATGCTGCAGTGTATAATCTGGGGAAAAAATCCTGATGATGTACTGCTGTTCCACTTTCCCTAAAGGGATGTTGGGAATTTTGTATATGAGGACCTGGATCTCGGCACCCTGGTTCAATATGGTCAGGATCTATAACTACCACTAGTCACTTCATTGGATGTATCTTACTTCATCATTGTATGCATGACTCTTGAGATGGTTGTCCTTAATAAAGGAGGAATGAGCCAGACCAACAATGTCATTGTATAAGGCAATGGACATGATACTCCAATGACAGAGTTGATATCATGAGTGATAATAAACTTAGGTCGAGGAGTAAGTTAGGGAATGCTTTGCTAAGCATTCAGACTAATGTAGCACTAGTCAACTTCTCCATCTGCCTCTGCCTTTGGCCTAAGCCTACCTGCTAATACTAAATGAATAAAATCAATTTCTGACTGAAGATTGTCTCAAGGAGTCGAATATATTCAATCTCATTTCTACATGCTAGGAGATCATATCATGAAGAGGCCCTTTGAAGACCTTCCTTGAAGTTTCAGAAGTAAAGATATCCCTCACAGGTAAGAACCTAACCAATTCAATACTAGGAATAGAT
Organism: Suillus discolor; assembly: GCF_016758755.1. Taxonomy (NCBI): domain Eukaryota; kingdom Fungi; phylum Basidiomycota; class Agaricomycetes; order Boletales; family Suillaceae; genus Suillus; species Suillus discolor. The sequence goes on along the minus strand of NW_024541275.1, from coordinate 66,112 downwards.
ACATCACAAACCCACTCCACATATCAACATGATAGCACCTCTCAAAATCATAATAAGCACCAAGGGACTATCATATCCCCCACCACAAACACAGAAACAGATCATTTACCAACACTGGAGACAAACTACTTCCATTAGGGTCAGCCATTAAACTAAATGCCTACTGATAATACAAATAAAGACTAGAAAACTAGAGCGACACAACTGTGCTTAGCCATGCTTTGTCAGCCAGAGTCTCATATCCATCCTAAATGGAAAATACAGCATTATCTTTGAAGGAACATGATTAATTTTTCAATATTTTGACAGGCAAAATGAGAGGAAAATTCTATCTTCTCAATCAATGTTTTTTGGATATTTGGTGGAGGAAAATAGAAAAATGCCTGCAGTGACTTCATTGCTGTGTCCACAAATTTTCAGGACTACCTATCACTAAATTGTCTCTTCAGCTCAAGACATGTCTATCTTACAGGTATGCTAATACTCAACTTTTCTCATTTGCAATATATTGACTTGTTCAAAGCATGCAAGTCACAATCTTGTATATGGTTAATGGCCCTGCCCACCAAGAATCCTATTTACATAAGTTCTTCAAAATGCAGCAACTATGTCCTAAAGACTAAAGATGAAGTAATATGAATGGTTCAAGTTTCTGGAATATAATGATGAGTTATAGTTTAGTCTCTAACATAGGTATACCATAAAACTACTGCCTTAATGCTGACGGTGTTGGAATGCAGTGCATATTAATGAACGACTCAGACTCTTCCAAATTCATATTACATAGGACATCCATAGCATGAGGTGTTATTATTGACACAGAAGAAGGATAAAGTGATGGTTCGCATACATGTACATCATGAGTTGTATGATTTGTGTCACCAGCTTTAGGTGGTATAGCTATGATCTTACATGAGTCATGGCTTCCTAAGAGAGCCTTCTTATGATCATCTAAATGATTTGACAAATATTATTGGCTGCTGGTACAGGGGGAAAAAGGAAATCCATGGGTGTATATTGATGAATAAATTTCCATTTCTTATGGAGAAATGTGCTGCTCACTACCTACATGCATAATATATACAGGCATGAGATGTGGGACATACAGAAAGAACACAAAAACAATATGTACCTTGGTGCCTGTCTGACAATTTCAAATAATGATCTTGTGCTCTCTGAAGCACTGCATTTACTGTATCAGGTTTGACCTTCTTCAAGATCCAATCACACAACTGGCAATCTTTGGCATCTGAAATAAAACATTGATTGATGCTGCAAAGAAATTATTTGATAGCAGCATTGGAATCATTTGGCAAGTTGTGTAGGTAAACTCACACTGCAATTCCTGCATTCAACTTAAGAAATGGAAGATCAGGATCAACACTATCTGCAAATCAGGGTATTTAGTTCTACATATGTGATGTTATGAGTACACATATCTAGATCCATAGTATTGACATGCTGATCCATCTTAAAATGCATCTCATTGGTTACTATATTGCTGAACTCATCCCACATCATTTTTCCTTTGATGAGCTAGTCAATGCATAATGACCACTGGTGTTGTGCCTTATTAATAATCAACATGTTCAGATATTACTCCAAGTTGTCTCAACTAATGATATCTATGACATTCATATCCACATCTCTGGTTGCTCCTTCTTAAGTTTTAGTCTCTAGCTCCTCACCTACCATATCTGTTCTCTTTGACACTAGTAATGCATTGTTGTTAGTTCATTCAAATGCTTTATTGTGGTTTTGTAGATATTGCTGACATCTTTTCAAGTTGTCTCAATTAATTATATCAAATATGCACATGCTATTGATCGTCCCTCCTTCATTAGCTCCAGTACCTATGCCTTCATAGATAGCTAGGGGCTCTAGGGTATAGGATGCACTGGTAATTTGCTTAAAAAATTTTGCTCTTGGATTTATTGATGCTGAGGTTAAAGGGTCTTGTTTGGCATCCATGTAGTTTACTAGAAGTGGCCACAAAAAATATCTTCAATAGTATAGCATATAATTTATCCAAAAGCAGCTGGCTTTGGAGCGAATTATAAAAACTATAACTAGTAGGTGAAGGAACCAAACTTTAACCTAATAATCTCTTGCTATCAGAATATAATATTCTATTGATGGAAAATCAATCAATTCAGTGACATGATAATAGTAAATTGTCTTCCTCAGGCCTGTCAGCCTGCTACTCACTTCCCTTAGTAGGAGAAGCATATATACTGACTATGTCAAAAGTCTAGCTTTTAACAACCTTAACTATCTTTCCTGTCTGTTTCTTTGATGTCTTTTCTCCTTCTTCTTGTCATCTCTGACAGGTGGTTCTACAATTACTGCCATATCATCATTATCTGTGACCCTTTTCTTTCTAGAGTCCACCCTCTTAGTGGTGGATTTTACCTTGTCATCATCTCTAGCCCTCTTCTTAGCTGATATCATTAATAATGTCTTTTTGAGCCTCTCATCTCATACTTCTAAGATGGCTATATCTCTCAATGACACCTTCTTTATGGCTTTATTTCTCTCTCTTCTCTATCTTTCTTTGAATCTGTCTGCTACAATCTTCAACATATTGAATAGACTCTCAGACCATATGTCCACTGTACTGTTACGATACATTGTCTTCATTTTCCTAGTGGCTCTATTATGCCCTTCTCTGTTGGTGGATGCTGTCATCCTTCCAACTCTCCTGAATCTTGGTGGTACATTATTGATAGGCTGATTTGGTTTGGTTGGGGGTTGGAGTTGTGAAATTGTAAGTGAGTTATTCTAAGAGACAAGGATTGTAAGTCATAAAATAATGTGATAGATGATTGTAGGAACCAGATGAGGACAAGTGTATCTGTTGAATATTAGGAGTGAATTAGATACTATGAACTATGGTTACTCTATTGAATCATGGAGTGGTTCACCTTTTCAATTAAATGAATTTTTCAGAGGAAGACTTATAGGATCACTCATACATATATTAGACATATCTATACATTGTAAACAAATTTGGCACACTGTTTTTATATATATCAATATTGATAAATCACTGCAGGCATTTTCCCATTTCCCTTCACAAAACATCCAAAAAATATTGATTGAGAAGATAGAACTTTCCTCTCATTTTGTCTGTCAAAACATTGAAAAAAAGTAATTCATGTTTTAATGATTTTCTGTGTGTGGAACATGATGCAGAAATTTAATTATGTTCCTTTAAGGATAATGCTGTATTTTCCATCTATTGTCCTTTAAATAGCAGCTTACAATCATGTTAATTTTCTTCTCTGTGTTTTTCAAATATACACAGAACATTTACAGCTGTTTGCATAAATGATGACAGTACGCGCCTTTTTGAGAAAGAAGAAGAAATAAATAAATCGTACATACATAGGAGCAAATAATGTGTCCTATCATGCATACTAGCTCTAGCTGTCTTGAAACTGCATATGCCTGACTCGATTTCATCTGATTCTATGAACTCCAATAACTGTTACGACTGGGATATGTCGAGCTGTCTAAGTCCGAGTGGACTGAGATTTGGCGAGACAGACGTAGTTCTTCTCTCAGCTGAGAGGTCAAAGGTTTCTGGCTAAGGCAAGTATCGGCGACTCCCTTAGAATAATGGTTCTTAGATAGCAAGGTTGGAGACCTTGCTAAAGGACTATGTTCCAGGTAGAACCCAGTAGATTAAAGTGCAGAATACAGATGGTAAGCTATGTGTCTATATAGCGAGTGTTCAAGCGGAGCTTGTAAATGGTGTATCAAGATAGAAGGCAGACAGCCCGCTTGGCGAGAGATAAGAGATAAGAGATAACAAACATGTGCGGACAGCCCGCTTGATAAGAGATAAGGGCTATGCATGGTGACGGTTACTAGAGCGGAATGTGAGCTTGGCGATTATGTGAGTAAGAGTCTGGAATGTGATAGGACGTTCAGTAACGGATTCGGCAAGAGACCACTGTCCGGTAACGAAGGAAAAGTTAGGGGAATAAGTATACCGTAACAATAACGACTCAATAACAGTGGCTGTCAGGTACCTGCACAATCCTGAGGATGAAACCATTGTTGTGGAACCCACCTTCGATGAACTAGTAGACTCGCCAGAAATTATGAAGCGCAAGCCTGGTCACCCTCTCAAGCCTAAGGAAGACAACATATTCATTTGCTATTGATTCTGAATACCTGAAGGCTGGCTGTAATACTAACACCTTGTCAGTACCTCCACCACTTGTCATCTCAATCTCATATACTCTCGTAATGTTCTCCTACACTGAAATGAAGAAACCGAAAGCAAAGAGAAGTGGAGAACCTGCAATCATCAAGCTTTCAAACGATGAACCTTTCAATACCCTCAAGGCCCAAGTACTCAAATGTATCTCAGAAGCACTGAAACTGAAGAAACTCGCCTATGATGATTACAAAGTCATGTTCACAGTTGCCCGGCACCAAACCTCATCATTGTCCTTGAAGAAACAATCAGAATACGATCATATGCTCGAATGTGTGTTGAAAATGAAGGCTCCTGCAGCAAAGATTGTTGTTGAGGCCTTGAAGAAACCTGATCCACTAACAGTTCATATGGTACATGCATATTGTTACGGTACTTGGATAGGTCTTCTCAACAACGGCCTGAATGAGCCCACCGAGGTTGAGGATCGTAGCCTTGACAGAATGTCAAGGGTTCCTCCGGTTATCTTGGTAAGACAGTGCTCGTCAAGATACACGGGCTAGCAGATACAGCTAAGGCAAGGGGTGCTTGACTTAGAAGTGCGGTCTGAGACAACTAAGTTGGAGGCTTAGCTGAAGCAAGTTCTGGGTGAAACCAAGTAGATTAAAGTAAGGATCTAAGTAAAATAATCTGTCTACTTATACATGGTATGTACAAGGGTTCAAGCTCAGTCTGTATCTATGGATCTAAGTAAGTCATGGTGAGTCAGAGATAACCATGACCGAGTCAGAGATAACCATGACCGAGTCAGAGATAAGATGCATGAGGCTTAACCTCTAATCATACATGAGGCGCCTTAAGGCGCTCCGGATCTTCATGAGGCGGCATGAGGCATACATGCACCAGTTGTGAGGTGTACTGCGCCTGTCAATTGTATCCAGGGGTGAGCTTGCCCCTGGAGATCAGGTACAAGGCCTTTCTAGGCCAGGGGAGGCATCACAGCAGTCCAGACTGCTGTTGTTCTAAGTTCTGGTGGTGTGCCGCCGCGTCGGGAGTCTGGCAGAGCGGGGGCTCTTGTAGATGTTGCATATGACTGTAACACATATATGCTCTTTGATTCTGAGTTTACAGCCCAAAATGAAATGAAAACATGGTGATGACTCAAGTGGGGACAGTGATGTAAGTCAGGGCACCAATAGTGAGAGTGATAGCAACACCAGGAAGAAAAAGAAGAAGAAGAAGGTACGAGAAGTTATATACTACTCATTTGCTATCTCATTTGTCATGACTGACTCAGACCTTGCTGGACATCCCTCTCATTCACATAGAAGAAGGACCCTAGCGAACTCCCACTCAACATCAAGCTTTCAGCACAAATAAAGCTCTTGCAAAATCAATACACATGCAACAAACCTGGCTGCCTCAGTTCTGGCTATTGCTACATCCTACCTGACAATAGTGCCCATTTCACACACTCTCATCAGCATGCAGCTGCACTGGCCGCTAAACCTCCAATTACAATAATCGAAACACCACCCAACCACAAAGAATTTGATGGATTATCATCAAATCTCCTGTCTGACACTGCTCCATTGATCCAGCGCTGACTCGCTGAGCGAAACGGCACACAATCTGCCCCATCTGCATCAAATACTGGGCCGACAATCAATTTCAATGTTCCAAATGACTTCTTTAGCTTTCTACGACCTGCTGCAGCATCCAGCCCTCTGTTACTCACTGCTCCCATAGACCATATTGCCAACACACACACCACTGACATCCCACTCCTTTCTGTCTCTGCAAGTTTTTGAGGGAAACACCAATATGCTCCAGCTTGTGATGAATTGTGGTGTAGTGTACAGATATAAAACAATTGGTATCGAGTAACTCGAGCAGTTCATCCAAGAACCATCCAGGACGGTGATGGATAAGACAGATGAGATAAAGGACATTGTCGCAGTGGAGAACACGAGGGTGCCCACGAAGGCTACAGGTGGGGCTAAGGATGTCGCCTGTCTCATGCCAAAGTTTAAGGACATGCCAGAAAGTACTTTCTGAGAGTCCGACACATGTAATAATATCGTGGAGAGAGAGATGTCGATGCTCATAGAGATTGACGGCAGCAAGTTTGACGTCGCGGCTTATTTTTTGATACATCAATGGTGATTGTTGCAGTGCGAGATGAAATACTAGGTTAGATTATTTATTTCTTCTTCTTTCTCAAAAAGGTGCGTACTGTCATCATTTATGCAAACGGCTGTAAAAAACATAGTACATTTGAAAAACACAGAGAAGAAAATTAACATTATTGTAAGCTGCTATTTAAATGACAATAGATGGAAAATACAGCATTATCCTTGAAAGAACATATAATCTCCAGCTGTAAATAAGCCCTTGGACGATGGCCTTATATTTTTCTGTCTTTCTTGCAGCCAACACAAACACTCTCATTCCAGCCCATTTGTACATCTTGTTAGTGAAGTGGTAGACCATGCTCTTACTTTTCTTTTTGGCAATGTCTATCTGCACCTCAGGAGGAACACCCTGACTGTTCCACTCTTCTGCTGTTTTGATGGCCTCCTGAATCTCTTCCTCTGTCAAAGACTCTATCAATGCACTCAAATACTTCAAATAATACTGGATTATTTCCGTCAATCACTGTTTTACCCCAGGTTTGTAGTCTTGCTTCCTGCTGCTGCAATTGCAAAATCAATTTTGGTACACCTAAAAGATGAGTCGGAAGGGAGTTCATTGTGAGCTGCTCTATACTCACCTTCTTTCATTTCTCAAGCAGCTGTTTGTCCTTTGTTAGAGGCTCAAGTTGAGCTCCTAGTGTTGCATCCTTCCATACCTGATTCCAGTTCTCACCTACACTCCCATTATTTGATGTAGGACTACAAGACTGCAAGCTCCTGTGGAGTTAATGGCGGCTACGTACTTACATCCTTGGCTGAATTAGAGTTGCTGTCTGGCATATATGTATTGATAGAATAAAAGATGTGGGCATGAAAGGGTGGAGAAGGAATGATGTGAGAGATGAAAGTGTTGTATCAAGTCTAATGAAGGTGGGTTCAGTGAATGATGGAAATTACAATGTGACACTGGACGCATCAGTATTTTTGGTTAATGCTTTGGTGATAGTATTATGTAACAGACTACTAGATCATATTATTATCACTTGTGCAAGCATGGTGGTAAGGCTAATGCTTCTCACTTGCAATTGCAGACTAACTAGAAGAGGATAAGAGATAGATAATCAAAAAGGTATTTTACAACAAGCCTAGTCATTGTTAAGAACATGCTCAAGGGTCGGATCTGAAGGGCTTGGCTTCAGCTTGTGCACTGCGCCCCTTACCCGAGTACGTGCCCCTAACTTCCGAGGGCTGTTGGACGATGTCCGGAGGTTGTCGGACGAGTCCAGAGTCCGATGTCCGATGTGCGGGAATTCCGGCGGACGTTCGGGAATGAAGGATAAGACTAATCTGGACGATGTCCGAACTAGAAGGAAACAGCGGAGGACTACCAGAGGTAGAGGCGGAGGTGAGAAGTCTATAGGAATCGATCCTAAGACTAGCGGAGGACGACGAGAGGAGAAACTCAAGTCGGACGGAGAAGGGAATGAGCAGAGTCTAAGATAATATTCGAACTGAGGAAGTACAAAGATTCTACAGGGTTTATATACTACTGAGGACTTAACGGAGAGTCAGTCTGCACAGTCCGAAGCTATGCGAGGCTGTGGACAGAGCATATAGAAAAGTCAAACACTAGTCTATCGGAAAATAGTAAATGAAGACGGAGATAAAGACATAGGAAAATAAAGGCGGAAATGAAACGAGGTACAGAAAATGAGTATAGTCTAACTGGAGAAGGAACGTACAAAGGGATAAGGCACAGAAGATGGATGCAGGTCAGATCCGGACGATAGATAGAAGTTGGCTGGATCCGGAAGTCTGGAAATGATGTGTGTGATTGGTCCGGGTCCGGAATGCGGGATATGACAGTATCCCCCCCTTAGGGCCGAGCCCACAAGGCTTCTGATCTGGAAGTCTAGACTGGACTTCTATGAATGCGGGATGATGGCCGGAGCTCGTAAAAATAGAACTGGACATATAAGTAGGCTGGGGCGCCCATGAGACGTCTAAAACTTTCCCCCTAACTCCAATTACTGTTTCAACATGTCTAACTCCACTTCTGGCAACTCAAAGTCCGCCCGGCAACTCCTACAAGAGAGGCAGGCCGAAATTGCGTGACTCGAGGCGGACACTCGGAGAGAGGCGGAGGAAGAGGAGCGCAAGCGCAAGGAGGCAGAAGAGGAGCGGAAACGGATGGAGGAACAGAAGCGGAAGGATATCGAGGAGACTCGGAAAAGGTTGGCTGAGCGCGAGCAGGAGCGTTTGGCAAAGGCTAGGATGGGCAACGCGTCGGAGGTGAGTCGGATGAGGTTTTTTGTGTTTTTCCGGAGTTTAACAAAATGTTAGTCCTCTGGTCTGGCGGATCCGGAGGTCGCATGTGAGATGTGTGTCCTTAGGCGCAAGATGTGCACCTGGGCAGTAGCGTCTAAGATGCCTAGGGTGAGTTTTCTGTTTTGTCCGGATCCGGATGATTACTGATGATTCCGAAAGATCCAGACTTGCGACCAGTGCCGCACGTCCAAGGAAAAGTGCGTCGGCGGAAATCCACCTATCAAGGCGCCGGCCGGCAAAGGCAAAGGCAAGAAACGCGCACATCTGGAGGGATCTCCGAGCCCCAAGGGCAAAGGCAAAAGGCGTCAGCAGAGTCCGGAGGACATCGACGATGATGTGGAAATAGTGTCCAATCCCCGGACGGTCATTGGGGAAGATCAAGACTGGGTGGAGTACAATGACCAGGCCTGGGTCGCAGCCGCCAACAACATTGTGGCGGAACTGGCCCGGACCAATGGGCTGATGGAGAGAAGTGTTGCAGCGGTGGAAGGAAGTAGGGCTGCGATGGACCGGGTGAGTGAAAACATGCTCTGGTTCATGGAGGAGCAGAGGGTGTTCCAGGCTCTCTTCATGGAGAGTCTGAGGAACGGTTTCTGGATGCATGTGGAAGATGCTCCAGAGGAGGAAAATGGGGAGGAGGCGGAAAAGGAGGCCGGCGGATCCAGCGGAGACATGGAGATGGACTCTTAGGTCGTTGGATCCGAAGTCCGGATGTCGGACGCCTAAATAATGTACATATATGCATGTCTTTCCTTACTCATTGCTAGAAGTTGGTCCCGGCTTATCCGGATATGCTGAGTGGAAATCCGATAGAAGTTCCAGCACATTTCCGAGTTCGGTTGCGAGTATCCAGGAAGTTTCTTCATCTGTTCCCTCGTATCCAGCCCAACGTACTAAGTATAGTAGTTGGCAGTGATGTCTCCGGTGGTCGATCTTGGAGTCCAGAATTTCGGAGATTTCGTATTCCGGTTCTCCATCAACTAATACTGGAGGCGGAGGAGGTTGGATGCGATTCGGAATGGTGTTAGGAGTTGCGGGTTCTAACTGAGAGACATGGAATACGGGGTGCACGGATCGCTGTAGGACTGGGAGTCCTTGTGGCCTCGTAGAGGTCTATTTTCCGATGCATGTGAATGCTAATCATTGCCCAAATCATTCCCTATCATATCCGACTCAATACGCACCAAACCCGAAAACATCGGACATCAGACATCGGGTTGAGGACATCGGGTTTCGCATCAGCCGATCGGATATCGCGCGCACTTGTCCTACCTATGTCCAGTCTCATTGCGCTAGCCCCACTAGGTGCGTAGTTACTTGTTTTCACATCGCTAACATTGTCGACCGCGTTATTACATGTATTCCCATAGTCCGCAGTACATCATGTCTTATTACATAGGACATCGGACCCGAAATATTGCGCTACTACTTTCGCCTATAGGGTTCCGTATTTCTATGTATCTACTTAAATATTGGACTCCCCATAGCATCATCATTATCCGAGTAGAGGAGAATCGTCTCCGACGCTTAGGGGTCAAACCCGATATTTCATAGTTCTTAGTTGACATTGCGAATATCATCGTTCATTCACTGTCCGTACCCTTCATCGTTATTATTGCGCACACCACTCACTTTTCCGATGCTCGCTATCACATCACTATTAGTTTCCGATACCCCGAACCCGAACCCGACAAACCTGAAACCCGAAAAACATCAGACCCGATGCTTTTGCATCAGACATTGTAATTATACCTTCGGACATTGTTTCCCGTGCTCGGATTATTGACCTCACATCACCCACTGACCCCCAAAACTATTCCCAGACCGCAGACCCCTGGGTCGAACGCACTTGTCCACAAGTATAGCAGATAGGCAGTGCAAGACCACAACATAAAGATATCAGTTTGGAGCCATCTTTGTATAGCCCCACTCTGTGTTGTATACCTACAGTGGGTGAGAATGGGAGGTGGGTGAGAAAAGGGCAGGCAAAGTACCGACAGACTTGAAGGGTTATGAGTGCATAGGACATGATGGCGAGTGAGAATGCGAAGGCGGGTGAGAGGAGCGGGTGTGGTCAGGACATAATCTAGATAGAAAGTGAGCAAAAAAACACAGTCAAAATGTGTAGATATGGTGGAAGGGGAAGTGGTGCTCCACTACTCAGCCTTGGGGCGGGGACGGGCCATACTGGGCTTCATAGGGAGGGGAATAAAGCAAAAAGAAGAGAAACATACCCGGATGGGTCTGCTCGACAACTGCCCTTAAGAACTTGAAATCCATTGAGATGAATAAGAGTTTGTGTGAAGGGGTTCATTGGAATTGACTGTAACATGGTTGTTATTACTCAAGTCTGAAAGCGAACCGTCTGACAATGTTGCAACTTTATTGTTATGTAAGCATCTGAATTTGAATTGCCTTGATTCTGAGTCAGATGCAGCAGCAGTTGATATTAGATCAAATACCATGTATTTAAACATTAAAATGTTTGATCAAGTGAGGATCGCTAATAGTAACTATCATCTACGTTTTACGGGAATGACCATGATGAGTGCCCTCAGCTATTGGCCTCTTCCCCCTGTTGGTTGTCTTTGCCTTCCCTCGACCCCTGCCTATATCTGAACCGACATCACAGGCTTCTAAGTCATCTACATTGCCAGCTACCACTTCGACATTAGTACGAGCAGCAGCTTGAGATACGGATCCTTGTTCTTCATGCTGGATGATGATTTGACCGTCAGGTGCTGCTGATGAGACCGCTGAGATTGCTGATGAGGCCGGTGGAGCCTCGTCTGCTTCGCTGTCTGACGACATGTTGAGTGCAAGCATCGCTCGATTGATTTCTTCTGAAAAGTCTTCACCACCGGCGAGATGAAAGGTAGACAATTTCGCAGCGCCAAAAATGTGGTTGTCGATACTGGTCATGATGTTCTTGATGTGTCTCGTGTCCCACTTCATAACGAGCAGCTTCTTGTATTGAAAGAACAGGTCTCTGTAGTTAATGGTTGACAATTTCCCCACTCCTGAACCTGGAAACTCCGTGTCAGGTGAGAGTAGAAAGATCGCCTGTGTTAAAGCAAATCAGTAGACTTTTGATGCAAATATAAATAACATACCATAACTGCCGCCCAGGCGATAGATCCTGGCGTGACTTGTTGAAAGTTCCACTTCTGAGCATTAGTCTTTGATCCACCGCAAGGTTCTTGATGAAGCGAGGTGACGCCGTGTAGCGAGGCTCTCAGAATCTAGATAGACCATAATAAGTAGGGTACATGATAGAACTATGCGACTGAATGATAGCACACCTTAGCAAAAAGTATCCAATTGCCGAAAACAGTCTTCAGGGTCACGTTTTCTTGCAGACCTGGGAACAAGAGAGGCGGAAATATTTTATAAGCCTGCGTCTTGCCAGACACTCCAAGCATCTTTTGAATCTCGACGATGCTGGCTCTGTCGTGACTGGGATTGGCAAAGTATTTCGCCGGAAGGTCAAATATATCTCCTGCGACACCACATAATTTTTTGATCTCGTTAGAACGAGCATCACTGATGCACTTATTGACCTACAACAGTTATAGGATATGTCAGATGATAACTAGAACAGAACAAAATGTGTGATGTACGAGGTCCTTGAAGTATACACTTTGCATGGCTTGATGGACACATTCTGGGAAATGAGTATGTAGTTCATCCAAGAAAGCGGATTCTTGGGTCAAAGCGGTCTTGTAACGGTTGTTGCTATTGAATGATGTAGGTGAATCCGGGCGCTTCTTGGTGATAAGGTCATTGTCTGGAAACATCTCCACTGTCATGCCGTATTTACAAGCATACAGTGAGATGGTCTGCTCATGAGCAACAAGTTTGTCAGGTGCTTCTACACACCGTTTCCGTCTGGGCTTCTCGGCAAGGAGGACCTTGTTGTTCTCTTTAAGGGCACGATTTTCTTCATGCAGACGCTGAACTTGAAGTTGCAGGACTTTGAGTGCCTGAGGAGAACATATCGAGTACAACATAGAAAGATAAAGTTAGTTGCTACGTACCTCCATGAATTCTCCCTTGGAGGCGTTGGGCCCTGGAATAGTGACTTCATCAATGTCGCCCTCATCAAAGTCGTCGTCTAAATTACTGTCCAACACCTGCACTGAGAGATGAGACATTTCTCAGACTGCTAGACGTTCAGTGGAAAGGCCCAGAAGGAGAAAATGGTGCGACACACCTTATATATAATTTGACACACTCCCTGGTACCTCGAGGCCACTAGACGTAACTCCAAATCTTATTACATCTTCGGAGTGATTCGGTGTAGGGTGAACTGCTGTGGGGCACGTAAACAAGGGCACGACTGAAGGCCACATGTTGATAGATTATAATATTAGTGGGCGTGATTGGCTCCCTCGCAAGAAAAACTTTAAAATGGTGAACCTTAGTACCTTGCATGCATATCGGAACGGTTCGTTACGAACCAGAGTTGATTGTCTGATCGCAGACCCTTGTATAATTAAGAATTTCCCAGGATGATAGACTCTTCGTTGGTTCATGGAAGGTCTGGTCGATGACACCATTTTGCGGTTGCTGTAGGTTGAGAATCAAATCATTGCGCTCTGTGCATTTTCATGTCCTGGACTTACTGCTGGTCTGCTAGAGGTAAGGTTGCCATCTTGAATTTCGACATCAGGAGGACCCACTCAGTGACTGAGATTGAGTCAGGATATCCCAGTGTCTTGTAGGAATGGCAAATTATGATAATCCAGTGCCTGCACGATCCATCAATTGAACACATGCAAAGATGAATGTGCTACTTACTGAATGCTGGTCAGACATGTCCGAACTTGAATGCTGATGATGTTTGGATAGGCCAGTTGGCCATGACCCAACTTGAATGTCGATGATGTTCAGATAGGCCAGTTGGCCATGACCCAACTTGAATGCCGATGATGTTTGGATAATAGGCCAGTTGGCCATGACCCAACTTGAATGTTGATGATGTTCGGATAATAGACCAGTTGGCTATGACTGAACTTGAATGCTGATAATGTTTGGATAGGCCAGTTAGTGACCCCAAGCTTTCATGAGATACTCCTGCGCTTGCTGTGAGAAAAGCTGTGTGGATGTGATTCGTGTCAAAACCTACCTTGACTGGGTCCAGCCAGTGGACAAACGTGAGAGAAAACACCCTTGAAGAAACTGTTCAACTGCTGTGGGGAATCTGTGTGGAGGTTCAGCGCATGAACATTACTCTGCTTGAGAACAGTGAGAGCAGCAGTCTGAATACTGACCTTCGTGTACTTAAATAAATGCAGGACAGACTGTACTGAATCATTGACAGGAAGGCCGGCGTCAAAAGTGCAGGTATAATATGGTTACAGTGGTAGTTAGAATGGAGGAGGCACAGGTCTATGGAAATCCTGCTCCCAGTCGACCATTAATAAAACCAAGATGTCATGAGTGAAGATAATAGCAAGCCAACATACCAGTTATAAGGGGAGGAGGACAAGATACGAAATCAAACGCATATAAGATGCCCTGCCTCAAGGTGCAGCGCCTTTACGCAAAGAAACATGTTGGTATCAACGGTGTCAATGACAAGGTAGTCGTGGCTACCATCTGGCACTAGGAAAGCTCCGCAGATGATCGACCTTACTGAAAAAAACTCAGCCTGTGCACGGAGTCTCGCTCAAACACAAAAGATGTTGAGGTGCTTGTCCTTTTGGATGCACACACCAGTGGGAGCGTCAAATGAGTGAATAAGAGCGAGAGAAAAGACTCTATCCTCCACTGTGCATTCAAAAACGAAGAGCAGGTGACCAAATATGATCTTGTCGGTCGTCTGGATGAACACACAATCAAAGCGTGGAGCCCCAAAGAATTTGGGGTTGCATCGAAGGTAGTCGGTGTGTTGGCACCAATCTACCAATGACTCATAGTTGACTTTCAAGAACCGGCACTCAGTAATCTATCCCTCCATATCAATATAGTAGAACACAGCCAAACTGAACAATGATCATACCTTATCGCTTGCTTTGAGTTGGACCCGCTTTCCACCCAGTAGAGGGGCTTGAATCACTAATAAAAAGTTAGTCAAAAAGTCATTGAGCTTGATATGAAAGTTAGTAAATGCGCCATCGTCCTTGTGAGTGTTCTCGACAGATTCAAAGGTCTGTGGAGCTTGTCTGGACCCAAGCTTTACATGAAGGGAGTCGTTCGAAACAACCAAATCATCCACCACAGAATTGTCTTTGTCCAGTGCATCTTCGATGTCTCGTAACTGATGCTCATTGAAGTCGGATATGTTGCGGCGAATATTCTCAGCTATGACTTGCCAATGATTGATGCAAAGAATCTGTAAATATTGTAGCGTGAAATTATTGAATAATGATAGAATCAAGTGTTACCTGTGGTGCGACATCCCTGAAGTTGGTGCGCATCAAATACAAGTCTCTCAGCAACCCATGCATCTTCTCATTCGGTTTCGTGTTGTAGTTGCAGGTCGCTCCTTTGGCTTCGATATTATTGAAGATATGCACATTCATGTGCAATTTCGGAAAGTTCCAGTTCTTGTCGCTGTTGTCGGCCGTTTTTGTTATATATTGCTATTATTCTATTAATGAACAATTTTCGAGGATCAATCAAGAAAATGTACCTGTAGATATGTTGAGAACACTTTCACAGTGTGTCGGCCTGCATGGATAGTGTTGGCTGTGTGAACCTCGAGCGCTGCATACATATCGACTTCGATAAAGAGGCAGATGCAACGAAGTAAGTGGTAGCCGAGTGGACACTTGTCCTCAGTGACGATGGTATGTGTGGCATATATTACCATCTAAACGCAAGTTACTAATAAGGATATACAAATATAAGAAACATACCTTGGAAATATCTTCATACACGCTACTATCGGTGAATGAAATGCTCATAATTTGCGCTAAATGCTTCAGATTTTGCCACTGCGGAAATGCCTCATAACTAGCATCAAAATGAAAAAATAGACATTTTGATTCAAGACGACCACTTACTTGTTGTCCATCTTAGCTACACTCGCTCTCCCCAAACCAGTGATTATTTTTTGCAGTTCAGCCCACAGATGATCGCGGTACAGGCCCCCGTTAAAATGGAGCCTATCCCACGAGAGTGCATTATGTACACACGTGAACATGACAATCCAAAAGGCGTTCTAATAAAATGGTTGTGTTAAATTAGTAGAAAACATCGATATATCAGATAGCGTAAGTTATCTCACCGAGACATCATGAAGTCCATATTGTTTGAGCGTGTTATCTCTCTCTTCAGCAGTCTCCTTGTCCCGTGCAACCTTCAAGATGTTCTGTGACTGATCGGACGTTCGACAAGGATATGTCTTCAAAGTATTTAGAAGCTCGTCATGGGGAACGAGACAAACTGGGCATGGCCACAACGATTTGATCCCTCGAGTTAGCGACATAACACATCTAATATCGAATACAAGTAACTTATTAGTAACATGTACATGTTTTGAATCGAATACACTCACTGTTCTTCATAATCAGCCGATAAAATTAATATCAGAGGAAAGAACCAGCGTTGAAGGTTGTCGAGACATTCAAACCATTGTCCCATGCTAGATCTCAATGCTAATGGAGAGAGAATCTTCAAGAATGCTTCATGCCAAACTGCATTCTTGAAATTGACCCAGCTCGGTTTACCAGCGTGGTCTTTCTCTTCCTTCACCTAGAAAAAGTATTCAAAATAGAATCAGTGCCAACCACTAAATGAAAATGCATTCCATACAATCGGAAGCCATCCGACGACATAGCCACCACCTATACCCTGACTATTGCGAATTTCGGTGGGCAGATTTGCGAGACGGGCAACAACAGGGTAACCTCTTGTGGTGCCGAATGAGGACAACTTAGTCTTATCGGCATAGAGAATGAAAGCTAGCAGCTTGGCACCATCTGGTAGCTGAGACTATGAAACAAAATAATAGATCAAATAATGAAGGCAACCAAAATCGCTACAGCAGTGTTACATACTTGAATATTCCAAAAAGCTTCAGCAGTGTACGGCTCGTCTACAAAATTTACGAATTCCTTGCCATTAAACTTTGAGAATCATTGTGCATCAAATACCATGTGCGGAAAGAGCCGAGGATCATGAAGGAGGTCGGTAGCCCACTCCCAGAGATTCCGATAATGCAAGTCGAACTCTCATATCGTACCATCATATGGTACCGAGATCACGTCTTTAGTAAACTAAACTTAAGGATCATCAGAAGCTGAACATTAGAAAGAAAGACGGAAACAACCCCTGTAATGCGATAGGAAGCAGTGTCCCACCTGTCGTGAATGTCCTTGTGTGTCTGAAATGTGAACTTCTCTTGGCAGGAAGTGCACCGGTTGCAAAGTTTGATGAGATAATCGGTCTGCTCGTTATTCAAGCAAGCCTCCAGCGCAAGCTCAGCGAATTCGAACTCCAGTCACAATTTAAATGGAGCCCAGGGGTGCTGGTTAGGCGGGGCAGAGGATGCAAGTGGTGTTGAACGGCGTTTGAAATCATGAAACGCATGGACTTCAGGTGGGATCTTACTGCTTGGATGGTATTCGCACATGATGTCGTCAACCTGGAAAGTGGGTTCCACATGCTCAGGGACATCTGCGTCAGGAAAATCTGTTAAGGGTAGTTTGTGAATGTAAATATGTTATAATACGACGATTGCAAACATACCAATGTGCCCCATGTCATTGTCTATCTCATTCCAGGCTTCGCACTCTCCTGTTGCAACATAACAATGGTAACACGTAAAGGATTCAATGAGACTTATGTCTTTTTCCTGCAGCATTAACATGTTCATCCCTCGCACGTCTCAGATTTGAGGAACCTGGACGTGTCAGCCAATTTAAATAGTTAACAGACCAAGATAAAAATGAGTGCGTACCTGCTGCTGCACCTGAATTTTGCCTTTGAATGGATTCTGCCACAATTTGATTCTGACGCTGTTTCTCAGCCTTCTTCTCGCAGGCCTTGCAATGGGTGGTCCAACCACGCGGCTTGAGGTCCTGCTGGCACAGATCGCAGAATTTTGTCCTTTCAGGACCCATGTCGCCGACAGATATGTAATGTATATGAATTTCAACAGAAACAAAAGGGAAACACTTAAGAATGGCAGTAAGGGGGGATTGAAGCCATATCAATCACATTGTAAGCACATTGTCATAAATTGAAACCCCACCATCAAGCTTACATGAGGGTTGTAAATGTCATTGTAATGCGATGTCAATGGTTCCTGATTACAATTGATTTAGGAAATTTGTGACATCGGCTGCCAGTCATGTCCTCAAGAGCAAGAACAACAGGAAGCTGCTTCACCTCGACTGCAACAGACCCATATAGACTTCTCCGCAGCATGTCTTCCCAACCATCAAGCAGAAGAGTGAGTTGGTTTCGTGCTTTGAGGCGGTCAATTTCTTCTTGTTGGACATGCACTGATTCAGTGTCCATCAGTGTGTGTGATAGCACATATCGAGAAGGTGCCGTGTATGATGGCTGAATCTCGTTGAGGAACCCAAGCAAGTAGTCATTCTTGCCCACGGAAAAAGCTATATTAGCATTAATTATGAACCTAAAGCCAGTTCATTACACTTTGAGTATCAATTGACTTATAGATGCTGTACTTAAATTACTGTAATAGCTTGACATTCACACGAGAATGCTGCTCCTTTGTCAGGGGGTAATCCACAAAGCCCATCAAAGTGGACTTTTTTTTGTGTTTGCCGAGCATAACTGGTTCTGAACTGCCTTGTGGGGTAGGAGAAGCATCAATTGTATCAGAATTAATTAATTCTACAGCATCTTCTCCACCAGCCTTGCCCATAACAAACATGCGCGCTTGTTTTCGTATTTCCACTGGACATGTTTTACACTTGTGAATGAGGTGGTTTGGGAGTTGGTTATCATGACCTTGGATGTGAAGAGCATCTGGACAGTGTTTGCAGGACCAGTAGTAGTGTCCAGATTTGTTGTCAACCTTCTCACCACAATTGAAATTGTTGGCTATGAAGGATGAGATAGGGCATCTGGCAAGTGTTATGCTGACCGTCGGTCGGCGTATGCGAACTAGGATAGGTCTTCTCAGCGACGACTCGAGTGAGTCTACTGAAGCTGAGCGTGGTCTAGCCTTGACGGAACGTCAAGGATTCCTCCGGCGATCTCGGTAAGACGGCGCTCGTCGAGATGCAGGGCTAGCGGATATGTGCTAAGTCGTATGGGGGCGACTTAGAAGTGCGGTCTCACACAAGGAAGCTGGTAGGCTTAGATGAGCAAGTTCTGGGGATGAACCTAGTAGATTAAAGTAAAGTCTAAGTACAATAATCTGTGTCTACTTATAGGGAAGTACTACAAGTATTCTAGCTCAGTCTGTAATCAATAGTATATCGTAAATCTATGATAGCAAGACATGAGGGTCAGATAAGATACATGAGGCTTAACCTCTGATCAAGCATGCTGCGCCAAGGGCAGCTGCGCATAGGTACAGGAAGCGCCAAGCGCGCTCCGGATCTTCATGAAGCGACATGTGGTATACATGCGCTGATCTAGGGTGTCTATGAGGCGTACAGCCTCCATGGATCAGGTACAAGGCCGTCTAGGCCAGGGGCGGGGTCATAGCGCCAGGGGGCGGGGTCATAGCGGTCCAGACCGCTGTCTTTCTAGGCACAGGCGGCGCACCGCCGCACGGGGAGTCTAGCAGAGCGGGGGCAGGCGTAGGGAGAGCTGGGGCTCTAGTAGGTGTTACAGATCCCTGTAACAGCAAGTGTGGCAGCAGACATTGTGCAATCTCAAGTGATTGTCTATGTAGTATGGGCTGTACAATTGAAAATTTCTTCTACTCTACAGGTAAGGAAGTACAGTTGCTCTGAGTCATTCGAAAAAGGCTACTATGGCCAAATAAGGTGAAGAAAGCTATTGCACTGTGATCCCTGTAGTTTGACATTCTGCCGGATTCTGCCTGCAGAATTCTGCCATCTGCCAGGCAGAACCAGTTTGGCAGAACCAGTTGGCAGAATGGCAGACTTCTGCCCACAACACTAGCTGTAGCAAATGGTTCCTTCAGTCAGCAATGACATCATAGGTAATGAAAACACCCCAAGTTGGCTTGAGCTGGCTCATGCAGTTAGTCAGCCGGACCAAGATGGACATAGGTAGCTTAGCTCACCCCAGGAGAGCCGAGCTACAGGCAAACCGGCAAAGCCAAGCCCAAGCCGAGCCGAGCTGCAGCATCAATGATTCAAGTGTGATCTAAGACTGGTAGCTACAATGACATGACTATATAATACTGGCCCAAACCCCAGCAAGTCCACACAAGCTGCCTAATGAATATAAGCTGCCCAATGCATACATGGGTCACCAGGCACCACATGGTGGTACACGGCCCACAAGACTGACTCAGACTAACATGAATCTCATAGAGTATGTGCGCATAGCAGCATCACACAACACTTGTGTCACTTTGCGACAACTTGGGGAGTTTGTGGACCCTTATACAGGCAGGTGAAGTTAGGTATGGTAGGTGCTCTTTTGTTGATGCTATGACATGGCGGAAGACGAGCATGAGTGCTAGTACAAGTAAATACCAAGTGAGGCCACTGAGGTGTTTGCTGAGTTAGACTCGTGACCTCAATAAGTTACGTGGCTCGAGCTTCCTTGGTTTAGACGTATACATAGATAAGTAAATGCGTGCATGCACGTATTGGTGAACGAGGTACACTTTGCAAACCACAATCATTGACCGCTGTCATGTATGCAGGCCCGCACACATCTACCACTCTTCGTCTGCTCGCAAATCCACAGGCCCAATCCTCGTTCTTAGGTCCTGAACTTCTTCAGCCTTGATAGTATAGTCGTTGATCAATCTAACAATCTCATCCAGCGCATGGTCCCCTCCGTTACGATTGACAGACACATGGTGGGATTGAATTGCTAAGTGAACATTGCTTTTGCCCGCCTCCTCATAGGCTCTGATGGCAATTTTGACAACGTGACGAGAAATAGGGCCTGTCAGTGCCAGCAGGAACAAGATCTGCATGATACATGTTAAATCCACGATGTATGTCATAATCCGCCGCAAGACAATGGTTCTAGATCGGTCACCTTATGAACCACGTTTCAGACGGAAACAACGTTCATTTACTTACTTCTGTTGATAGGTATCATAAGCAAATTTAGCCAAGACCGCCCCTGCGGCAATTGGCACAACAATTGGTAGGGCCGGGCCAGCCAGCGCTGTCAAAATCGATGCAATTGCCGCGACCACGGTGAGGCCGAATCCACTGTCAATGTTTCTGTAAATTGAAAATGTCTTCGAGTATAGTAACAAATAACTCACAAAGCTTGTGCTGCGCGTGGAAGGCCGGCATTGTCTATATCTTTTAGTATCAGTTCTTTGAACTGGTCACTGGACAAGTGCTTCACAAAAACGTGTCAGCAGCCTGCAACGTAAAATTGTATATGTATCTTACGCAGTGAGGGTCGTGGAAGTTCCAAACGTCAATGATGTCCTTGTGAATGACAGACAAGCAGTCCAGCATGGTAAAGCCTGCGAAGTTCATGCTCGAAGCGAGACCTCTCCAATATCCTAGAAATTCGGAATTCAAGAAGGCGCAGAAGACTGTGACAAAACTAACTTTTCTTGCCGACGCTGTGGAGAGTGAAAGTTTGAATTTGAGGCTCTACTAAGATAATAGTGGTCGTGCGTACGCAATTGATGCCTCAACTTTAAGATTGATGTCTACTCGCTGGGCTATCTTCATTACTAATGCCGCTTCTGAGGCGACAAATTTTTCGACATTCGTGGTTGTAATATCGACTAGTCGTCTTATGGTGCTCTCGTGCTCTTGCTTCGCTATAACGGTGTGTCAGCATCGAAAACTAGAGAAGTGAAACCCCTTTACCAGAAACAGTTATGTGCAAGATGTCACTCCCAGCTACTTCCTTAAGCGGGCGGATACACAGTCTATCCAATTCGTCATCTTTGAGCTGTTCGAGCGCGGCTTCATCATATTGGTCGGAATCAGCAGCTTCGAGCTCCAATTCGCTGACAAAAACGTCATGCTTGGTGAAGACAGCAATAATCGGAACTAGATTTGAGATGTGAGTTATGAGAAACTAAATGAAAACGTTGCGCACTATCGCCTAGTATTTCCTGCCTTGATTTGAGAAATTCCTCTACTCCGTTCTCAAGCAAACGTCCATTGGCATGAGGTATCGAGAGGCAGAGCCTTCAAGCAGTGTCAATATGGAAGAGTAGCAGCGGAAGCCAGAAGACCGTACCAGACCGCGTGGATTTTGTCCTGCAATTCGGGCTCGTTGCGGCGGCGGGCAATGAAGTCTTTTGCAGTCTTGAAGATCTTGCTATCGCCAGCTTCAAATCCCTGACTATCATGGACAACAAATCGTTCATTTTCTGGCGCAGTGAATTCCTCGTTGATATCCGCTTCACCACGCTTGTTTTCATCAACTTTCTGTGAAGGGATAGGTGAATATCAACAACTGTCCCCACGTAGCACTAATTCACGGACTCACTACTTCTTTGATTTTGAATGCCTGCTGAATCAGTGATGACTTTCCGACTCCGGTCTACAAAGTAAATGCGTGAGTCGTCTATGTTTGAAGACAATGTCAGAGACGGACCTTCCCTATTACCAGTAGCCGGAATCTCGGGCAAATCTCTAGAATACTGCTGCTAGTCGACTGCAGCTGTCTGATATCAATAATCATGGTCAATGTGGACGATGATGCTCAGTTTGCTTCTAACATAAGAGACCAATACACTCACCGTATTGTAATGACAACTGTCAGCTTCCTCCGAATCACCTTATACACTATCACATCAAGCTATAAGTTTAATGCGGCACAGCTGAAGGGAAATCGGTTCACCTCGTTGGCCGTCGTGATCCACTATATTGGCCAAGACGTCCTTTCTGTTTAATGGAAAATTCACGGCGATCTTCCGCGGAAACAAGCCCGTATTATGGTAACAGTGCACAGATAAGGAAACCTGCTCAGTAGTCACCGGACTGTGTTACGATGTTTTGAACGAGTTGCTCCCAGTCACATAGTAGGTGGAGCTCACATGGCGGGGTCGAACTTTTTACTAAGGTCCCTGTCTTGATCCGACATGTGGCGGATCTCCTGTCGCTGTGAATCAATATTCAACTCGGCAAAATCGACCTTCTTCCTCGAAGTATTATCAAGCTGGATGACAATATCTAGGAAGAAAAATTTCCAAGGGTGAAAGGCACGGTAAGTGGGAAATTCTTACTGGAGATGTAGAGAGGAGCAGAGGAGGCGACTACGGTAGGGGTATTTCCAGACATCGTCCTTCGAATCGATGGGAGTCAGTGGAAGAAAGGGTAAGGAGTGGATGGATGACGGGAGAGCAACAAGTAGTAGCCCTGGGACGCGAACGTCGTATCAGCGCTTGTTTGCACGTGCCGACCCGATGCCAGTAAATATGCTTGAGAAACTTGCAGAAGAGTCTTGTCAGACCTGGAGCGCTGAAAATTTAGTGACCGTTCATTCGGGACTTGACGCAAGAGGCCCGTGTATTACATGGACCCACATCGCAGGGTTTAGACTGCTGCTGAATTTGCAATAGCTAATAAGTAGCAACTTGCTCGTGTGCTGCATGTATGCAAACAGCCGTAAATAAATTAAGTATGCACCATTACATAATCATCGCACTCCGTGACCGGCATTTAAATTTGTTGTTTTTGTCATGAATATTCATCGCCAAGTATAACAGATTCCTGCCCCACTAAACCTGCAATCTACTACTAAGTTACACTTATGTAGCTCGAGTTCAAACCTTAGTCAAACGTATACGAAGATGAGCACTGTGCACATATGTACACGTATTAGTGAACTAGGTACGCTTTGGAAACTACAAACCATTGTCATGTATGAAAGCCCGCACCGTGACCGTCTACCACTCTTCGTCTACTTGCAAATCCACGGGCCCAATCTTCGTCCTCAGGTTCTGAACGTCTTCAGCCTTGATAGAATGATCCTTGATCAATTTAACTATCTTCTCCAACGCATCGTCCCCTCCGCCACGGGTGACAGATACACAGTGCGATTGAATTGCTGAGTGAACATCGCTTTTACACGTCCCCTCATAGCCTTTGATGGCAATTTTGATGACGTGACGAGAAATAGGCCCTGTCGGTGCTAACAGGAACAAGATCTGCATGATGCATGTTAAATCCACGATGTATGTCATGATCCGCCGCAAAACAATGTTTCTAGATCGGTCACCTTATAAACTACCTTTCAGATAGAAACAGTACGCATTCACTCACGTCCGTTGATAGGTATCATAAACCCATTTAGTCAAGACCACCCCTGCGGCAATCGGTACGACAATTGGTAGAAGCGGGCCAGATAACGATGACAAAATCGATGCAATTGTCGCGACCACGGAGAGGCCGAATTCACTGCCAGTGTTTCTGTAAATTGAAAGCGTCTCGGAGTACAATAACTAACAACTCACAAAGCCTGTGCCGTGTGTGGAAGATCAACCTTGTCTAGATCTTTTAGAATCAGCTCTTTGAACTGGTCACTGGCCAAGTGCTTCGCAGAAACGTGTCAGCAGCCTGTAACATGAAATTGAATGTGCATCTTACACAATGAGGGTCGTTGAAGTTCCAAACGTCAATTATGTCCTTGTGAATCACAGACAAGCAGTCTAACATGGTAAAACCGGTGAAGTTCATGCTCGAAGCGAGACCTCTCCAATATCCTAGAAAATTGGAAGTAAACAAGGCGCCGAAAACTATGGCAAAACTAACTTTTCTCGCCGATGCTGTGGAGAGCAAAAACGTGAAATTAAGGCTTTATTAAAATAACAGTGGTCGTGCGTACGCAATTGAAGCCTTAAGTTTAAGACCGATGTCTACTCGCTGGGCTATCATCATTGCTAATGCCGCTTCTGAGGCAACATATTTTTCGACGTTCGTGGTTGTAAGATCGATCAGTTGTCTTATGGTGCTCTCGTACTCTTCGTTCGCTATAATGGTATGTCAGCATCGGGGACTAGATAATTTAAAACCCTTTACTCGAAACAGTTGTGTGCAGGATGTCGCCCTCAGCTGCCTCCTTAAGCGGCTGGATACACAGTTTATCCAATGTGCTAACTTTAAGCTCTTCGAGAGTGACTTCATCATATGATTCACCAGCGTCGTACTCCAATTTGTCGACAAGGATGTCATGCTTGGTGAAGACAGCAATGAGCGGAACTGGATTTAAAATATGAGTTATGAGAAACGAAATGCAAACGCTGCGCACTATCGCCTAGTATGTCCTTCCTCAATTTGAGAAATTCCTCTACCCCGCTCTCAAGCAAGCGTCCATCAGCCTGAGGTATCGAGAGGCAGAGCCTTTGAGCAGTGTCAGTATGGCAGAGTGGTATCAGAAGCCAGAAGACCGTACCAGACCGCGTGGATCCTGTCCTGCAGTTTAGGCTCCTTGCGTCTGCGGGCAATGAAGTCTTTTGCAGTCTTAAAAATCATGCTATCGCCAGCTTCAAACCCCTGACTATCGTGGAGGACAAATCGTTCATTTTCTGCCGCAATGAATTCCCTTTCGATATCTGCTTCACCACGTTTGTGTTCAGAAATATGCTGTAAAGGACATGTGAACGTCAGCAACGGTCCCCACGTGACAGTGATTCATGGACTCAACTACTTCATTTATTTTGAATGCCTGCTGGATCAGTGATGACTTTCCGACTCCGGTCTACGAAGTGGATGCGTGAATCGTCTATGCTTGAAGATAATGACAGAGACGGACCTTCCCTATCACTAGTAGCCGAAATCTTGGGCAAATCTTTAGAATATCGCTGCTAGTCGACTGCAGCTGTCTAATATCACCAATCATGGCCGATATGCACAAGAATGCTCAGCTTTCTTCTGAGATGAGAGACCAATATACTGACAATATTGTGACGACAATAGACATCTTCCCCTCAGTCATCCTATACTCTATCACATCAAGCTATAAGTGTTATGCAGCACAGTTGAAGGGAAATTTCACCTCGTTGGTTGTCGTGACTCACTGCATTAGACAAGATGTCTTTTCTGTCTAATGAAAACTTCTTGGTGGTCTTCCACAGAAACGTGCCTTGAAAGTGTACAAACAAGGAAACCCGCCCAGTGGTCACCGCACTGTGTTACAATGTTCTGAACGAGTTTCTACAAACATAGGTAGGACTCACATGGCGGGATCGAACCTCGCACTGAGGTCCTTGTCTTGATCCGAACTGTGGCGGATCTCCTGTCGCTGTGAATCAAACTTCAACTCGGCAAAATCGATTTTCTTCTTTGAAGTGTCATCAAGGCGGATGACAATACCTGGGAAAAATATTTAAGGGTCAAATACACAGAAATTCTTACTGGTGATGTGGAGAGGAACAGATGAAGCGGCTACGCCAGTGGGAGTATTTTCCGACATTTCATCCGAGTCGATGAGAGAACGGGTAAGGGGGAATGATGGCGGGGGAAAAACCAGTAGTAGCGAATTCGTATCAGCACATGCTTGCATGCTTGAGGCTTGCAGAAGTCCTCCTGGAAGCGCTTGATAGGCTGATAATTACCGTTTGTTCGGGACTTGGCACAACTCGTGTGGTACGTAGACCACATTCCAGGGTTCAGTTCACTGCCTCGACCCCTGAATTCACACTAAGCCATCAAATTGCACGTCTGACTAGCATGAGGCAGCTGCATGTAAGTCTGTATGCACATGATGCAGCAATGCTGAGAAAGACGTAATTCAACGCGCTTACCACAATTAATAGGTGCTTACCTGCTAAGATGGATGTTACATTATTACATATGTGATAACATTTGCGCCAGCCTCGGGCGTCCAATTGAGGGCGCACTGTGATATGATGAGAATCGAAGATGATATATGAACGTAGTGACAACAGCCTCGTGCGTCCAATTGAGATGATGCTCTTATAGCCGCCGGATCTGGGATTGAAATCTCGTTTCGGCAAGCGCCTCGCGCCCATATACTCAGGGGCCACCAGATAGAAGGACAACAGGGTCCCCGGTCACCAACACAATAGGAATAAAAGGTCCAAAGTATCGGTGTGACAGAGATTCTGCACGCTGAAACCCTCTCTTACAGGGTCCTGGGATAGGTTTAAATTATCATAAGAGTCCCTACTGTAGGGCGGCTATGGGGATGTTATCCCAGCTATCCCAATCAGACTCACTCACTAGCCACCTCTTCATATATGTTGATCCTGGTACCAGCTCGGTTTCAAGCCTGGCTGACCAATTGGGCAAGGAATATATACTCGCTGCTTGCCAACCTTGGGCTTAGCTGGAAGTCGGCACAAATAAACAATGAGTTTGTTTTTTTATGCAAATTTATGTTTCGTGTAATTTTGATCAAGTGTCTACGGATCAATAGTCTGCTCGACCTCACTGAGCAAATAAGCAAGGAGTCATCCCGATACCCTGTCGCTCAAGGCAGTTTTGGGGATGTCTGGAAGTGCATACGTAAGCACCCTCGAATCACGGTAGCTCCTTCAGGTTTGCACTTGTAAATATGCACTCATACTGTCTCCCTCTACCAGGTTGCAGTAAAGTGTCTGCGACTTGAAATTCCGAACGATAACTGCAAGACAAAAATTACCCAGGTTTGAATGGCACCACGCACTCAGCTAATACCACGTGTTTATTTGTACACTTCAGAGGCTCGAACACGACTTGCAGCGGAATACTAAGCTTAAACACGCCAATCTGTTACCTTTGTTGGGCATAACTCAAGGGTTTGGTCCACTGCCCGCTATCGTCTCCCCATGGATGAACAAAGGCTCACTTACCATGCTTCTGGAGCGTGATTTCCAGCAACTCACTCTCACTCGAATGCTCCAAATCGTGGGTCTTTCTTCATGGTATGGCTCGTATCTTAATATTTGTTATTACAGCTCAAAGATGTCGCTTCAGCTATTGAGTACTGTATGCGGCAAACCTCAGTATTCGACGCAAAGCTAATGTGAATATTAGTACACTCCGAAAACATAATACACGGTGATCTCACCGGCGTGAGTACCACAGATATCTCCTTCAAAACAATTATTGACGCGACTCAGAACAACATTCTCATCGATGAGAACGGCAAAGCCTTCGTGGCTGACCATGGAATTCTCATCTTTTGTGCCGAGCTCCATGGCACGTCATACATCAGAAGCAATGTGCGATGGGCTGCACCTGAAAACTTTCAAGTTCCGGAAGATGAGGAGTCAATAAGCTTGCCCCAATTGGCATCTGACATCTATTCTTTCGGGTGCATCATGTTGCAGGTTTGTCGGTGGATCTTGATATCATGCAATGCGATTATCAATCTCTTTGTAGGTCTTCACAGGAAAGGTTCCGTATTCCGAATTTCGGAGTGACCATCAAGTTACTGTACAGATACTCAGAGGCCGAAAGCCTGCCCGACCAGTGACTCCATCCATTCCCGATGCCCTATGGGATTTCATGCAGAAGTGCTGGCTTGATAAACCGGAACAAAGGCCTTCAGCCAACGAAGTACTGACATTTATACAGGGACAACTAGAGGAAAGCTCCTGCTCTCATGCGACTCGTGATGCCACAGCAGTTTCCTAGCATCTTTGTATGTTATGCTCCCTGTTTTGTGCTCTGTCCGACATAATGTTCGCGACGTTCCATACCTTGATATCTCTCATACCTACGATTTAGGCTTACAGCTATCATGTTAACATGCCCACCCATGTCCTGAACATCGCAGACTAGCTATGTTTCACAACGAATGCCGAATAGTAGATACACGATATGCTACACAAGCTTTGACTGACGTACATTAGTATTTAGTCCGTACATACTAATAGTCATTATGAGCGTCGTTTTTTGCACTATGATTACAATTCATGATTTCATGATTACTCAAATTAGCAAGATACATTCCAGCGCTGTTTCAATTCCCCTTCACGGACTGCAGTAGTCAACTTTCGTGTCAAGTTCGATGGTAAATACGACTGTTCAAGTTGTAGCTGCTACTGCGGTATGTTGGCCACTGTCGGATGTCGTAGTCGCCCTCAGTTACTAGACCCCTTCAGCTTCGCCAATTTGCGTTTTTCGATGCTCACCCTGTGAAGGACGTCCATGACCTTGCTAGCCCACCCGAGATTTTCAAAAACGCCTCGGAAATCTCAACTGTCGCGTCATCCAGTGCTGGGTTGCTCGTTGCGGATATTCACGGCAGTATACACACTCTAAACAAGGAGTTCGTATCGACAACGAGCTGGGTCGCACATGTGGGAGGACGAGTAATGCACATGGCAGAGAGGGATGGTATGTTGGTGACAATTGGGGAGGAGAGCGCAGTACGAGGTAGTTTGCTAAAGATTTGGGATCTTGGGAAGACGGACAAGAGAAATCAAGCACCAGTGTTACTGAAATCTGCCAAGGTCCAGCCTAGCAACAAGCCTCATCCAGTGAGTGACTCACTACGTTCAGCTTTCGCTCGGTGAGCTTGTAATTCAGGTTTCTTGCTTTGCACTTTCTTCTGCGCTGTCTTTCCTTGCCATCGGCTTGGCCGACGGGACGGTACTACTTTACAGGCACTTGGACCAGTCACTATCTTCCACAACGTCCCTGACTGCACTGCCTAAGACACGCATCATCCATGAATCATCCCCTGAACCTATCACCGGCCTTGGTTTCCGAGAACTTCCGAGTCCCACTAATGCCGATGCTAAGGATAACAACTTGCACCTTTTCATTGTGACCACGAACTCGGTACACTTGTACCATGTGTCCGGCAAAGGGAGTGGAGGATCTAGCGTGTTACTAGATGATATAGGATGTGGACTGGGATGTGCGGTGATGGATTGGCGCGCCGAGAAGATCGTGCTTGCGAGAGATGAGGCAGTATATGCGTATGGTTTACATGGGAGGGAGCCGCCATATGCTTATGAAGGTGAGTGGATTGGTACCAATTTAAGTACTGGGAGGCGATGTTGTGTCTTTTACAGGTTACAAGTCGTCGATCCACACCCACCTTAACTATGTGATAGTCGTTTCACCACCCACAACAGCTACATCGACGTCACCTGCTACGCGAAAGCTTGCAGCACAAGGGGCAGGTGGAGACGGTGATGCGTCGAGGGTGACTGTGTTTGACATGGAGAATAAGGTAGTTGGATATACCGGGGTGTTTGCGGAAGGTATCAGAGAGGTAATCTCGGAGTGGGGAAATATCTACATCCTCACAAATAATGGGCAGGTGCGTCCTAACGATGCTCAGAATTGTGCGTTGACTTTTAATCTGACGTCACTGCCCTTGTTTAGCTGACTCGCCTTGCCGAGAAATCCACCTCTGCAAAACTTTCCATGCTGTACGCAAAGGCTCTATACCCACTTGCACTGAGTCTCGCGCAGACACAACACCTCGACGAGAGCTACGTGGCTGATATTCATCGTCAGCACGGTGACCACCTCTACACGAAAGGAGATTGGGATGGCGCGATGACGTGCTATCTGAAGACGATAGGTTGGGTGAAACCGAGCTATGTCGTTAGAAAAGTCAGTTATTTGTGTTTTTTTTTTCCAACACAATAGATCTGATGATGATGTCGCAGTTTCTGGACGCTCAGCGCATACACAATCTCGTTACCTATCTGCAAGAGCTACATGCCCTTGGCCTCGCAAACGCTGATCATACCACTCTTCTGCTCAATACTTACACGAAACTCAAAGACGTTGCACGCTTAGACAGCTTCATTAAAACAGAGTCTCGTCGCTCTGGTGCAGCAGAGTCGAACGGCGACCTTCCATTTGACCTGGACACTGCTATCCGGGTGTGTAGGCAGGCAGGATACTTTGATCATGCCAGTTACCTTGCGAAACGCTATAAGCGACACGAAGAATATTTGAGGGTTATGATTGAAGACGCTGGGAAATATGGGGAAGCATTGACGTATCTGAGACACTTGGGAGCAGCCGCAGTAAGTCTAATCTTCGTTATTTGGTTTGGCTTTTTTTTCTGGATGAAGCTAATACATTTATATAGGCGGAAAGTAACCTCGCTAGGTACGGACGCGCTATGCTAGATAATCTCCCGGAGGAGACGACACAGCTTCTTATTGACCTTTGCACCATCTCTGGGCCCCTCATCATCCCCGAAGCAGAGGACGCCACTCCGCAACAGTCGAGCGCACCAGCAAACGCCCCATCGTACCTCTCGTACCTTGCTCTCTCCCGTGCACCCGCGCCTGAAGACAAAGTTGAGGAACCCAAAGAGGACAAAGAAGAGGACCTAGCGGAACCTCAAACAATGCAGCCCAACGCACCAACGCCACCCAAAGAGAAACGACCTTCACCTACACTCTATTTCGCGCATTTTGTTGATCACCCGTCATATTTTGTCCGTTTCCTAGAAAGCGTAGCCGCACGTCGTTGGGGACAGTCACTCTCCTCTCTCCCATCCTCTCTTCCAGATACCAATCTGGACAAAGACGAAGACCTAGAGAAGCACAATCAGGCAGCAGTTTGGAACACGTTGCTTGAGCTCTACCTTGACGGAGGCTCTCCAGCACAACAGGAAAAGGCACTCAAAGTTCTGACGAGCGACACCTTACCGTGCGATAAAACGCATGCATTGATTCTTTGCAGCAGCTACAGCTATACCCGAGGTCTGGTCATACTTTGGGAGAAGCTAGGTATGTATGAAGACATTTTACGGTTTTGGATGGACAAGCACAACACGTCGCCATCCGAGTCTTCTGCGTCAACAGAGGTCGTGCAGGCCCTCGTACGATATGGCCCAACACACCCGCACCTCTATGAGCTGGTGCTGCGCTTCTTGACAAGCACGCCGGAGCTGCTCACGCGGCACCAGGCGGACGTAGAGAAGATTCTGGAACACATCGAGAAGGAGCGGATAATACCTCCGCTTGGTGTAGTCCAGATATTGAGTAGGAATGGAGTAGCGAGCGTAGGCCTTGTCAAGGACTGGCTGATGGGACGCATCAAGGAAGCAAGGGAAGAAGTGCAAACTGTAATTTCTTTACATTTATTTCTCATTTTCACGCTGATGATTTTCCCTGTGATAGGACCAGCAACTGATCAACTCATACCAGCTAGAAACGAATGCGAAGTTGAAGCAAGTGGCTGAACTAGAGGACCCCATGCATGCAAAGGTGTTTAGTGTGACGCGCTGTTCTCAGTGCAGCGGGCAGCTCGATCTCCCCAGTGTCCATTTCATGTGCAACCACTCGTATCACCAGCGGTACGTATTTCGCTCATTCATTAATTGACCGAATTATTCCTTTCCTCGGAATCACACCTCTTCTGGCTATCTCGTGATGTCAGTGCTAATGTACATTTCATATAGATGCCTTCTGGACCACGAGACAGAATGCCCGCTTTGCGTACGCCAACATGGGATCATCCAGGAGATTCGGAGGAATAACGAGAGGATGGTAGATCAACACGAGATATTCCTCGCAGATGTGCAAGATAACGGGTTTAAAGTGCTTGCGGATGGATTTGGTAAGGGGGTGCTAAATATGACTCGATTGGACGATGTTGCTGTATAACCTGTATAGCGCCGCGCTATACTTCTGCCACATGATCTGCATCTGTTACGGTATCAAATAGTAAGTTATCAAATATATTTCGTTAATAAGCTCGGGTTGATCCACAAGCGATGGGCATTTGCAGATTAGTTCGGTCCGACCCAAACATTGATTACTCGTCCTTTTATAAATGCAATGGTTTCTTCTTCAGCCGACAGACGTTCTGTGTATACTGACCCTCAAAACTTAAAGCGCAATCCCAGTTTCCATCAGTCAAGTATGTAGGTTTAGTTTGGCCGTTTCCATGTCCATCCAACGATAGCACTTGATCCTTGGGAGCTGCGTAGTGATCATTCATGATCACACGCACCTAAAGCATGGTCCTTCCGAGATTAAACTTCCGGAAGAGAATACCGCCTACAGATAATCGAACCTTCGCATCTAGGGTGCCGTGTCTCTCGGCTTGAACTACTAGCACAATGTCAAGATCGTTTCATCTTCGTCAACAGAACGATATTCTAATTGGGAGCTTATGAACTCCATACTTAGACGCGCACGCACATCACTCAAGTTTCCGTGGATGATGGACCATAAAGCTCGATATGATGGATACATGATCAGGATGTAAGTCATTCTTATCGGATGGGTGGTCTAAACAGTGGTCTTACAGGAGTCAGAAGAGCAACACGAGTCACATAGGCGCCGCCTCGAGTCATTATCATAAAGGAAATAGAACCATTTATTTTAGGATGAACGCATACTTCTCAGCGCTTGAAGTCACGATCAGGCGACAGGCAGCGTTTGCTAACATTGAATTGGTTATCAAAATTCACATCCACCACAGGGTTGTTGCCGAAGCCGAAGCCTCGCGCGTAGTTGGGCTAAAGTTTCGATTGGTAGTTCCACATCCCTGACCACGCCTCAGGAAATCTGATGAACTTGTCTGCCTTTCTCCTACTTGATGCGTTCAAGAATGGGCGTTTACTTGGTGGAAGGTCAGCTCCAGCGTGGATTTCATTCAATCCATACCAGTTGCGGCTTTCCTGTGCGCCCTCTGCAATTTCGATTCCCCGGAGCTATTCAGTTGATCGCGATATCAGCGGGAACCTTTGCAATCCTTGTGTATAAGACAAAAAACCACTGTTGCTAAGAAAGTACATCGACATCCTCTTGTGCCTGTGCTTCTCCTATCGATATGCCGATTCTCCCTCTGAAGGCTCTTGCACGTCAAGTCCCTCTTCATCATCGACCCAGCTCACCCTCTCCATCTGACGTTACTCGGTCTTCTGGTGAGAGACAATCTTATTTAAGCCAGAACTCCTTTGAATATACCTCCGAAGACGGGGAAAGCGGGCGCGATTCCATATCTGAAGGGGGCTCGCAACTTATTTATTTAATTCCGACCGCAACTACTAAGACATCAACGTACGGTTTGTTCGCTGTGGACACAAGCATTGCTACCGGGCAAACCAATTTTCCGACTGCTTCGGGTGGACTTGGAGATGTCTACAGATGCATATTGAACAGGGGCGCGAGTCCGGAAGAAGTATGCCACACGTTGATCTTCTCCATGCTTACGCTCACCTAAGCTCAGGTTGCAGCCAAATCTCTACGGTATCCAATTCTTACAGACGCCGCGGTAATTGCCAAAATAAATCGTGTATGTTTGGATAGCCTCTGAAACCTCCGCGTGTCTGAACTTCTTTGGAACACAGAAACTTGAACGCGAAATCAAGATCTGGACCGGATTAAAACATCGGTATATATTGTGTCTACGTGGCACTGCAACGGGTTTCGGTCCATTTCGAGCATTGGTTTCCCCCTGGATGCCGAACGGGACATTGAACTTTTATCTTACTCGTGAAAAGAAAACCCTTGCGAGGGTGGACAGGCTTCGCATTGTAAGTTTCTCTTTCGACGCCGATTACTGGAGCTTACGTTTCTCAAAGCTTAAACAAATTACCGAGGGGCTCAAATATCGTAAGTAACATATTGGCTTGGAAACGACCGGCTTAACTGTATACTGCGGGCAGTCCACGACAATAAAGTGACTCATGGCGATCTGACCAGTGTAGGTTTGCCTACATTATACGTTTCGTGACCCACTGATTGTTACTATAGAACAATGTCCTAATTGCTGCTGATGGGTCCCCGCGCCTTGCAGACTTCGGTGTTTCGAATATCTTGGTAGAATCTAACCCGGCATTCTCCTTCCACAATGGCGCAGTTTGTTGGGCAGCTCCAGAGCTCCTCTTCCCGGAAGGTGAAACTGTGCCGTGTGCCACCAAATCCAGTGATATATATGCTCTTGGGTGTATCATGCTTGAGGTCAGTATCTCATTTGCGTTTTTTTTTCATGACGCTGACAGGATATTCGCAGGTATTATACAGCAAAACACCCTACTGGTGGATTGGCAAGAATGCCGTGCAAGTCGTGGCATCAAAGTACAAAGGTCAAGAGCCCATAAATAACACCGTGCAAATTCATGCACGTCATCTGGATTTCATGCGGCGGTGCTGGACAATCAAGAGTGAGAGTCGTCCATCAGTGGAGGATGTACAGGGCTTCCTTGCTGAGAGAGATATGTCTAACTGGGTCTCGTCTACGTAATGTCGCTGTTCGGAACTGGTTCATTCTCGTTTTTTTATTCTAGCTGCCTCACTGGTGTAGTACAGTGTTAAAGTATAATATAGGATCGCATATCCGCTGGCTCGGTACCTCATGGCAATTGTATTGTCCATAGAATCGTACGACTCATGCATACTAGTCTATCGTAGAGTCAGAATCCATTACTATCGCTATAGCACAATGATATGAAAGACCTAGTCCGCATGCACTGGTGCGGCCGGCCCACACAAATCTGTGTAGTCTAAGGAAAGTATCACAAACTGAAATTTACATAATGACCGGAACATTGACCAGTTCGTGAATCTTTGAATTCCGGACTCTGACTTGTACGGGAAGCAGTACGTGAAACTACACAAGACCTGCAGCGGTGTGACTAGTACTTGGGTGTGACCATTTTACGTTAATGCGAACGGCATATTCCTGTAGTCGTGGTAAATATTCTCATCAATGTAGCGCCTTGGTTTGTAGTATTTACTACAGCCAGCAGCCTCTTGAACGTCGATATAAAGGCAGGAATCTTGCAAAGCCTAGTAATTGTTCTTGTTCTTGTGATTACTCCAACTGCTCCGGGCCTATAAAGAGCTGGCTTCAATGCGACAAATATCTTCCCCTCTCACCTTGAAAGCGGTCCCTTATCATTGGCGTCTACATCTGTAGACGCCAAAGATAATGGATATCTTTCCAATACAGTATCTTGGCGTCTCAAAAACACTTCTTCCAATAACGATGACGTCCCAATGACGGGAGAACTAATCAGGTGCATGCCCTAAGTTAGTCTAGGGTTAAGGTTACTAATATCTGAATCGACAGATCTTCCCACCTAGTACTCTTTAATGTCGCCCCATGCGTGTAGTCCGGGGAGCCTCTCAACGATTTTCTTCGTTCATTTTGGCAGTGACGAGTGGATACAGCAGAAAAAGAGACACCAGGTTACAGTACTCCTTCACTCCCTCTCACTCGCATTAAGAAAGTCATAAAGAGCGATCCAGACGTGAACTTGAAGGTATGTCACTCCATCATAAAACGATGCCAGGTGTACGTGTTATCAATAAAATGTGTCGTGCCTCTCTCAATGAATGTCCATCTAGCCATGTCAAGCTGCTCCTCATCAGGATTCTGAACACCATACAAACGCCATACAAGCGATGAAGCTGGCGGCAGTTGGCACGAAAAAGCCGCCGCAGCGCATCATCATTCAGTATGTATATCTTGAGAACTGAGTATTGATTCAGCAGCCTGCTGGTGTTCAGTTTGAAAGGGTACGGTGTTTTGAGAATAGTTCCGAGTCTACGCTAATCCAGGTTGCAAAACTGTTGTACAATGATAATTTGTCTTCCGATGCGGCAAGCACTTGAGTAAGCAGAAATGTTCTTTGGGCAGATTTTGTTGAGTTGACTTCTGCTCTGCGCAGTGTGCGCTCTACAAGTAACAAAGGAACAGACATAACATCGTCTTCACTGTGCAGCATCTTACGGTACTACAGAACCCTATCCCACAAAAGCGGGTTTTAAGCACTAAATCGTGTAGCAATATCCTCCAACCTCGTCACTATAATTGGTATACACTATCATGATATCTCACTACATGAGGATGCTTACCGTGGCCCCAGAAATCCCATGATATCGTCTATCGTCGGGCGATGGGCTGATGTCTTATTCAAGCACGGTGAGAATTGTTGATACACCCCATGATTCTCTATGCCCCTGAAAGGTGCACGTCCTTTCTGCATCGCGCCCATGACTTGTAGAACGCTAGTTATCCACGCGTAGGGCTGATTTCCCACGAAGATCTTGGACTATTGTCAGAAGGCTGTGTTTGTGTATTGACAATCCGACAGACCTGGAATACTATACAACCATACGAATAGACATCCCAAGCTTTAGTTGGCTTCTCGTCTTTAGCTTCGTCATCGTCTTCATCTCCGTCTCGGAGAGCCTCTGGGGGCATCCAACGTACGTTTCCTGCGTGACAGGAGTTGAATGTGGCGTTCCCTGCCTCGGTAAGAATCATCGATAGACCAAAGTCTGCGAGACGGAGGCGACCGGAGCTGTCAACTAAAACATTCGTCTGTCATCGAATTCAGCTACATACTACATGTGGATTGGGATAAGACCTACCGCTGTCAAATCGCCGTGCACGATACCCTTGCCGTGCACTAAGTGGATAGTTTTTGGTAAACGGTGCGATCGCCACATCTGTTAACAATGGAACTCACGGTAACTGATACCAGCAGTTACCTGCCATACCTGAAATTATGGCTAAGTATAAGCTAGTGCAGTAGTCATTTGGCACTTACAAGCTCTCGTTTTCTAGGGTCAGACAGTTTGGAAAACTTGCGCTTCAAGTATTCGTCCAGCGATCCTTCTTCCATCCATGGAGACACTAATGCTGGAAGTAGCCCGAATTCTTCAGCGAAAGTCACGCCCTCGAGAGGGAGAATGTGGTCGTGTTCCAACTGTATCCAAACATAGGCCTCACGACGAACTTTCTGGGGAGTAGATGTATCAGCGAGTGGAACTGCGTATCAATCCCCGCCCTAACCTTGCCTATCGCTTTCAATATCTTCACATCTGTTACCGAAAGGACCCTGATAGATTTGACAGCGACCTTGATTACAATAAATGATAAGTCTTCTACCTATGTCTAAACTCACGGGACGTTGGGCTCCAGATCGTGTAGTCAATAAACATTTCCAGATGTCACCAAGCCCTCCTGTACAGGTAGGAAAGTTGCCATCTCTTGCGATGTTTTTCGCAGGAATAAGCTCTGGTTCAATTTTGAATTGAACTGACTCCTGCCAATGATATTAGTATATCATCAACGTGGAAACATGGAAGCCATATTGACTTACGGGTGGGAGTTCGCCCATTGCGAAGTAAAGCTAGATATCAGAGTTCAAAATGAGACAACTGGGATGTAGGAGACGAAACGGGCAACTCTATATACCACTACTGAAGAGACAAATCAACCATGCCGTTAACCCAAAAATACCACGGCCATGAGGCCCTGTGAGTCTGTGACCTGTTTGCGCCCGAAACCTAGCGCCTTGATAGCGAATGTGATGAAAAACCCTGAGAGGCTGTGTTATTCAATGGTCGTATACATCGGTGATTGGTATGCTCCACGTTTTCCATCAGACTCGGTGAAAGATAGCTTGCGATGCACATGTTTGATTATATGAATCCAATTTCGAAGATCAGAACACTTCAAGCCGGAAACGATTGTGGGTAAGACCGAGTCAATGTATAGTAAGCCTGCACGAGATCAAGCTTCCTGTGTGCAGCAAGTTATATAGCTTTATGTGGCTTAGATCATGACGCCTATCTTGTTGTTAAAGGGTTGCGCCAGCCAGCTATTGTGTAGCGCCAGATCATAAAGCTTTCACCTGTCATAGACAGATACGATCGATACCAGAACACTAGTAGTGATAACGCGATGAATGATTATTTGAGTGCTGCGTGACCTGGAGAGAAATTAGCTAAGGGAAATGGCAAGAATTCCTTCCTCTTCGATGAGCGAGCTCGTCCCACTGGCCGACTGCTGAACACCTAGAGTGTCAGGACCGGGGCGTCAAACATCACTTTTCAGACACTAAGCACGTACCTTGGATGAGGCTAATTATGATAAGCGTGCAGTTAACTCGGGAAACTATGCAGTCCCAGCATCAGACGTTCTATGTATGAATCCAGACCCCCGATAAAGCTGGACAAGTGAAATGAAATTGTTGAAACGAACACTTGGGCTGGATTTTCCTCAGCATATGTCTGATTCGAGGCTACGGAAGTCTATAGTGCGACAAAGAGGTGCGACTGAGAATAACCATAAGACTCCTTGGACTGCGTTCACGCGTGAGCTTTTCCTGAATCCCCAGTTGAAGGGCGAACCGTCTCAGATCTGGTGAAAAGCAATAAGAGAAACGGTATGTTCCTGCGGGGCAGTGCGGGTTATCCCGCGGCAAGTCTCAACCCTCAAAATTGGTCAAGGAGCGGCCAAGTGCGTAGATTAGTACACAGGATCATTTTTACTGCCATTTACGGACATCCCTTACATACCTTCGAGAACTTCCAGAGCGCTGAAGATTTCGGTTTGACTGTAGGCTAGTCTCTAGGCACTGCCAACCAGTGCGTCAGTGGAGTCCTTCGTGATGGTCGGAAAGAAGATCTATATTTTTCTGCGAATATTTCAGCCATCGCGTGACAGAATATTTGGACTGCTGCGAATCGCAATGTGAAAGCATGTGGCATCATGCATCGCGATTGGATGAGGCGACCTCCCGAGTCCCAACAGAGTTGTGTGCCCGCGCCCAGATCTGGTGTCTTCTAATAACAATGTCGGCATAATAATCACGAAATAAAGGCATGTACTACAGTGGTGACTGGTGACGACGAGCGCTTTTAAAGTCGTGGACACGGTGGAAGGAACTTGATGACGTCATTTACATAACGAAAGAACTTGACACTGCTAGTGAACGTTTGAACACTGCCACAGCGCGTCCTCGATTACATCTTGCAGTTTGCTAGTAGTATCAAAGTTCTACACAGACCGGCATTAATGATGGTGCGACAATTCACTGCCCCACCACGCGGCGTCTGTTGAGCAGATGATCTGTATTCTCAATTATATATATACCTGCAGACCAACCGCTTCAACTTGAAGTTAACAACGATATCGTCACTACTAGTACGGCTACCTTTCGCCACGTTGAACGCTGTGGCCTAGCATTGCTATTATCCCGCAATGGGGAATTGCTGCTCTCAAAAATCTGTGGTAAGTTCGTGCCCTTGTATTCAATGTGAATAACGGTCACCGATTACCCTCGGGCCTCGACAGAAGGGAAATGGCAGTCCCCAGCCCCCTCACCGAGTTGATTTCAAAATCAAGCCAGATAACATTCCCGTGACAGAAGTCACAAAACTTGAGTCGTTCCCCAGTGGTACAGGAGGGCTTGGTGATGTCTGGAAGTGTTCTTGGTCTCGACCTCAGGTTGGAACATTTAAGGTAATTGTGCACTCGATCGAAAATTCACAATATTAACTACCTTTTAGGTTGCAATCAAATCAGTTAGGGTTCCCCAAGCAGATGATACGGAACTGGTGAATAGGACAAGCAAGGTAGGAGCAAGAACGAACTGAAAGTCATCGTGTTCAGCCATTACAACTCACAGAGGATTCGTCGCGAGGCTTATGTTTGGATCACCCTAGAGCATGAAAATGTTCTTACTTTTGATGGTGTTGTTGATGGCTTTGGGCCACTCCCTGCCCTAGTTTCTCCGTGGATGGAAAATGGATCGCTCGATAGTTATCTGAAAAGGGGACGTGTTCCTTCCAAGGCCGACAAACTGAGAATGGTACGCACCGTATCTCGCAGCATCGGACGAGTTCTGACATGTCTTTAGTTGAGACAGATAGCGGCCGGCCTCAAGTATTGTGCATCTATATTTTTTCTGTATCTGGATCAGACATGCTCACTGACTTGTTAGTACACGACAAAGGAGTGGTTCATGGCGATTTAACATGTGTACGTGTTAAAAGTCGTATCTCTGATGTCTCGGTATGACAACTCGATCTACAGACCAATGTTCTGATCAGCGCCGATGGGAAGCTCCATCTTGCGGACTTCGGTCTTTCCGTAATCCTTTCAGAATCACAAAACTCTACCTTCAATTCGTGCCACCAAGGAAATGTGCGGTGGATGGCACCTGAGATGCTTGCTTTGCCTGAGCAAGGGGGAGTGGTCGTGCCAACCAAAGCTGCCGATATTTACTCATATGGTTGCATCATGCTTCAGGTGTGTTGCCCCTCATTCGGCTGTATGTAAGCTACTGTACTGATAATACCCAGCTGTTTTGTGGACGTGCACCTTATATCTGGCTAACGCAAGCGTACCACATTATTACTGCAAGAGTCTCAGGAACAGAACCCTTCCGTCATTTCACTGACATCGAGGAGGTACACAAGGAGTATTCGTTGAAATGCATATCTGTCAGATCCGGAGATCGACCAGTGGCTTCTGCGATTGTAAAGTTCTTAGGAGCAGAGTAACAACAATACGATGAACTAGCCTAGGATACTGTGTACTCGGAACAGCATCTATGTGCTTCCCAATTTCTCATTGCCTTGTTTACATACACTCTGAGGACTGGTATTGCATGTAGTCTGCTAGCGCATTAGTATTGCTCCTACATAAATACAAATACAGCTGGTGTATCATATGACACTGAAAAGTGAGAGCGGACACGGAGCAATCTGATATATGATAGGACACGCCTGGAGTTTACATAAAAATAAGAAAGAGGATCACTTCAAAACCAAGACCTTATACAGACGAAGTCTCATTTGACAGTGCTTCTTGAAGATAATGTATTACCTCTTCTACTGACGGCCGAAGCTTACTCTCCGTTGACCAGCACCGCCGCATGAAATTCAGGTGACTAGGCTGGATTTCGATGGAGGTGTCAATGGGCTCTGTGCGTTTGAGCTTAGCAGAAATAACGTGCATGGCAGACTTCAGCCACCAGTATGGCTTTTTCCCATATAGGACCTGCACGCAGGCGAAGTTAGTGTCACCAGCCAGCCAACGCGAGACTACGAACCTGAAGCATGATACCGCCGAGAGCGTATATGTCAGTGGATATCGTTGCGCATTGGTTTTGACCTTCTGGGAGGTCTAGAAGCTCTGGAGCGACCCAACGTACTGCACCGGTGTGGTAGGAAAAGACAGGGTTGGATTGTACCATGATATTGGAGATACCAAAATCTGCAAGACGAGGAGACCCGTCGGCAGCAACCAGAACATTAGTCTACAATTACCATAAGATGATTTCGGTTGCATAGCATATGTGAACTTACGTTGGTGAGGTCGCCGTGTATGACGTTGTGGTCGTGGACTGCAGAAAACAAAGTTATATTTGTGACATCCATAGTCAATCCATCACTCACGATACCGGAGCCCCTCAGTAATTTGTTCAAGCTGTTGAAAACGTAGTAAGTTCCCGTACTCGTCTTCGTGGATAAGACTCACCAGCCGAAGCCTATCTATCATCGAAAGGGTCTCATGTGCATGCTTAAGGTAATAGTGCAAAGTCCCGTTGGGCATCCAAGGGGAAACCAATGCGCGAAATGGGCCGAACTGCTCTACAGTGCCATACAAGGGCAATACATATTGATGCTTTAACGCGGCCCATATACGGATCTCGCGGTCAAGGTTCTGCATCTCACAAGTTAATATATGCAGCCATCAGACCGGCACCCAACACACCTTGTTGATTTTGACAATTTCAAGATCACTTAGACTTGGGAATCGTGGGGATTTGACCGCCACCTGAAGCCATAATCAGGACAGCATGCAGGAAAAGCAAGTTTATGAAATACCTCATCAGAGCTTGCGCCACGGTTCCATTTACACTTGTAAACATCTCCCAAACCATTAGAGGCGGTTGGGTAACTGGTTTCCCTGTGGACATCACTTGGTTTGATACAGGGGACACTATTACTGTTCCATGTTTATAAAGTCCTGCTGAGGCAAAGAAATGACATACAAGTCCTCTGTGTCAACGGAAGGCTGAACAGGAGATGTTTGGCCACCTGGTGCATGGCCAACCTGTTAAAGTGAGATGAATAGATGGCTCCATGGACAATGTCAACAAACGTACAAGACCGTGCAGGAATTGTAGCATGTCGACGGGAAATCACAGTGGGAGATGGTCTTATTCCCTAGCATCGATGAACTACAGTTTTATATGCAGAAAACACTAGTGCGACAATATCGCAAAGTTATCCTACCGATAATTACGGTGGAAGGAGGCTGCGTAGGGTTCAACTGAGGACACCACGACTGGTATTGGTCGAAGCAGCGCTGTGAATTAGATCGATGATGAAGGCTGGCCTTCCACTACAGACGCCCACGTTATTAGGCGTCGAGGGGAAATTCCACTTCTGATCTATGGCGGACAATGAGACATCTTGAAACGTGTTGTCAGGGATGTGAAGAGCACTGGCAACACTGAAAAGAGCAGTCGCAAGGCAATATTCAGTCTCGGCGGCTAAGATAACCATCGTGGAAAAGAGATAAGAGGTTCGAGAAATATGTCATGTTAGTTCTAACATCGCCTGCTACAAAACGATGTTAACGCAAGTCAGTCGTTCTGCGAGGGTCAATTTTTGTTCTTGAAGGCTTGAGCCAAATCGAAGAAATTAATGACTTGTGCGTCAGCCTTATCTGAGTCAGTCTTCACTGAGAAAAGCAACTGATGACTGACTGCACTGAATTGACCCGTCCCATTCTGCCTGCACCAATGATTTTCGAACCACTCGTCCATATAGTAATAAGGCATGCAGGGCGTCTTTAACGCTCGCACAGGACCTCAAAGAAACATTCCCACGTATGACAAGTTCTATTGGCAACTGGGCCATATTGAAACCGCACCTTGATCGTGAGGTTTTCATGCAATCTGACTGATGCTCCAAGATACGGAACAGATCGGTGATGTAAGGTGGCATGTTGTGACAGGCGAGGGTACGGTTCCGTAGTTCTGATTCTTCTTTAATTCGATCATCCAGCGTTAATTCACGGGTTTCTGCTACCGAACCCATGAGCAGGTCAGTCCTCCGCCTTGATCAATCATGAATGCTTTCCTTCGTTTCAAGTCACCAATATCTGCAGCTAGAGGTTTTGGGCTTGCATAACAAGACCCGTATCTCCTGACTATCATGTAGACACTGGCTTTCAACTCATGAGTGGTACGAGTCACCTGCACAGCTGGAAATATGTAAACCCCCCTGAAGGTTTCGCACACAGACCTAGATTGAACGTTTGCAGCATGTAAACCAATACTAATTTGTACGTACCTTCATGATCATCGCTCCAAGGGAAGTTTCGGAACATTGCCAGACCCTAGTTGCTAATAGTACCATGTTGGATAAAGTGATAGTGATCGGCTGGCGCACAAGATCCACTGCGGTGGCAAGAAGTTAGTCAGGGTTCGTTAGTCCCATGGTACAGAGGCACCTATTGATCTCTCGGGCAACCAGCCAACAAAATAAGTATTGGAAAATAAACTTACCAATGCGCATCAACGCTCATGCGTACAGACTCCGAAGTTGGAACCTAGGGAACACAGCGCAACGCTGGCAAGGAGCACGACTCCCAAATATTCAACTCTATCTCTCCATGCACCTCGCACCACAATTTCCCTCCTGTACGGAATCAGTGTCAGCCTTTGCCCGACATCATGCTGACGGGGCGGCCCACAGAGTGTGCGTTTACCGTATATTCAACATATGTCAGACTACATACACACTTACGATAGATAAGTGGCCCCCGTGAGGCTACATCCAACATGGGTCTTCAACTCGAAAGGACAACAAATATGGATTTTTCTTTAAAAGAAAAATGTTCACTCAGTCATGCGTCGGAATGTTGAGTAGATACAACTGCACCAATCTATACAAATCTGACATGAGATAAGTAGAGGCGACTAGCTGAAAAATTCGAGCTTACATAATAGGAATGTACTAAATCATGCCTCAAGGCCTCATCACCGTGAAACCTCAACGTAAAAGTGATGTCCATAATAAATCGACCGGCGATCAATCAGCTCTCTGTTTGTTTAACTAGCGCAGTAATATGATCTGATCCTAAGAAGTTCAGAACATCAAGGGCA
This sequence comes from Suillus discolor, assembly GCF_016758755.1. NCBI lineage: Eukaryota > Fungi > Basidiomycota > Agaricomycetes > Boletales > Suillaceae > Suillus > Suillus discolor. The sequence goes on along the minus strand of NW_024541275.1, from coordinate 21,616 downwards.
GAGGGGCGACGCCCTATATCACCCCAGCATTTTTCGATGAAATCCCAGAAAGAATCTGCGTCGTGCGGACTCGATGGTCTTGTGGGCTTCTTGCCCTTCAGTATCAGGACAATTACTTGGTGATCGCTCCGCACGTCTGCATAGGGTGGTCTGCCTGTCATAACCTATGGAATCTTTAGTCGCAAACTAACCCAGCCATTAGGGAACGCCTCGAACCTGAAGCATGATGCATCCGAAGGAATAAATATCGCTGGCAGGTTGTGGAGTCAATGACTCTTCGCTCTCTGGCACCTCGAAGAGCTCTGGCCCAGCCCACCGCACGTTGCTTCTGATGTATGAAGTCCCTGAGAGATCAGAACACATTGTGAGAATTCCATGGTCTGCTACGTGGGCATTGCGGTCCGAATCTATCAGAATGTTGTTCTGGCGTTTCAGATCAGAGCTAGAAGGCAGGTATCAGACAACTAGTACATACGGCGGTAAGGTCACCGTGGACAATGCGCTTCGAGTGGACTGTAATGCCGTTACTTATTGTTTTCACAAACTATTGAAGATTCCACATACGGTAGCTGATGGCTGCAGCGACTTGTCGCAACTAAGGTCCAAATGAATGGCATGATGTACGAGCCCTTCTGAGAAATAACTCACGATCAGGAGCTTTTGTTTGATGGTTAATTCTGTGAAATGGTGTTCAAGATATGTAGTGAGCGGGCCGTTGTGTATCCAGGGAGAAACCATCGCTGGAAGTAGCCCAAATTTGTCACTGAAACCGAGCAGAGGCAAAAGATTTTCGTGATGCAGATGCTTGCGTGCACGAAAATCGCCCAAGAGTCTCTATGAAACATGAGGTTTGAACAAGCGCATCACATACAAAGGGAAAACCGATGACGCACTTGAGTAACTCGGGCCCTGAATTCGTCACCTGCGACATCGATCCTTATAGATTTGACTGCCACCTGTCATGGATTCAGATTGCTGGATAGTCATACGTGTAGCATGCTTGCCTCCAAGCCTGGACGGTTGTATGCGACATAGGTGCATTTCCACACATCCCCGAAACTGCCGTGCGCTATTGGATGAGGCGAGTCCTTGGATACGAATCCCGTAAGGTCGGGCAGGCTGCATTCAAAGTCGCGTGAGGAAGTGCATTGCCACAAGGTATTATGGACTTACTGGTTGTCAGGATCTATCCCACTATCACTGGTGGTGTCTATCACGACAGACGGGCTGCTTCTCCACCACAACAGCTTCCTCCTGACATTCTCTAACCAAGACCTGCAGTGGGACAAGAAAGGTAGGATCATTTAGGTTAGTAGACTCATGGATGTGCTCTTTTAACGAGGCAGGTTGAGCGCAGAAACAATAAGACAATAGTATATGTATATTAGTACCTCCTTTTGTAGATATGAATAGGTGCAGATTGTTTGACCAACAGTCTAGTGAATCAAAAGTTGCGCTAGACGTCTTCGGTTTCTTCCATTGGATCCACAGTATAGAACCAATAACCGGCTGACTCGACCCGATGGGCTTCCTTATAGTAGCACTACCCGCACCAATAGTCACTTCCTTGCCGCTTGAATCACCCTCATGCTCTGAACGTTTTGCCTCGTCGTGCAGAGTGAATGAAGACTTTAGCCCGAACAGAATGTTGCCGTTTGAATGGCTGTTAATAATCATGAAATTTCGTTCTCCGCCAGGGTGATTACAATTGATATGAACGAGTCGGGTCTTTTGCCTTGAGACATACACATTGCTAGAACAGAATAGCCTGCATGATACTATATCATTTCATTCATTCGCAGAAGACAGATAGTACGGCCTTACTGCCACAGTTCTAGGTACATGACCAATACAACCAGGTAGGGGTGGGGATATTGCAAGCCTTGGAGTGTGCAGATCGAATCATGGATCTCCCGAGTTGGCCCTTCTAAAGTCGATGAACCCCCATATGTTTAATGTGCACGCAATCGATTACCAAACTTGTCTGATACAAAAACATGAGTTAACACATAGCATCTCTATAGCGATACATTAAATCTCGGACATCAACAATAGGAGGTCGTTGTGATGACTCAACCCAACATTGCTCGATAAAGTTCCAGTGACAATCTTCAATAGCAGGCATATCTGGACGCTTAGGCTTGACACCTTTGAGGATGGCCACAACCACCTGGTGATCACTGCGAATGTTACAGTACGGCTCCTTGCCCGATAAAACCTGGCACAAATGAGAACAAGAGCGCTGCAAATATACGTTGTCGACAGACCTGGTATGCGATGCATCCAAATGAGTAAATGTCACTTTCTAGTCTCGGCGAGCTAGATGCATCCTCGGTGTCCGGAACTTCGAAGAGCTCAGGCGCAGCCCATCGTACGTTACTCCTGATGTAAGAGGTCCCGTTCAGGTCGGAACATGTAGTCAAGAGTCCATAGTCTGCTACAAGAGCCCTTCCGTCTCTGTTGATGAGTACATTGTTCTAAGAGGAAACAGAGACGTGAGCAATATCACAAGTCTGCATACCACAGTTGCTTACACCTGTGAGATCCGCATGAACTACCCCCTTAGAGTGGACTATGCATATACTGTCAGCTTATCTTAATGCAATGCAAAAATGACATGGCATACGATATTGAAGACCAGCAGCTACATCAGCAAGCTGTTAAGGCGCTCGTGAGTTGTGGTGCAGCTAATGATCATCGAGGAAGACTTACCAAACTGAACTTGTGAGCCCCAGAGAGACTATCATAGTTTTTACCAAGATACGTGCTCAAGGATCCGTTGGTCATCCATGGAAATACGATAGCTGGTACTGGACCAAATCCGTAGGTAATCCCGTACAAGGAAAGAATGTTATCGTGGCGCAGTAATTTCCACTTGCAGAAGTCGTCCATTAACCTCTGCAAATATGTTCATATCATTAAAGCGACATCATGATCATGTCGGCCCACCTCGTTGACGATTTTCTTGAAACTGTCATCCTGAATTTCGATCCTGACAGATTTAACCGCCACCTTGAAACTTATCATCAGATGTCAGAATTTACTACGAAACTCATACCAACCTCCACATTTCTATCTTTGTCTGAGAACATGCATTTCCATACGTCACCGAAACTGCCCTGGGCAGTAGCATAAGCCAATTCCTTCATGACCTTCGCAGTAAGGTCGACTGGGCGTCTAAATTGATTGGCACATGAGTCAGCTTCATTCAAGGTAAAGCCCTACGTCTACTCACTCATTATCATTGGAGTCTACATCCAGGTATGTCGCGCCCGACGTTTCTGTCTCCGGTTGGACTTTCCGCCATTTCTTAGGCAGCACACTCAGGCTGAAGATCCATGCGGAAAGAGTATTCATCTGTCGCCCTGACAACGTATTAATGAGGTCGAAATTTTATACCAGGCCCGGGGAAGTTTGGGTAACCACAGAACGCGAATAATACTGGGCTTTGCGAGATCCCTCTTTATCGACGTTCAAGAGGCTGAGTGCAGAACCAAAGGGCAGCGCTAGATTCATGGGAATTTACGGGGATGCGCCGTTACAGGAACGGCACTGTCTTGTGTAGTGCTTCCCATAGGAGAATTCGAAATTCTTGTACTGCTCGAGGTTCCTTGGTCTCAGCTGTGTCCTGTAGAGTATCAGAATGCACAATGCCTCATAGACTCCGACTCTGGACTTCCATGCTCTCGGCTATGGTCCCAACGAATTGAGACCAAATGGCTCGCGCAGTAACTTACGTAAGTTACATTGACCACATCATGAAATTTCGGTGCCGATCAGCGATATACAGCTAATTATTTTGAGTGCAATGGAACTCTTGTTCCTCAGGAGTCCAGAAAATCGAAGAGGTCTGATCATACAGGAAGCGATAGTACACGTACTTATGCATGATTTCTGAACAAGTCGATATCACATCGCCTTGACTCGAAGAATCATTACCACTGCAGAAAAAGCACTTCGTCAATAGCCACACTTTCTTTGATTACTAGCTACTTAGTTCTAAAAGACGTAGTCGCCTAAGACTTTATGTTATACATGAGCACGTTGCCAAGAAAATGGGTATTACTCTTATTCGGCCGAATGCCACTCACGTACATCCTGCATTGCAGTCCAATGTGTGCGCGCCGCACGCTCTTCCCTGTTTGAACTGGCTTGGAGGCTCTGCATGTCTGCTTATTTTTGTTATGTGTTTGTTTGATTTTCACCTAATGTAGATTCGTTATATCTCGCTAGCTAAGCCATCGCAGAATGTATCGTAACTCATGAGTGTAACAACAGTTCGGATGGAGTAAGAAGAATGGCGTACAGCACCAACATTCAAAGCTAGCCAATTATATAACGGTATCGACAACGATCTGCGTTGCACATGTGGGAGGACGAGTAATGCACATGGCAGAGAGGAATGGTGTGTTGGAGACGATTGGGGAGGAGAGCGCAGTACGAGGTAATATGCTGAAGATTTGGGATCTTGGGAAGACGGACAAGAGAAACCAAGCACCAGTGTTACTGAGATCTTCCAAGGTCCAGCCTAGCAACAAGCCTCATCCAGTGAGTGACTCACTACGTTCAGCTTTCGCTCGGTGAGCTTGTAATTCAGGTCTTTTGCTTTGCACTTTCTTCTGCGCTGTCTTTTCTTGCCATCGGCTGGGCCTACGGGACGGTGCTACTTTACAGGCACCTGGACCAGTCACTATCTTCCACAACATCCCTGACTGCACTACCCAAGACACGCACCATCCATGAATCATCCCCTGAATCTATCACTGGCCTTGGTTGCCGAGAACTTCCGAGTCTCACAGGCTAATGCCGATGCTAAGGATAACAACTTGCACCTTTTCATTGTGATCACGAACTCGGTACACTTGTACCATGTGTCCGGCAAAGGGAGTGAAGGATCTAGCGTGTTACTAGACGATATAGGATGTGGACTGGGATGTGCGGTGCGAGAGATGAGATATGCGTATGGTGTGCAGCAGAGGAAACTGCTATATGCTTATGAAGGTGAGTGGATTGGTACGAATTTGAATACTGGGAGGTGATGTTACGTTGGACTTGGCTCCACCTTGCGCTCAGGAGAGGAAGAGAGGCTGCTGTTATGGCTGAACGGAATGGAATGTGTGTACACTGTACAACGTGTCGTGCTACAGATCCGTGTACGCCGGGACCCTGAGACACTCGAGACCCCTGGCACCCGTCTCTGCACCCGTCCCACCGGCAACCCCCGGTGCAACGTCTTTCGCAGGTGTCCACCTTAACTATGTGATAGTTGTTTCAGTCACCTGCTACACGAGAGCTTGCAGGAGGGTGACTGTGTTTGACATGGAGAATAAGGTAGTTTGAGTGTTTGCGGAGGGTATCAGAGAGGTGATCTCGGAGTGGGGAAATATCTGCATCCTCACAAATAATGGGCAGGTACGTCCTAACGATGCTCAGAATTGTGCGTTGACTTTTAATCTGACGTCACTGCCCTTGTTTAGCTGACTCGCCTTGCCGAGAAATCCACCTCTGCAAAACTCTCCATGCTGTACGCAAAGGTTCTATAGTATACTTGCACTGAGTCTCGCGCAGACACAACACCTCGATGACAGCTACGTGGCTGATATTCACCGTCAGCACGGTGACCGCCTCTACACGAAAGGAGATTGGCATGGCGCGATGACGTGCTATATGAAGATGATAGGTTGGGTGAAACCGAGCTACGTCGTTAGAAAAGTCAGTTATTTGTGTGTTTTTTTCCAACACAATAGGTCTGATGATGGCGGTGCGCTCAGCGCATACACAACCTCGTTACCTATCTGCAAGAGCTAGATGCCCTTGGCCTCGCAAACGCTGATCATACCACTCTTCTGCTTAATACCTACACTAAACTCAAAGACGTTGCACGCTTACACAGCTTCATTAAAACAGAGTCTCGTCACTCTGGTGCGGCAGAGTCGAATAGCGACCTTCCATTTGACCTGGACACTGCTATCCGGGTGTGCAGGCAGGCAAGATACACTTTCATTATGCCAGCTACGGCTACCTTGCGAAGCGCCATAAGCGACACGAAGAGTACTTGAGGGTTATAATTGAGGACGCCGGGAAGTATGGGGAAGCACTGGTATATTTGAGACACTTGGGAGCAGCCGCGGTAAGTCCAATCTTATTTGGATTTATTTTCCTGTACGAAGCTAATACATTTATATAGGCGGAAAGCAACCTCGCTAGGTACGGAGGTGCTATGCTAGATAATCTTCCGGAGGAGACGACACGGCTTCTTATTGACCTTTGCACCATCTCTGGGCCCCTCATCATCCCCGAAGCAGAGGACACCACTCCACAACAGTCGAGCGCACCAGCAAACGCCCCATCATACCTCTCGTACCTTACCCTCTCCCATGCACCTGCGCCTGAAGACAAAGAGGAGGACCTTACGGAACCTCAAACAACGCAGCCAAGCGCATCAACACCATCCAAAAAGAAACGACCTTCGCCTACACTCTATTTCGCGCATTTTGTTGATCACCCGTCATATTTTGTCCGTTTCCTAGAAAGCGTAGCCGCACGTCGCTGGGGACAGTCACTCTCCTCTCTCCCATCTTCTCTTCTAGATACCAGTCCGGACAAAGACGAGGACCTAGAGAAGCACAATCAGGCAGCAGTTTGAAATACGTTGCTTGAGCTCTACCTTGACGGAGGCTCTCCAGCACAACAGGAAAAGGCACTCAAAGTTCTGACGAGCGACACCTTACCATGCGATAAAACGCATGCATTGATTCTTCGCAGCAGCTACAGCTATACCCGAGGTCTGGTCATACTTTAGGAGCAGCTGGGTATGTATGAAGACATTTTACGGTTTTGGATGGACAAGCACAACATATCGCCATCCGAGTCTTCTGCGTCGACAGAGGTCGTGCAGGCCCTCGTACGATATGGCCCAACACACCCGCACCTCTATGAGCTGGTGCTGCGCTTCTTGCGTGCGACGCGCTGTTCTCAGTGCAGCGGGCAGCTCGATCTCCCCAGTGCCCATTTCATGTGCAACCACACATCACTAGCGGTACGTATTTCGCTTACTTATTAATTGACTGAACTATTTTTTTCCTCGAAACCTCTTCTGGCTATCTCGTGATGGCAGTGCTAACGTACATTATAGGTCTCTGCTGGACCACGAAATCGAATGCCTGCTTTGCGTACGCCAACATGGAATCATCCAGGAGATTCAGAAGAATAACGAGATCAAACACGCTCTTCCTCGCGGATGTGCAAGATAACGGGTTTACAGCGGTTGCGGCTGGATTTGGCAAGGGGGCGCTAAATATGACTCGATTGGACGATGTTACTGTATAACCGGTATTGCGCCGTGCTGTACTTCTACCACATGATCTGCATCTGTTACGGTATTCAATAGTAAGTTATCAAATTAATGTCGTTAATAAGCTCGGGTTGATCCACAATCGATGGGCATTTCCAGATTTCGGTCCAACCTAAGCATTGATTGCTCGTCCTTTCATGAATGCAATGATTTCTTCTTCAGCCGACAGACGTTCCATGTCTCCTGACCCTCTAAACTTCAAGCGAAATCCCTAGTTTGGCCGTTGTTCCATGTCCATCCAACAATGAGACGTTGTCCTTGAGATCTCGAGACTATGGAGATCAGTGAATCAGTATTGCTGATCACACGCACCTAAATCATGGTCCTTCCGAGATCAAACTTCTTGGGGAAAATACCGCCAATACTAATCGAACCACCATCCTTCGCATCCATGGTGCCGTGTCTCTCGGCTCAAACTACCATAGAGAATCCACAATCGGTGAGGTCGAGATTTTTTCATCTCCGTCAACAGAACAGTAGGAGCTTATGAACTTTATACTTGAATGCGCACGCTCATCACTCAAGTTTCCGTGGATGAAGCTCAATATGATCGATACACGATCAGGTCGCAAGTTCCCCTTATCGTATGGGTGGTCTTACAGTGGATACAACAACACGAGTCATATAGGCGCCGCCTCGAGTTATTATCATAGATGGGATAGAACCATTCATTTTAACATGAGCGCATACTTCTCAGCGCTCGAATGATCAGACGACAGGCAGCATTTGCTAACAAGAATTGGTTATCAAGATTCACGTTCCACCGTAGGGTTGTCGCCGAGTCCGGTGCCTCGCAAGCAGTTTGGCTCAAAGTTTCAATTGATAGTTGACCACGCCTCAAGAAGTCTGATGACTCGTCTGCCTTTCTCCATTTGATGCGTTTAGAGATGGGCGTTTATGTGGAGTCAATATCTACTAGCATGGATTCAATCCATACTAGTGGCGGCTTCCCTGGTGCGCCCTCTGGAATTTCTATCGGAGCTATCAGTGGATCGCGATATCAGCCGTAACCGTTGTAGTCCTTGTGTATAAGACGAAAAACCACTGTTGCTGAGAAAGTACATCCGCATCCTCTTGTGCCTGTGCTCCTCCTATCGATATGCCGGCTCTCACTCTGAAGACTATTGCACGTCAAGTCCCTCTTTACCTTCATCGACCCAGCTCACCATCTTCACTACTCAGACATCCGGGTCAACGTGTGGTTCGTTCATTGTGGACGCAAACATTAAAACCAGCCAAACCATAATTCCGACTGCTTCGGGTGGACTTGCAGATGTCTACAGATGCATATTGCTCGGCGACGCGAGTCTGGAAGAAGTATGCCACACATTGATCTTCTCCATGCTTACGCTCACCTATGCTCAGGTTGCAGTCAAATACCCACGGTATTCAAGTCTTACAGACGCCGTAGTTGACAAAATAAATCATGTATGTTTGGTAGCCTCCGAAACCTCCGCTCGTCTGAATTTCTTTGGAACACAGAATCTTGAACGCGAAATCAAGATCTGGACCAGATTAAATCATCAGTATGTATTGTGCCTGCGTGGCACCGCAACAGGTTTCGGTATATTTCGAGCATTGGTTTCCCCCTGGATGCCGAACGGGACGTTGAACTTCTATCTTACTCATAAGAATAAAACCCTTACGGAGATGGACAGGCTTCGCATTGTAAGTTTCTCTTTCGACGTCGATTACTGGAGCTTACGTTTCTCAAAGCTTAAACAGATTACTGAGGGGCTCAAATATCGTAAGTAACATATTACTTGAAAACGACTGGCTTAACTGTATACTGCGGGCAGTCCACGACAATGACGTGATTCACGGCGATCTGACCAGTGTAGGTTTACCTACATTATACGTTTCGTGACCCACTGATTATTGTTATAGAAAAATGTCCTAATTGCTGTTGATGGGTCCCCGCGTCTTGCAGACTTCGGTGTTTCGAATATCATGGTTCAGTCTGACCCGGCATTCTCCTTCCACAATGGCGCAGTTTGTTGGGCAGCTCCAGAGCTCCTCTTCCCGGAAGGTGAAACCGTGCCATGTGCCACCAAATCCAGTGATATATATGCTCTTGGATGTATCATGCTTGAGGTCAGTGTCTCATTTGCGTTTTTTTATGACGCTGACACGGTATTCGTAGGTAATATACACCAAAACACCCTACTGGTGGATCAAGCAAGCCCACCAAGTCATAGCATCAAAGTGCAGAGGCCAAGAGCCCATTTTGAAAGAAAACACCATACAAATTCAAAAACATCATCTGGATTTCATGCAGCAGTGCTGGTCGATCAACAGTGAGAATCGTCCATCAGTGGAGGGGGTACTGGACTTTCTCGAGAGAGCTATCTCTAACGGGGCCCCATCTACATAACGTCGCTGCTCGGAGCTGGTTCATTCTCATCTTTTCTTTTGTTCTAGCTACCTCATTGGCATAGTATACAGTGTTCAAGTATGTAATACATGATCGCATATCTACAACTCAAAATTTTACATAACAGCATGAATGATGATATTTGCAAGAGCAGAATTATATCCTGCTACAGTTTGCACGGGTACAATATCAAGGTCTCATCAATACACTGATGTCTCAGATCTGGTAGAAAGTGATAAGAGAAAGGGTATATTCCTGCAGATTATCCCACAGCGAGTCTTCTCAAAAATCTGATCAGGGAGCGGCCAATTGTGTAGATTAGTACGCAGGATCCGCCGGCCACGGACATGCCTTACTACTAGTACATACCTTTGAGAACTTCCAGAGCGCTGAAGAATTCGGTTTTACAATAGGCGATACTTGTAACCGGTGCAGCGTTAGTAGAATCCTTCGTAAGATTCTGATAGAAGACCTGCGTTTTTCCACAAAAATTTCATGCATCGCGTGACATAAAAGTATGCGGCATCTTGCATCGAGGCGACTGCGGGAAGAATACTCCCGAGTCCCGACAGAGTCTCTTGCACCTGCACGCGGGGATCTTCATATCAGAACCAGCTTCGGAAGGAACTTGATAACAACTTTGCGCTGCTAATACTCCCCGTGACGGAGTTGTCGAGTTTCCGAAGCTTGAAAGTTTCACCCAAACTGGCATTGATGATACGGTCTGAACATTGCACCCCACTACGCGGCGTCTGTTGAGCGTCGTTATATACCTGCAAACCAACCGCTTAAACAATGAAATCGCACGGCTGCCTTTTCCTTTTGTCACCTTGAACGCTGTGGCCTAGCACGATTATTATCCTGCAATGGGCAATCTCTTTTCTACAAATTCGGTGGTATGTTCTGCCCTTGTATTCAATGTGAATAGCAGTCACAGGGAAACCGCCAGCATTCTCACCCAGTTAATTTCAAAACTGAGCCATATAATATTCCTGCGACAGAACTCAAAAAACTCCGGTTGTATGCCAATTGTACAGGAGGGTTCGGTGATGTCTGGATGTATTCTTGGTCTCGGCGACAACATCCGGTTGGAACGTCCAAGGTAATTGTGCACTCGATCAAAAATTCACAATATTAACTACCTTTTAGGTTGCGGTCAAATTAATTAGGGTTCCTCAAGCAGATGATACGGAACTAGTGAATAGGACAAGCAAGGTGGGAGCATGAATGAACTGAAAGTTGTTGTGTTCATCCATTTCAACTCACAGAGGATTCGTCGCGAGGTTCATGTTTGGATTGACCTAGAGCATGATCATATTCTTACTTTCAATGGTATTGTTGATGGTTTGGGGCCACTACCTGCCCTAGTTTCTCCGTGGATGGAAAATGGATCACTCGACAGTTATCTGAAACAGGGACCTGTTCTTTCCAAGGCCGATAAACTGAGAATGGTACGCATCGTATCTCCCAACACCGTGGGACGCGTTCTGACATGTCTTCAGTTGAGACAGATAGCGGCCGGCCTCAAGTATTGTGCATCTATTTTTTTTCTGTATCTGGATCAGACATGCTCACCGACTTGTTAGTACACGACAGAGGAGTGGTCCATGGCGATTTAACATGTGTATGTGTTAAAAGTCGTGCCCAAGATGTCTCGTTATGACAACTCGATCTACAGACCAATGTTCTAATGAGCGCCGATCAGACGCTCCATCTTGCGGACTTTGGTCTTTCAGTGGTCCTTTCAGAATCACAAAACCCCACCTTCAATTCGTGCCACCCAGGAAATGTGCGGTGGATGGCGCCTGAGTTGCTTGCTTTACCTGAGGAAGGGGGAGTGGTCGTGCCAACCAAAGCTGCTGATGTTTACTCGTATGGTTGCATCATGCTTCAGGTGTGTTGTTCCTCATTCGATTCCATGTAAGTTACTGTGCTGATAATGTGCAGGTGTTTTGTGAATGTGCACCTTACCTCTGGCTACCGGATGTGTTCCGCGTTATTGTGGCAAGACTCACAGGAACACCACCCTTCCGTCATTTCCGTGACATCGAGGACGTACACAAGGAGTTTTCGTTGAGATGCATATCTGTCGATTCCGAAGGTCGACCGGTGGCTTCTGAGATTGTAGGGTTCTTACCAACAGAGTGACAACAATACGAATGAACTAGCTTAGGATACTGTTTACTCGGAACGACATCTATGTGCTTCCCAATCTATCACTGCCTTGTTTACATACAATATGAGGATTGGTATTGCATGCTAGCCTAGTAGTCTGCTAGCGCATTAGATTTAGTATTGCTCCTGCATAAATACAAATACAGGTAGTGTATCATACACATACGACACTGAGAAGTGAGAGCGGACACGGAGCAATATGATATATGATAGGAGACACTCGGAGTCAACATGAGGACAAGAAAGAGGATCACTTCAAAACCGAGACCTTATACAGACGAAGTCTGTGCTTCTTGAAGATAATAATTTATCACCTCTTCTACTGATCAATAGACGAAGCTTGCTCTTCGTTGACCAGCACCGCCGCATGCATGAAATCCAGGTGATTAGGCTCGATCTCGACGGAGGAATCAATGGGCTCTGTGCGCTTGAACTTGGCAGAAATAAGGTGTATGGCATACTTCAGCCACCAGTAAGGCTGTTTCCCATGTACTAGGACCTACACCACAGGCGCATAGTCGATCCATCACTCACGATATTGGAGCCCTCGGCAATTTGTTTGAACTATTGAAGTGACGTAGTAAGTTCCTGTACTCGACGTTCGAGTCGTAGACAACACTCACCGAATCATGACAAAACATAAGCGGTCGATATCACATGCAGCTGTCTGTTCCTCCGAGGGCCCACAAGAAGATGACCACTCTCGTGCTAACTGCAGGCTGACAGCAGTTGACTTGGATTCCAGTGACTCCAACAGAGAAAATGTTACTGGCACGGATGACACGGATGACACGAAAAAACCGCCGCAGCGCGTCATTTATTCAGTAGTATGTGTGTTGTCGACAACTGAGTGAAGTTGATTCAGCAGCCTGCTGGCGCCTAGTTTGAAAAGGCATGGTGTTTTGAGAATAGTTCCGAGTCTACGCTAACCGTTGTACAACGATAATTTGAATTCCGACAATACGCACTTTACAGGTAAAAAAGGAACACATATAACATCATGGTCACCATGCAGCATCTTACAGGACTACAGAACTTTATCTCACAAAAGCGGGTTGTAAACACTAAATCGTGTAGCAATACCCTCCAACTTTGTCACTATAATTGGTACGCACTATCATGAGATCTCACTACATGACAGCGCTTACCGTGACCCCAGACGTCTCATGACATCGTCCATCGTCGGGCGATTGGCTGACATCTTATGCAAGCACGGTGAGAATTGTTGATACACTGCATGGCTCTCTATGTCCTTGAAAGGGGCACGTCCCTTGTATATCGCGCCCGTAACATGTGAAACACTTGTTATCCATGCGTAGGGCTTATTCCCAGAAAAGATCTTGGACTATTGTCAGAAGACTGTTTTTGTGTATTGACAATCCGACAGACCTGAAATACTATACAACCATACGAATAGACATCCCAAGCTTTAGTTGGCTTCTCGTCTTTAGCTTCGTCTTCGTCTTCATCTCCGCTTCGGAGAGCCTCGGGGGGCATCCAACGTGCGTTTCCTGGACGACAGGAATTGAAGGTGGCGTTTTCTGCCTCGGCAAGGATCATTGATAGACCAAAGTCTGCGAGACGGAGGCGACCGGTGCTGTCAACCAAAACGTTGGTCTGTCATTGAATTCAGCTACATACTACATGTGGATTGGGATAAGACCTACCGCTGTCAAGTCGCCGTGCACGATACCCTTGCCATGCACTAAGTGGATAGTCTTTAGTATACGCTGCGATCACTACATCTGTCAACAACGGAACTCACGGTAACTAATACCAGCAGTTACCTGCCATACCTGAAATCATGGCTAAGTATAAGCTAGTGCAGTAATCATTTGGCACTTACAAGCTCTTGTTTTTCAGAGTCAGACAATTCCGAAAACTTGTGCTTCAAGTAATCGTCCAGCGATCCTTCTTCCATCCATGGAGACACTAATGCTGGAAGTAGCCCGAATTCTTCAGCGAAAGTCACGCCCTCGAGAGGGAGAATGTGGTCGTGTTCCAACTGCATCCAAACATAGGCCTCACGACGAATTTTCTGGGGAGAAGATGTATCAGCGAGTGGAACTACATATCAATTTCTGTCCTAACCTTGCCTATCGCTTTCAATATCGTCGCATCTGTTAACCCAGGGACCCTAATAGATTTGACAGCAACCTTGATTATAATAAATGGCAAGTCTTCTACCCATGTCTAAACTCACGTCGCGTTGGGTTCCAGATGGTGTAGTCATTGAACATTTCCAGATGTCACCGAGCCCCCCTCTACAGGTAGGACAGCTGCTATCTCTTGTGATGTTTTCCCCAGGAATAAGCTCTGGTTCGATTTTGAATTGAACTGACTCCTGCCAACGATATTAGTATATCGTCAACGTGGAAGCAATATTGACTTACGGGGCGGAGACCACCCATTGTGAAATCAAGCTAGAACTCAGAGTTCAAAATGACAGGTGCTAGGTAACTGGGATGTAAGGGACGAAGCGAGCATCCTTATATACCACTGCTGAAGAGACAAATTAACAATGCCGTCAACCCAAAAATACTGCGACCATGAGATCCTATGACCTGTTTGAGCCTGAAAACTAGCGTCTTGATAGCAAGTATAATAGAAAGCTCTGATGGGCTGTGTCATCGATGGTCTTGTCCATCAATGATTGATATACTGTACATCTTTCATCAGACTCGGCGGAAGATATCCTGCGATATACATGTTTGATTACATGCATCCCTAGGGTGCATTTTACACACGTACAAGATTAACACTCAAGCATTACATTCCTAGTTGCGTACCTTTCTCGTGACTTCCCCATCCAAAGCTACCATGGTAGTATATCCAAATTCATTATGCAATACACGTGTGCCGCTTGATCGTTTTTTGTTCCAGTTATCTATCGGAGACAGATTCGAACCGAGGCAAGGACTGTATCACCCAGTGCGATGACTGCGGAAACGGTATTGGGTAAGGCCGAGGATCTCGTGTATATAGTCCTGCACGGGATCGGGATTCCTGTGTGCACCAAGCTATATGGCCTTTATGTGGCTAGATCATAGCGCCTATCTTGTCGTTAAAGGGTTACGCCAGTGATTGTGTAGCGCCAGATCGTAAAGCTCTCATCTATCATTGGCAAATATGATCAATACCGGAACACCAGTTGTAACAACATGATTTGAGTCCTGCGTGGCCTAGACGGTGAAAATTCTTGTCTTCGATGAGCTCGCTCATCCCACTGGTCGACCGTCGAACACCTAGAGTGTCAGAACCGAAGCGTCAAGTACTACTTCTCAGACACTAAGCACATACCTTGGATGCATTCTAACCGTGATAGGCGCGCGTTTAACTCGGGAAACCATACAGTCCCGACATCAGACGTTCTAGAATCCATGCAGGAATTTGAACTGCGGATAAAGCCGGACGAGTGCAATTTTTGAAACGAACGCTTGGGCTTGATTTTCCTCAGCATACGCCTCATTCGAGGCTAAAGAAATCTAGTGTGACAAAGAGGTGCAACTGAGGAAAAACAAGAGGCTCCTTGAACTGCATTCATACGTGAGCCTTTCCTGAATCCCCAGTGTTGAAGAGCGAGCCATCTCAGATCTGGTGGAGAGCAATAAGAGAAACGGCGTGTTCCTGTGGGCCATGATCCCGCAGCAAATCTTGACGCTCAAGAATTCGGTTTGATAGTACGCACTGCCAACCAGTGCATTAGTGGGATCCTTCGTGATAATCTGATAGAAGACCTAGCATTTTTTTTCACAAAGATTTCATGCTGAGCGCTGAGTCCCAATAGAGTCCTAACGGCAGCTGCCGAGAGAACTTTGCACTGCGTGATTGGCTAGTGAGTGACTAGTGAACACTGCCACATCATACATCTTGCCAACATCTCGCAGTTTTTGAATTTGCTATCAACGTTTCAGCCAGACTGACATTAGTATTGTAATGATGGTGTGACAATTCACTACCCCATTACGCGGCGTCCGTCGAGCGTCTGTATTCTTAATTATATACCTGCAGAGTCCAGCCTGAGACCAACCGCTTAACACCGACATCATCTACGCCTGCCTTTCGCCACCTTCAAGTTTCCCGCAATGGGTAATTGCTATTCTCAAAATGAGGTAGGTTCGTGCCCTTGTTCCTGGACCCGACTTAGGGGCAGCTTCGACATGGCAAGGGTTCTCACGCAAACGGTCGACCGTTTTTTCAAAGACCGAACGACCGTTTGAAAAGCACGTGAGGTTGGAGGTCACGTGACGCCGGAATTTGCCGCACTTACAGAGTCAGAACATGGTGCGGGGGGTGACATCTAACATGCTCAAAGCTCAAAGCAGCGTGCGTTGCCCCCATGTCTGTTCCCATTCTGAACAGGAATCATTGATCTTGTTCTCTACGATCTTGTCTTCGGCAGAATAATATCATTGATCCTGTTCTCCTACAATCTTGTCTTCAGCGGAGTTCTCAATATCTTAAGTTGTGAGTGGGCCTGCTGCACGAATAAGGAACATGGTGAGTCGACAAACAAATGAGACCACAATGGCATTGTGTGGGGACAAACGGAACGGACAGAATGAACGGACACCAAATGGAACGAACAGATCAGAATGAACAGATCAGAACGAACAGACGAAACGGACGAACAGATCGAACGGATCGAATGAATGGGACAAATGGAAGCGGGTAATTAAACGGGGGGATATTTGGAATTCGTTAGTGCAAGAATTGGGAGCTGGGAGGGGAGCCAGTCAAAATAGGGTAACTGGTGAGAGACAAGAGATCTGTGCGCGACTCACCGAAAAAAAAACTTTACTGCTGCAGGTAGTTAATCCTCAGCCATTCCTCACCGTTGCGAGAGACAATCCGGTCACGGGGAGTGGTTGGGTCAGTGACGAAACCCTTGAACAGTCGAAAAAGCACCATGTTATCCGACACGTGAACCTCGGTGCGCGAAATCAGCAGCTTCGAAAATGCTTCGGTCTCGAGCAGGTCCATCTCTCCTGGTCCCTGCATGAAGACGTGCTCGTAGACGCGCTGGACCATCGACAGGAACACGTGAGGGTGGAATGTTCAGCCCTCAGAGAAGATTCCTCGTGGCTGAGGCCAGGGAGGCAGTTCCTCACTGGCAGCCTTGGAGGACTGCTTGACACCATCTGCGCAATACCCCTTCTTGTGGTTGAGGGGCAAGTTCTCGGGTCCTGGATACATAATTGTTTGACAGCGGGAGCATGTCTGTGCCTTTTGAGCCTTGGAAATAAAATGATGGTTGATGGGTCAGTGCGAACAATGTGCAAACGACCAGACACAAGTGACTGACCTTTCTGCCTGGTTCTTCCTTCACAAGTGGGACGACGGAACAATGACGGCGCCAAAATAACTCACTGTTTTTGCGTGCTGTTTACCCAATGTCAGAAAAGTAGTTGAGAGATGGTGTTTGCAAACGGACTCACAGGTATAGTCATTCTTGGTGATTTTGCTCATCAGCTTCGGCTCGATGTCACCCAGCGCATGTAGGAGGGCTTGTGGGTTCTTCTGGACGACTGACTGGCCCTTTTTCTTGATGAGACAGCGGTTGTACTCTTCTGTCGCCAGCACCCAGCGCTTCGAAGTCATTTGATATGACAGCCATTTGAACTCAGCCCGCATTTCCATAAATAAGTAGAACTCGTCCGAATTTTGGAAGGTGAGCGAGCAAGGATCAATACCCGTGGAAATGGAGAACAGGCACTGAGACCGGGTCTGGCCTGCCGCGATAGCCATCGAGTGATTGATGCCAGTGCTGCCAAGCACTGGGCAATCCTGTGAAGAATTTGGGAGGAAGTTTTCGTGTGTAGTGTTGGTTGGGTGTGATTGCACATACCTTTGCAGTAGCCCTAGGAATCACTGGGCGATCGCTGGTGACTCCAGCGCTGGGGGTAATTGCGTTGCTAATGCCAGCGCTGGGGCAATCCTGTGAGAATTCAGGAGGAAGTTTTCGCGTGTAATGTTGGTCGGGTGTGATTGCACATACCTCTGCAGTAGCCCCAGGAATCACTGGGCGATCGCTGGTGACTCCAGCACTGGGGGTAATTGTGTTGCTGATGCCAGCACTGGGGCAATCCTGTGAGAATTAGGGAGGAAGTTTGCGTGTGTAACATTGGTCGGGTGTGATGGGACATACCTCTGTGGTAGCCCCAGGAATCACCTGGCAATCCTGTGAGAATTCGGGAGGAAGTTTGTGTGTGTAGCGTTGGTTGGGTGTGATGGGACATACCTCTTGGTCGGGTGTGATAGCAGTGCTGGCAACCACTGGGCGATCCTGCGAGAATTCGGGAGGAAGCTTTCGTGTGCTGCACCATTGATGGTCTTGCACAGAAGGAAAGTATGCATCAAGTCGTCCAGTACCTGGGGCCATGCTAGGAACTTCTGTGCTGGGCAATGCTAAGGTTCGTAGTTTTTTGATGGTGCTGCCGCTGGCATCCCCTTCATCGTCCGAGTCCAACAAGATGCAGACAGCCTTTCTCTTTGGCGCTGGAGGTTTCTGCGCGAAAAAAAAAGAGATATGGGGGGGTTGAATGGAAGTGTTGTTACTTACCATTGGTCTTGAAGTTTCAGCTGGGAGTGTAAGAAGGGCAGGGTCAATTTGCCACTCGTTGATGATGACATTCCAACTGGCAAGAAACGCAAGGTCGACTTCCTCACCTGTGGTGGGGTCAACAGACGAATCAAAGGAGTCAAGTAGGCCCTTCTCAACGTTCTCCTCCTTGATCAAAAGACCACCAAATGTCGCTACATGATCTGACATAACTAACCCAAAAGTCTTGCCTGAGTCGATGTCACCAAGCTCAGGAAGAAGCTGCAGCTGAGAGTCAGTAGTTTTTGCTGGAGCGTGTTGTGAAGCCTCGCTATGTAGTCACAGAGTCGGAGGTGATGTGAACCGTTGGCGAACTTGAGGAATGGCATGAGTTCGGGCCTGCTGAAAGCCACTCGCACGTTGCGACGGAGGACAAAATCATGGCCGAGGGCAGTGAGCATCATCACACCGCTTGGCTGTGCTCGCTGAAGGGAATTCCACCCTTTGTGGGATCCCTCAATGCGACTCCCATCAGCTCTGATGCCTTGGATGCTGCACTCAAGGCACCCTTTGCGGACATGTTTCAACTGTTCTTGGTGAACCTGAGTCATTATTGTCAGTAGCGATCGATTACAGTGGTACTTAGCGAAAAATGAAACTTACTTTCTGCGCTGCAGCTGACCAAACACCTTTGTCTGCCCATTTGCTGAATGCCACCATAAGCCTCCGTTCCTGCTCTGCTCGGTCCCAGTATTGCGCAGGCTGACCTTTCTCGGCATGTGTCTTGAGAATGGCACCTGTGATGTCAGCAGCGACAGCGCCTCGATAAGGACTTTTGCTCGATTGGAGAATGACAGCAATGTATCTTCAAGTGCACATTGAGTAAGTAGAAACTAAGTAAAAGTAGATGCATGGCATTCACCTCGCACTAAAGTGCCAAACATTGAGTTTTGAATCCGTCTCCGGCATTGCAGAGGTCACTGCATTTCGAACTTGGCAGCAATTATCGGCGACCATCATCTTTGGCTGGGGGACGTTTAGAATGTCATGGCGGTGCTTAAGACCTTGAAGGAGTTCAGTTATCTCTGCATTCGTGCACGTCTGGCAAAAGCGCTACATATGGAACGAATATGTCAGTGAAAAGCTTAGGTGAGTCATTGTCAAAACTTACCCATGAAATGATCTGATTGTCCTCATTCAAAACACTCAATATCCCGCCTTTCAGCTCCCTAGACTTCTGGCGATCCTTGTCGGTAAGTGTGGCCTTACTTGCTGCTTTGAACGTGTTGTCGAGTGAGCCGCATATGGCTGCCAGGTTGGAGAATTAAAGGTTCGTTGGTCACACGAGTCTTTCTGTAAACTAACCTGATAAAGTCTTCAGGTATGCTCCACTCTCCTTTTGCCTTGTGCGTGCGCAGAAGTCTAGGAAGACTTCTGTGATAATCTCACCCGAAATCGATTTGTCAGCATATGCAAGCGGGTCGCTGGCGCTCGAGAATGCCTGGAGTGTCTTCACAGCACTCTTACTACCAGAGAAATAGTTGGTAAGTCTGCTATTTGCATTGCAGGTGGGCTGTATCTGAAATACTTCAAGGTATTCAAGCATTCACCGCTTGTGTTCCAACAGGTGGAGCTCTTTGCGGCACACCGAATACGGTAAGAGTGTCTTTCTAAAAAGAAAGACTGCATGCACTCACGTCTGACTCTTTCTTCCAGCCCTGCAGAGGTTGTTGACGGGCGCATCTCCACCAGCAAATCGAAGAGATCACGTGTTAGGGCACAGCGATAGAAAAAGATTGGGATGTTGCCTGTTTGTTTGGTGAGTGGATGCTCCAGACATCTAATGCACGAAACTCACGAGGAATCTGCCAGTGCTCCCATGAACTCCAGTATGCAGCGCTCGTCATTGCAAAACAGTAGCCCTCCAAGTTGGCTGGTTGATGCGCTTGGACATCTTCGACATCTCCAGGTATGTTCTTGTCGGTTGCCTTCTTCATCTTTGTTGATTCCTTGCATGTATTGCATCAGAGTTGGGCGCCGAGTGCTGTCTCTTCGCAGATAAGACCGTGGAGTTCGCGCAGCCCCATGCTTGTCCACCCTTCCCAGGTGGTCTCCTTGTCAGAGCCGCATCGAGGACAGGTGGCAAGCTGTGGGTAGTAGAACGGGTGAATGACATTGAAGGGTTTGATGTACTGTGTTACTGGCTCGATGTCTTGATGTCCGAGTCCCGAGCGCTTTTGAATATGTATGTAAGACGGGGGCACGAATTGAGGCCTGAGCAATGGGATATTGAGGCCTAACTTATGTGTAGGCTCAATTTTCTTTGATCGAGGTCGACTCTTCTCCCATAGGTACTGCACATATTCGACGACCTGTTACGAACTAGGATAGTTCTAACAATGACAACTCGACAGAGTTTACGATCGTTGAGATTCTCAGTCTCTCAGACAAGAGAGAGTTCTGTGGACTTAGTCAAAGGAGTGCTTTGGCTAAGAATCGGGTTTCAAGACGACTTAAGATTGGAGGTCTTAAGCGAAGGAAGTTCCAGGTAAAACCTAGTAAGATTCAAGTAAAGAATATAGGCATAATACATGTGCTTAAATAGATCCATATGTGCGCACAGACCAAGTCATCGTGAGATAGTAAGTACAAGTTCAAGAAAGGAAGGCATATCGGAAGAAGTGTAAAAAGTATAAGACAGCGGCTATAAGTGGTTGTAACATTACCCCCTTACTAAGCGTGAAGTCACCGACTTTACTCATAATCCTGATACTCGCAATGGTTAGAGTCGTCCTGGTTTGCCCAATAGATAGGGTCATCGGAATACTCAAGCTGATCATCTCCTCCAGGTAAGGTACTCCGCCTGTCGGAGAGCTTCTTCTTCCTGGCACTGGCTGACATACGCGTCGTCTAGACCTTTCTCCCAATGAGAGAGTTCTTGGTAGATCTTCGTCCTTCCAAGTGAGCGTAGTGGGGGCGCTTCCAGTGAATTTGTGGCAATAAAAAGATAGATGTCCGGGGAGAGTTCCCTGCATATTCTGCAATAATAATCGGGGACAGTTGGTTTGGCGATGGCCAAGGGTTTTACAGTATCTGCAGACACGGTTTCGTCTGGATTTGAGGACGAAGGGCGTATAACGGGGGGAGCAGGGGGTGGCTGAATGCTTTATCA